>NC_091496.1:6476195-6800466 GCF_947461875.1 Haliaeetus albicilla
TTTGCTACAGGATAGGCAAGGCATGTATAATATATTATGATATAATTATATAATACAGACTATTATATCATATGTTTTATAAAGTTAGAAATGAACTGCTGATATACAAGATTTTTTGTGTGTCATCCTTACCATTGGTCCCAGAAAAGCAGTAGTGAGATACGCGGATGGGACAGTGTCAGGATCCCACACTGATACTCCTAGAACAGCAGAGACTCCGGTTTAGTGCTCTCTTCAACGTTCTCTGCCTTCTGAGCATCTCTTTTATTTATGAAATAATAGCTAATGTAACATCTACAAAAATTGCAACCGTTTGAATGATTCCAGAAGATTTGCTATGAAAATCAAGCAAATCTTAGACAATTCTTAGTAAATTATTTAAAGGGTTTTAAAAAACCCCCAAGAACCTAACATATTCCCCAGTGTTCAAGGTTAACAGTTTATACTTCATCTACATTATATTAAAAACATTTTTACTGGAGTCCATAAATGTTACACATTTTTAAAAGGCAATGATCACAGTGGGACTAGATACATTACATAAAGCCAGACACAAGACCTGCAAGCAGTAAATGGTGAGGGTTTTTTTTATTTTTTGAGGGTGCTGACTTGAGATTCCTCCTGTGAGACGATGCAGATTTTCCCATCTACGCCTTGTCATTAGAAGCAGGCAGTCCCTAAATTTTTTCTGTGGTCAGCAGAAGAAGACCGTGAGCCCCAAATTCCCACGTTCAGAGCAGTGTCTCATCGCCGTGCTGTAACTCTCTTACGAGCAGGGATGTTTTGCCAGTTTGGAGCCACTGAGGACCTACCCCACTTTCTGTGTACCTTCTCCCAATGTATTTTGCAAGTTGTGCCCTACGCAGCACTTCTACAACAGCAAAGTGCCGGCGCGGCGCTTCTCTTAACTGGGCTATAATGGAAAATATTTTTCATTCAGACCCTTGGAATTTTTAGAGCTTTCGCACCGTGTTCTGCAGGGAACACTTAAGCCTCTGCGAAGCCATGATGTTGTAGAGGGGATGCAAATCATGTCCGTTTGCCATAATCTAACCTTAATGAACGTCCATGGAGAACAAGGGAGGGAAAAGAAGATACTAGGCTTCAACTAAAAAAAAAAAAGAGAACTGACTATCAGCCCTTTCTGATTATTTTGCTTCTGAACTTTTAGATACTAATCTTTCAACAGTTCACGTGCTTAATTTTGGGCAATAGTCTTGCTGATATCAAAGTGATTGCACAAGTCAGTGCAATTTTAGCATGAATATTGCTGCTTACTCATTGCTGTCAAATGAATATCATCTGATTTGATCCCAGCTTTGTCACTAAGACTATAGACAGCTCTACTTGATGAAGAAAGAAGAATATACACATAGAAACTCGGGTTTGGTAGTATCCTCTTGAAACATGAACCGAGAATCATAAAGTGAAAGCTTACAATAAGGGTCTAAATGGCTCCTAATACTATTTAGATACACCATTTGGGTTAATAAAAAATACTGGATAACTGCAGGTGCCACTGACTTTGGTTCAAAGGGCAAGTGTGCTTTTCTGAACCAGGCTATTAATTCAAGTTCTTAAAAGGTGGCTGTGACATTTAGGAAATCTGCTAGGGCTTAGAGCTCAGGAGCCCAGCTTTTAACTAAGTGTTCAAAAATTATTTTCTTTATTAAGATTTTCTGTTGGGGGGGTACATAGGAGCCTGCACCGATGTGCTCGTGGATGCCAAAGAGACTGTGGTTTGTCTCAGCTGCCGGTAGCTTTCATTCCGGGATCGCGTGGTGAAGTACGCAGAAGTTCCTGCAACTAAAAAGTTTTATTTAACAAAAATGAAATATTATTATTCATGTCATGAGTAATTGAATCTCCAGATGTTCTCATTCTGTATCAATGGCTAGGGACAATATGACTCTAGATAGACTGTGACAACATGAATTTATTTCTTTCTCATTTTTCTTTTTCCCTTTTTTTTTTTTTATTTTATTTTAAACCTGCAAAGTGACTGTGGGGTTTTTTTTAGCTGATTACTTGGAGCTGACATTACAGGCTGTGCAGCTGTAAAAAAGACCTTCTCATTTTCATTGAGAGTAATAAAATAAAATATTGCAGAAATAGCATTGCTTTTCCCTGGTCCTGCCCCTGCAGAAATAAACAGAGATAACTTGGATAAAGCAATTGAATTTGGAAAGGCATTCGCAAGAAGAGATGGTTGCTGCTAACATTGAATATTCAGAATGTAATAATAAAAGTAATCATGTTACTAAAAAGCCACCTGTTACTTTCTTCAGTTTTTACCTAAAGCATAGAGTTCACTTTTTTGTTTCTGAATTTATAGCAGAGATGGGAAGTCCAGCTCCTTAGAAACCTTATTATATGCAAGGTAGTAATGCCTTATTAAAGTTAAATAGAAAAAGAAACTATGGTTGCTAATGTTTCTAAGGCTGTTAAAGATGAATGTTTCCACGAAGGAACAGAAGTAGCAGAACTTTAAGTGCTTGTTAAGGCATGCACACACAGTGCATATGAGCAATAAGTCTGTTTTGCTGAACTGTGAAATTGCACTGAGTAATTTCTCTAATAACAGAATAGATATTGCACCTCTGACCCCAGAGGAGCTCCGGGCTCGGAGCAGCAGCCAGCCCTGGCATCAGCAGAAACTTCTGCAACCAAACCATGGGCAGCGTGCTGAGTGGTGGAAAGACAAGGGAAAAGGTGGCAACTGAAGAAACTTGACATACAACTTGTAAATGTTCTGGTTGATTTGAAAATTCAGAAAATGATTAATAATGAAGGTACTTTATTTTTGATTCCCCCCCGCCCCATGACCTATTCTTCAGAGGAGCTACACAATTGTGTCCGGAGCTGTGTGTTTGACAGCTACCTCCTACTTCCAAAGAAAGTATTCAATCCACTATGAACGTACAGTAGCAGAAACTTTTAATTGGCATTTCACGTTAGCTTTCTCTTACAGAAATGATGCAGTGGTGATGCTTTTCCTTTGTGTTATGGAGAATGCCTGTGGAAATAATAGTTCAGTAGCTGGAGCAGGAAAAAACCCCCGCAGTATCCCTCAGGATAATACTGCACGTGCAGAAATGGGAAAAGAAATCATATAAGAAAAACATTCCGTTAAAGCAGCAACTTATATCTTCTATTTCAAAACTTGCAAGGTGAAAGAGAGTGATGTGGTTTAAAGGGGATATTGATTTGGCTGATCTATGCGTGAACTCATGCCACAACCCCAGTACTTCTCCAGTCTCTGAACCTCTTAGAATTAATGCAAGGGTTTTAGATTGATTGCTTGAAGTTTTTCTGTAAAAACAGTGGGTCTGATGAATGGCAAGCACTCGAGGTGATTAAAAAATAAATAAATAAAAAAGTTACTTTAAGGACTGAAAAAAACTCTGTCAGTTGTACTTTCTTGTAGTGCAGTACAGCGAGAGCGAGGCAGCAAGAGACTCTACCTCATTTCTTCTGCCTTCCATTTTATCTTGTGAGTGATTGACTTTCTTCAGCAGCTCCATCAGGTAATGTGACATAAATGGGAAATAAATTCCCATCATGAATTTGTCTCACAGTGACAGGGACATAACAGACATTTTTAGATATTCACCCATTTGAAAAAATTCAGAGCTCAGGCAGATGTTGAAAACTTGGCAGTCAAGTTTGGCTTGCTATTCTAATGCGGGTTTTCAAATTTTGGTCTTAAGTAGGTGATATTTTATTAACTTGTGGAATACTGTGGGGCCTAGGTAGTGGGTACTGGACAATAGAAACATGTGGCAGGAGCTGTTTATCTTTACAGGAGCATGAGTTGTTGTTCAGGAGGAAGCCAGTGGTTCAGCTCTTCATCTGATATTATCTAGCAGCTGCTTTGAAAGACAGGCTGGCAAAGTCGAGAAGAGGCAGCTATGGAAAGAAATATCTGCAGGAAAATCTTCTCAGCCCCTGCCCAAACCTCTTTTCACAGAAATAAGAAGATGCTTTATATCCTTGGGGTTTTATGGGCTTTAGGGCTTTTATAACTCCTGATATTCTACCTTTCAAGAGATACAGATGTCCAGCTTTCTTCTGACTGTCAGCTGTAATGCTTTCTTTGGATGAACCAAAAACAAAAACATGTTTCATTTTGTAAATTTGACTTTGGGTTGACTTCATTCTGTGAGACAAGGCACAGATTTAAAGAATTATGGCTAGAGTTCACAAAAAAACAATAAATAAGGAAATAAGGATTACCAATAAAAAAGGAAAAGCCTTAAATTCCTTTTTTTCCCCCTTGTTTCCCTGTATTCTACATGCATCAAAGCTGGTCTTTTCTGACCTTCTAAAGGCTTATAAGATTTATGACCTCTGTAAATATTATGGTGAAGCATCAAGTCTAACATAACAAAAATCAAACTGTCCAAAGCAAAAAGACGCACAAAGCAAAAGTCCCAAAACTACACCAAACCTATCTTTGATATTATTCTGCCCATGTAAGAACGTCTCAGAGTAGCTAGAGACAGTGGCACATGATTTTCCTGCGTCCAGTACTGCCTGCGCAACGCTCACCAGTGAGCTGCTGCTCTCAGGCATACGATGCATCAGTCATCTTTTGCTTCTCTCACCATATTTTTTAGTCTTCCTTACATGCAGAAATTCTCAAAATGTGCTTTCCCAAAAAAATCTGCTCCAACCACCAGTCTCTCTTACTGGTATTTCCTGATTGAAAAAAAAGGGCTTTTATCACATATCCCATATGTGCTTTATGGTGCTGAGAGTTGATAACTAAGATATGATTTTATAATGAAAAATCCCCCAGGGAAGCGTGCAGATGTACTGTAGAAAGATACTGACACTTTGTGCTTTATTTGTAGGAAGGGTATGAACACTTTCTCCCCTTCTTTTTAACAGAAAAGAATATTAAATTAAAAAAACAGCCTTGTGTCTCTTGTAAAACTCCTGAAGATATGTCCAAGTGGCGGCTGAACGATGTACACGTTAAAATGGCGCTCTGCAACATATCAAGCTAAAATTTGGAACAGATACCTGATCAGTGGTGATATCACTGTCTCCTTTCTTTCAGCTAAATCTGTAGCCTTTTAGAATTTGAAGTGAACGCTGCAGCTAGGGAAATTCAGCAAGGTGTTAGTAAAGGGGGCTATTGATGGCATGCTCCATATTGGAAAGCTGTCTTCTTATTGAATGCAAATATGACTTAGATATGTAAATTATATTCAAGATTTCATCAGTAAGTCTTTAATATATCTAGCAACTACCTTAAAGCATTTTAAAAAAATGTTAATTGAAAGTATGGAATAGTGTTAGCAAGCTCTTTCAAAGAAAGCTTCAATTCCAGGCACGTAACGAGGAAGCAAGCACTCTGATCTAGTCAAACAGAACCTCCCATGGTAAAAACCTATAATTGTTTTAAAGTTCTCTAAAAACCTACATCTCTGTTCTCATCTCATCCCACACACTGTGATATTCCTTATGTTCCTCACTCTCCTCTCTCAGAGCTGACTTTCTTTGTAGCCTTCTCCCACTCCCAGCGTGCTGCCTTCTCTCACCTCCTACGCGTGGAGCTGCCTCCTGCTGCCCATACAACAAGCACTTTTCTACACATCCCAGCCCTTTCCTTTCCTTGAGCTCGTCTGCGCCGAATTCCCCATGAAACCATCAGGATGTCTTGCCCTGCAGCAAAATCCAGAGGATGAACTTCGTTTCCAAACTCAGGAAAGCTCAGTAATGAGCCAAGCAGTGAATTTAGATCTTCTGAGAGCTATCATCAGGTGGAGCAAATGACTGATCTTTATATTTTAAAATAAAACCAAACCTATTTTAAAGAATAAAGAGACAGTGGATGAGCTAGACAGCATCCCTCTGGTGCTTATGGAAATATGTTCACAAGTGGCAGGGCAGTCGTCACCAACGTTGACTTCAGTGGTTCAACTTCAACCGACCCAGGTGCAATTCATCAACAAAAGCTTGAAATTAGTCTTAAGAGCTAGAAGTGTGGGAACACAGAGGCACAAGCATCTCTTGCTGCCACTTTTGTTTTGATTGTCACTCCTTACCTACTCATTAAGCAGAGGGATTTTGGAGGTATTTGCTAAGTTACCTTCCTATCTGCAGATGGTCTGCAACAGTGACAGCAGCTGTTCCAAAAGCGAGCATGAAGGGAGGTATTATTGCTGCTTAGCTACGTTTACAAATTTATAACAAGACTACTATTTAAACTATGTTCTTTTGTGACTGCACACAATATGTTATCATCTGAATGTCGCTGGATTGATGGAGGGCATCAAAGGAATGCAGCACAGAGAGTTTTCTCTGCTTTGGAGTGGTTTCTTTCTTCCAGAGCTTGTGTGAATCTCACAGGTTTGGGAAGAGGTTGCATGGATTAATACTATAACCTGTGATTTGTTCTCCCATGACCAGGGGGAAAAGGAGGGCAGCCACATGATAGTGTTCAGCTGACAGGAGTTTAGTGGGTAAGGCTGGGGAAGCACTTGAGTTCAGGAAAGATATATTTCTATACTGAAAAGCAAAACATAAGTAGAAATAAAGCACATTTAATTTTTGCATGTTGAGTGCACTTTTAATGGTAAAGGAAAATTGCCAGCTAGGAATGATTTTTATGGCCTTTTTTCACAAATCACTGCATCCACAGACCGATGGAACCCAGCCGTGTGCTATGCCTCAGGGAGGCCACTGGAGGACTGGGATGCTCTTGCATGGCTCCTGACCGTCTCTCCCAGCAGCAGCGACTCAGGCAGGCTGTGCTGCTTTAACCACGATGCCTCACGGGTATGACCAAAGTGCACAACCCATGCAGGCAGGACGCAGCTCCCGAAGCTGTCAGGACCCTATCAACCCAAACCATAGATGAGGGGTGAAAGCTAAGGTCCTGCCCATGCTCTTCTAGTAGAAGCTTCTCGGATTCAGTGTATCCTCTCCGTTGTGCTTTACATAAAATGGTTGCCATTGAAGATGCTTTTTTTTTTTGCTTTGCAGCTCATCTATGAATGAGGGTTTCTGACTGTGGTTTTCTACAGGAAGTGTTAGCAGGAAAAAAAAAAGTAAAAGGGGAAGTGCATGTAATGAAAAATTTAAATATAAATTCTAAACTTTTTAGTAGGAAAGTGAAAATCCAAACTGCTTCATTTCCATTGGAAACATGCTGAGTTTCCATGTGGTTCCCCGCTTGCGTGACTCATTGCTGCTGTTTGTGTTATTCCCACTTGGCTTTGAAACCGTTCCCCACCTTCTCAGGTGAAGGGATTCATCCCACAGTCCTTTACAGATCCATATTGGAGTGAGATGAATCATTCCTGTCTGTGTTCACTGCTGACTTGAAGGGCACCTACGCAACAGTGTTCTCATGGAAAAGTCCACGTTGGAGACAGGTGAAGTTAGGGGGAAAAGCTTCGCTGTTGTCTTTGCCGTCATTTTAGTGAGAGCGGGATTGCAATTCTCATTTTCTTGAAATAACACAGGGGGTGAGGAACTGTAGTGATGCACGTATCCCAGTGCATGGCACCTTTTGGCAAACCACACGTGTTAGTCTGATGGATTGAAGACTACGGTAAAGTGAGAATGAGTTGTGTGGTTTTGAGCATTAGATGTTAATGAATATATTTTGGCTAGTGAAATGTATTTAATTATCTTTCTGGGAGTAAGCGATCGTCATTTCTTGATATTGCTCACCTGTTGGGAAGCAGAACACGTTTAAAAATTGCACCTTGCTGAACTGGTTTGATTAGAGGTCAGTTAAATGTAAATGGGAGAAAAAGAGCTGATGCAGATGTTTTGAGTTTGTTTAGGTTGGGTATGAATAAGAAAGCTCTATGATGTAGGGCTGAAGATTATACTGGGGCTCACTCAAAGTGGAAGGTGAACGTGCTGTGGCTATTACCTGTCAGGGGAGGTAGAAGAAAAGATCGTAATTCTCTGCAAAGCCAAAAAGCCGGTATTTGCAAGGCTGTTCCTGCATGCACTGTAGCTTACAACTGCTCCATGTAAGTTTTCCTGTGTTCCAGTCTGCTGTCATCCCCCTAACCTTTGAATACACCTGTGTAATTGAATCAGAAAGTAAAGGTCTATCATTTACTTCTCTTAATACCCTTGGACAGAGCGCTGTCTCATTAGAAAGACTTGGCAAAGTAATTCAAGAAC
Organism: Haliaeetus albicilla; assembly: GCF_947461875.1. NCBI lineage: Eukaryota > Metazoa > Chordata > Aves > Accipitriformes > Accipitridae > Haliaeetus > Haliaeetus albicilla. Next base: position 6,484,353 of record NC_091496.1, read on the forward strand.
TGTAAGGCGCTAATAAGACGCTGTCTTTAAAAATGGATTGGCTGAGTGGAAAGTCTGGCAGGTCCCCAGAATGACTCTCTGGCCACAGGCTGGAATTATTTCTGTGCTAATCTGCTTGGCGTGTTCAGAGGATCTACTTGCATCTTGTGGAGAGGGAGGCTTGGAGGCTGCTGACCCATGAAGAGCTCCCATCTGCGGATCCAGCTTGCTGCGACGATGTCTGGTGGGTGGCTAAAGAGTTTGCCATTTTCTGCAGCTACCATCCATGGGCCAGGGTGTAGTCTATGAACAGAGGCATATTCTGAATATGCTCAGCCCTAAACTGTATTTACGTTTCACTAGGGTGATGTATAGGCTTTATGTAGCTCTGTTTGCTGTGCTGAAGTGAGCTGTCAGAGCTTATCACTGTAAATTTATTTTTTTCTATGCATCCTTGGGAGAGGAAGCTTTGGATTTTAGAAAAGGAATGGCAAAGAGAGAGCTGACAAAATCAGAAACTCTGCACTTCACTGAAAAGTGACTGGGCACAGCTCTTTAAAGTACGGGCTTTGCAGTTGTACAGAATTGATCTGGAAGAGATGCAAATTCCATCCAGACTAAATTCAGATTTAGATTTAAAATGCAACTCGCATGGGCACCAGCTAATACACCAGCCAAATTCACTCCACTATTAAGTTAAGAGACTATCAGGTGACCTCCATGAAATGTATTAACATAATGTCAATAATGAGTCTTTTTATAGGAAGGTGTTGAAGAAATGCAAGCAGAGTTTGTAATATGGTGCCACGCTTCCAGCCTGGCTCGTTTCTCATTTCACAAAGCTTTCTGTGATGGATCCATCTGTTCCCAGGAGAAGGGAGTGTTTTGATGCCATTTCCACGGGAGACTTTGTTTCTAGGTTGAAGCTTTCTGAATTCTCTGGAAGTTGCTGGAGACTTGGTATGCATTGCCTGGGGCTAGCTATTGCCAAGCCAGTCAGCGCAGCCAGCAGAGATTGCCTTCACAGCCTGGGTGGGGCCTTTACTTAACTCGATCAAGGCTCATTAAAGCTTCAAATCTCTGAATGCACATTCAAAATTGAGTGACAGGAACTTCTGGGAAAGTTTCGCTGAAAAGCCTGCCATAACTGAGTAATTATAATATAGCAGTACTTCATATGCAACTTGATTGTCAGAGCCTGTGTCAAGAGAACTCATAATTTCTGAAGGATAAGACCATATGTTCCAAAAAGAGCTTTCAGAATGTGGGATACTTGTTTTGCAAGTTATTTTTTTTCCTCTTCATAAAAAACAAAGTGTTATGAAATGAGATTAAAAAAATCCCCCACACTTAATTAAACTGATTCTCCAAGAAAAGGCCCCAAACCTGTTGGGTTAGCATGTTCTAACAGCTGTGGTTTCCGATTTACTTCTGGGTGTAGCTGAAATAAAATGTTGCAAGGATAGTTGAAAGGACACTGCTATCCTAAATAAAAATCTAAGAATGTACAAGATTTTTTTTAAATTTGTATTTCCACTTGTATTGTCTAATGCAATAGTTAAGGACCTCTTTGCGTAATATGACAATCACCTTGCTGGTTATAATTGGCCCCTGAAACAAAGTATGGCCAAAAAAGTCCACCAAATGTCCAGGCAGATTTGTGTGTAGCAACTGGAAATGTTACATGCTGTGGCTTGCATCAGCATCGAATATAAATGTAGGTGACTTAATCGTCTTCCATTTTAAGCTGTATCTAAATCACCTGTATTGTCCTGAAAACTTCTTGCTTCTTGAATGTAATGTGAAAAAGTAGCTTTGGGCATCACTGGTGTTTAAAAGTCAGAGCTGAACCTGAGCTGACATTTCTGAGGACATAAGAATTATTCAGAATTCTGCTCCAACAGGAAGGAATAATATTGACTAACAAGATCTCAGTCTGCTTTTGGAGACCCTGAATGTACACTGTGGTTATATTTTTAGAATTTAGATTTTATTTTCATTGGCAATAATAGTCCAGTGATGGGGTAGAGAAAACCAGCTAGAGTCAGGTTGGTGGATTGGGATATTTTTATTCCCAGTAAGGGACAAGCACAGAGGGAGATGTGATTATTGCCCCAAGAGATTATAATATCCATTGTCACAAGCACAGCTTTATCGGCTAATTAAGGATATCCCTGTAAGATTTCCTAATAGATTTTTTTCTGCATTTCATACTGAAGAAAAGTGCCATACAGCAATCAGTCTTTGCTTGCCTTGCTAGGGAGAAGTTTTACTTACACTGTTGTGATAAAATGGGATAAAATCACTCTTGTAAATATTTTCTTGTCCTATCTGGGAGGCAGTCTCATCATCTTAGCTCTGCATGCTCCATCTCTTCGTTTTACTGGTAGCTTCCTTTAAATGAGAGTAGCATCACGTAAAGTCTGCCTGTAAATTTATCTACTCTAATTACTTGGAATATTCTGAATGTTTTACGTGTGTTTAATTTTACCTGTTTTCTTAACATTGCATATTTCAAATATCCTCTCATCGCTAGGTTCCTAGCAGATACTTACTAAATAAGTGACAGATACCTCCACTGGAAGGGATCTATGTACATTTGGCATTTGTTAGGCTTGCAACATTTGCTGATCCGTATCTCCCATGGAGTATTGATTGAGACATTACATGAATCCTAAACATCATGTTGTAATTGCGTATTGGTATCAACTCTGCAGATGTCCTCATCTGGGCTGGCCATTCAGCACTTCCATTGTGGTCAGTAGAGAAGAGCTGGCACTTTTCCAATAAAATTTTTCCCAAGATAGATATTTAAAATAGGTTGTATGGATTACATACAATACAAATACAGTTATTTATGGCTTAAATAACTCAATGGGGAAAAATAGGCATTGCTACACAGGGAGTCTGAGTTAGTGGTTCAGGTGTGGACACCTTCTCTGAAGATATCTAAAATCATATGAAATGGATTGTACCAACTTGCCCCTTGACTCTTTATGGGGAGGGGAAAAAAAATAAAATCCTTCCATAAATCCTTTCCATTATGCTGTCTCACAGAATAACTTCTAATGGTCTGACAGATGCTAAAAAGATCACCCATTTTCCATGATCTGTCAAGTTAATTAGACAGATTCTGCCTATATTCTTTCTATGTTCCAAATCCCAATGATTTGGTTGGCTGAGTTTTGGCTGGCCAACTTGCAATGTCTGCAGCAAACCATCTAGTCTGTAAAGGCTTCACTGACTGGTGTAAAGAATAAAGTAATTCTACAAAGTATAGCCTCCATTACACAACTCGCTGGTAAATGGTAATGAGTAAGTAGCAAAAGGTGTTCCAGAAGTGATGTGAGCTGCCTCCACTTAACAAAATACCCACCTTTTTCCTAGTTTTAGCTTGTCCCAGTCCTCATTTCCTAATCTAGGCAAACCACAAGAGAACTGTTTAGCTAATGAATGATTGAAAAGTATGAACACCAAATTCAATAAGTCAAGAAGAAAACAAACATAAAACCCCACAGAGATAACAAAATGTATGCTTAAATGCATCATTCAATTACTCTGCTCACTCTTTGCTTCCCATTACACTCTCCTTTGTCAGTACACAGTGTATCTAAATGGCAATCTCTTTGTCACAAGAAACTTTTCTTCATGCCTTTACCTGCTGGTGCAGAACACTGTTGGTACTTTGCAAATACCAAACAATAAAAAGAATTGATTGCAAGCAACATATGAATTGCATGATGGTTAGTGAAGCTTCTCAGAATTTTCCCTACCCAGTGCTAAGGTAGCCACCAACGTTTGCAGATTTGGACTGCGCTGCTCTTTATGAATGAGAAGGGCAGTTTCAGGTCAACTACCATCAGATAATTTTAGTTCCTTAAGTCACCAAGGGCCATACAAGCCACAGAAGGATTGTGATCGATACGGCATTATTCTTTGGTTTTTCTTTCAAGTCAGTCACGAAGCATATTGCCATTACCTGCTTAAAATAGTTTGTCCCGAGGACGTAAGCTGTACCAGGTTTTCGACTCAAGCTTTTCTTTCTTGAATGTTCCTAGAAAGTTGGTTCATCGACCTGGCACAAATGGAGCAAACCAGCTTTTCTGCTCAGAGGCCACTCTTATTGTAGAATACAGAAATTCCCTTGCCTCAAAGAATGGAGCCAACTGCTTTGTCTTGCACCATTCTTAGCAGGTCTTTTTAACTGCCTGTAATGCGAATAAGTCAAAGGAAGAGCTAACGTTTGTATTGTTAGGCTGCATGGCATTAATGCTTTTTGGGATCTCAAAATCCTCATTTTCAGTATACTAGCATCTGAAAATGATTGTACGATTCTCCAGAGACTTTGCTTGGATATTGCAAGCAGATGTTAGAAAAAAACTGAAAATGGATAGTGGTATTGATGAGTCCCATCATAAAAAGATAAAATAAAAATGTCATTACCTTTGCATTGCTGTGCAGCTTAAGATGATGAAATGCAGCAGTTATCATGGAAGAAACGGTCTTTTTGCATCCTCCAGCTATAGTCTATTGCACGTGATTAACACTGAGAGTCTTTACTAATTAGTTTTTATGGTCAAACAGTTTTCATGAAGTTGGTTTCAAAGAAATCAAAATTAAACTCCTTATAGCTCTGAAAGATAGAATTATGGGACATGAACGCATAGATAATCTTTACAAGCTAGCGGAAAATGATCATTGAGCAACAAAAGCTATATAAAAAGACCCAATAATATCTCAGGTATTGCAGTATAGTGTGTATGGGTAAGTGATGATGCTAGGATTTTATAAGTACAGTCTAAGTAGGGTGGGGGATACACAGGGTTATCTTTTGTCTGATAGTATGCACTGATGAAACTTTACATATTGATGCTGTGAATGCAAGTGGTGTAGAATTGAACAGGGCAGGATGTAAAACTTCTCTCTTTAGTCATCCTTATAAAATTAGAAAAATATAAGAATAGGATGTGGCGGACTGAATTTATTCCATCAGAAGAACTGCCGCAAATCAAAATGAATAATTTCCCCATCCACCAATTTGCTCCTTAGTTTGTCTTTGCGTTGTTTTTTTAGTTTGCCATGCCTTCAAAATAAAACACTGCTTCGACTGACTTCATCCCACAGCATTGCACTGCAGACGAAAGAGCTTTTAAAAGATGCTTACACTGAAATGTGGTGGTTCTTTTCCAAGTCAAACCGCCTTAATTTACCTGTGTGTTTGTGCAGATAAGCTTTACTAAACTGTGGCCCAGTAAATATCCTCTCTTCAGTGAGCCTGTAGCAATTACATTTCACAGAAGGAAGAGGAAGCACTGGATTTAGTACAGTTTTCAAAACAACTTAGTTTTATAGCAGAAAAACGTTTAAGCATTTAGGGGCTCGTATCCCAGTCACTACCAATAAATTTCTGGCTCCCAGCAGATTTAGCAACCGAAGTACTTTTGAAAAATCTATCTTTTGCTCACTGAATCTCATAGATGAATCACAACCATTTAATTGTTTTATAGAAGAGGAGGTCTTAACTTTTTTTGGGCTGCATTCTGGAATCAAGACCTTTGTAGTGGACAGTGGAGACAAAAACATACAACTCCAAAAGGGCTAGATCTCATAGTTTCATGAAATTTACCCCATTCCTATACCATTGAACCCTTCGACAGATGACAGCTTCATGTCAAAGAGATCCTTAAACAATTTCTAGACGTTAGAGACGTACGCAAAAGAAGTTCTCATGGGTCGCCTTTTTTCCAGGGTGACATAGGAAGGCTTTATTCTTCTAGTTGTATTGTGGAGCCCTACAACAGAGATTTTTGCCATTCTTATATGGTTTACATATTTGAGATTCCCCAAACACTGCTTTCTTTGGTCCCATTGTTAATGTTTGCCTAATTAAATAACAGGGTCAAGTTGAGGATGATTCTGCCCTAGGCTAGATTATTCCAGCTCTGAGAACCTGCAAAAATTTAGTGTTCTCCTGAAGTAGCACAGGATGACTATAAGATCCTCTCATTTCAATTTTGTCCTCTTGTGCCAGGGTTTTGGGGGGTTTTGTTGCTTTTTTAGTATGGTTTGGGGTTTGGGGGCGGGGGTGGGGTCAGTTGTACCTAGTTATACAAGTTCCTGGTATCATCGTTAAGAAATAAACACGTATATAGTGGTAGAATCTTACCCATTCAGAGAAGCATCAGACTGAAGGCATTGGAGGCAATTAGGTGTATATAGCAATTCATGTTTTCAAAGTGTATTATAAACTCCATTTCAAACCAGGTGGATTGTCTCTCTGGACGAGGCAATCTCCACAGCTTGCTGAGATCTTGGCTTCTTTTTTTGACATTGCCAATGTAGGCCAATAAATGTAAAACTTGTCTTGATTTTGAGATGCGCCCTCTGTCCTAAAGATACACTGATGGCTGTCGTTTTCTGTTCAGGACAGCACTATCCAGCAATAAACGCATCTAGTACTACACCAGATTAAAGGATGTGAAGCCTTGGAAATGCAACAAGGGGTTAAATTATTAAGTGGCCCAGGTGCACTCCATTAATAAAAGAAGAAAACCACTATTTCAAGTGTTGGGAAAAGTTTCTTTAGTGGTTGTAAAATAGGTTCCATTGCTCAAGAGAGTTAATACAATAAAAGGGGCTGGTCCCATTATATCATTAAGAGAATCCACTTCCTATTTACAAGTTAGGATTAATTTTTACTGAGGCTTAAATGCAATAAACCCCTGTTGTGTGGCAGAGACTGTGACATTCTGCTACAGGTTAATTTCTTTCCTTGCAAATTAGAAAATAGTGTGACTTACAAAACAGGGGGAGAGAAAGGGGAAATAAGCCAGCAGCTGTGCTTAGACTTTTTTGCCTTTTGGCTTCTTCTTTCATTTTCTAGTCTGCTGCACTTCTTCTTTCAGTGATTTGGATGCTGGATGCCAATTTAAATTTCCAGTGCATTTAGCGTCCTACAACACCAGGGGATTGAAAAGAGAATTAAGAATGTACACGGCATAAAAAAAAGATGATGTATTTTTCTCCACAGTCCTTTTTATCTTTTTACCTCTCTGTGATCGCAGTGATAACAGAATCCAGTAAACTACAGCTGCAAAAAGCCAGTAGCATGTTTATTTGCAAAGGTGTGTTTATAACGGGAACTAGACGGGACTCGCTCGTCGCTCACAATCTGTAGAGGGCTCTTTCACAGATCAACAGACTATAAGATTGCTTTCCTGGATATGAGCCACTGATGGACCCATACAGGCTAGTAAGAGTCATGTAAGAGTCTTTTATCCTGTCTCAGCGGGAACATCTTCCCCATGGGCTTCACGAGAGAGTGTTTTCCTAGCAGCGGATTTAACGGGGGGAGAGAGGGGATGGAAAGAAGATTAATGTTTCTGCCAGTTCCCCACAAGTTCACAGAAAATATTGGCTAGAGCAGGAGTGGCCCAACTCTGTTGTGCTCCAGCCTTTTCTGTGTACTCAGAGTGGCATGTTTTTAATCAAATGTGAAATATAGCTTTAGCAGGTCGAATGGATTAGCCTTCCTTGTAAGTAACTCTGTCTGCTTTAGTCAAGAGTGCAACTTTTTCTTTTTTTTTTTTAATGTTTCACACTTAAGGTTGTCGTCTTTAACTTCATCAGTTTAATGGGTTTGGGGAGTTTTGATTGTTAAAAGTGGGAACTATTTAATAACCATATCCAATTGAGCTTCGAAATACGCGCAGCGAAGACGGCAAGGTAAGGAACGTCTCAGCTGGTCTATCATAAAAGCTTGGAAATGCTTGAAACAAACAGGGAGTGATCTGTTCCTTTTCTTAATACCATATCAAGATTACAGTGCTTGTAAATATTTAAGTTTTCCTTGCGTTGGGCTTTCAAATCTGCCTACGTTTAGAAAGTTAATATCCTCTTATTCAAAAGCTGGAAGATCTGTTCATGACAATGTACATAACTGATTTCCTTCCTCTAATGCTGGTTGTTATTTATCAGCATCTCATCAGTCTCCTGTTCTCATACAGCACTGAAGTTATCAGAGAACTGGGGGGATTTTCAGCTACCTTATTTCTGGGCCTCTGAATCAGCTGAGCCTCTAATAAAGTTAGGCTGTTTGTATCAAACCATCCCTTATCAGTAATGTACTTTGAAAGCTGTTCTATCTGGTTAAATCCAAGTGAAATAATAGACCTCGTACCTGTCACATCCTCAGGCTGCTGTAAAGTGTTGTTGCTCCACTAAAATAAATAGTTCAGGTGATTTCCGTGTGCCAAGAAGTTGATGTAAGTATTAGAAATAATTTTAAAAATAGTTTGATTTTCAGAGTAACTGAAGGTTTTTTTGATATATTAATCACTGCCATATTTCAGTGCCAGATATGGTGTGAATCTCACCACACGGTCTTTGAAAATTTTAATTTTTCTCTTTAGTACTATTTGTAATTACCTTTTACATTTCTGACCTGTGTTTTAATGTGTTGTTTAGACAAGTTTCCAGGGGGTTGTTCACTTCACTAAGTATGGTTATAAAAAAGTAAGGTTTTAAAAAAACGAAACAAAACCAAACCTCAAAACTTTTAAAGCTGTCTTTATAGGAATCCATGGGATTAGAAAGCTAAGGAGAGACAGCAAAATAAAAATATAACCAAAGATTCATGGGCTGAACCAGGTCTGTGCAGTACTCTTAAAGCAAGTTTAATTCTGTTCACACTGAAGTAGGTAGGAAATTTTAACATTCTGTTTAGTGGAAACCAACACTGACTTCTCTGAAGATCCTATCTTAGATGACTACCGTCTCACCATTGCTGTCATGTTGAAATTCCTCCTTCTATGCTGCAACAGTCAGCAACATAAGTGCAGACAGCAAAAACTCCAGCAGTCAAGATATTCTGAAAATTTCAGGCAACAGAGAACAGGATAACATGATAGCTTGACCATATACCATTGGATTAAAAATGTAAGACATAGTCCTTCGATTTCTATGAGGATTGTCTTCCAGTTGTTGCCGTGGGACAAAATCCATTACTTACTATAACAGACTTATATATTTTCTTTTGGAAAAAAAAAATTTAATTAGTGTAACCCAGTAGTATTGCAAAAGATGTTGGAACCAGATCCTCTGGTTTGTATTCCCAACACCTTGCACATTCCATTCTCATATCCTTCCTATTCCTCTGCCTGTCTGTCCATTAAGTAGGAATAAAGGGTGCCTGGTGTCTTCAGTACTTTTTTTTTTCCTTTTTTTTAATTTGAATGTTGGTTCAAGGCCATGTTTCGGTAAAGCATGTCAGCATTTGTTTAAGTCTCTCTGACTTTAGAGATGAGCGCAGTGTTTTGAGAAACCGAGGCCTCTGAAGTTATGCGAAAACAGTACTTCCTCAGTATAAATAGTATCTCTTGTTTTATCTGATTAGTGACGGGCTATGCTTTTTTTGCTTTTTAAAGCAAGTGCCTTCATTTATCACCATCCAGGGACCTATTTGGATAGTCAGTGGACAGAAAACAAGGCATGAATATGTTGGAAAAATCATTTGGCTCATGTAGTCCTTTCTAAATATAACTCCCCGATCAAAGCGCAGAGTGTCTTTTGTAAGTCCTATCCAAAACAGATATTAGATGAAGAATATACTGAAGCCTTCAGATTTTTGACGGTGCCTTTTCAAAGGCATGCCATCCTGAATGTAGCATCATGTGATGTTGTTTGAACTGAGCAAACATTTTGCCTTCAATTTCTCTTGCATTTGTGCCACTCTACAGAGATAATTGTATATACAGCTTAAAAAAAAAACAACCAAAAACAAACAAAAAAGCATCTTCAATTAAAACGCTGGGGATTTTTGAAGGCTGCTGGAGAAAAGCAGTTGCAGTGTTATGTCTTAGAAGTAATTTTTTTATTTATAGCAACTTCTGGACATAAATAAACATAAATCGTTTCAGGGTTTTGTAGTTTGTTCATAAACATAAGGGTCCTTGCAGCTGAAATGGTATCCTTCTGAAATGACAGTTAATAAAAGCTATTTTTTATTTAGCTACTAACCAGTTTATATTGTAAGTGTCTTTCAGGTGACTTAGTGTCTTGGGGAGAGATGCGGGTGTAGGCATAAGAAGAATATGACTAAACCCTGGTAAATCTTTACCAATTATTAGTTGAGCATTGAAATTTCATTGGATTGCTTTTCCAGTGCTGTGGTTTTCTAAAACAAAGTTGTTCGCTGTTCTGGGGGTGCAATCACAGGAGAGAGGGATGGGCAGAGGCATGAGGCTTTCCTACTAGTGCACATGGTAACGGGGGGGCCAGGGAGAGAAAGCTGTTGTTCCTGTAAAACTGCCACAAACAGCGCTAATTAATACACTGATTTTACAAGTGATGTAGGGGACTTACATAGAATCAATTATTAAAATCTCTTTCTTCAAAACACTGTTTCTATGGTGCTTTGCATGATTATAATATGAACCTGCTCTACAAAGAAGTCGCAGATCTAAGACTGGATTCCGACAACAGTCATGTAATTTATCAACAGGATGAAGATGAATGTATGCACACATCTGGTAAAATTAGGGAGCCTGGTTCTGAGAGATGCTGTCAGGATCAAAGCCTGGGGAGTAAAACACAGTGAGAGAAGTCAACATGCATCAGGGGAAAGTAAGACTTTACTGAGTCAGTCACAATACGTGGGACTGCTCCCTCGTTTTCTAGTTTTTAAAGTATTAAGTTTTTTGATAGTTCTATGAACTTTATTGTGTCATTTTCATCAGAATGCAGAGAGGGATGTAGTGAACAAATCCAGCTGTGATTATGCTGGAATTGCACTCTCTTGGTGCTGGACTTACTCCTAAACTACCTGCAATAATCTGCAGTTGCTATTCTGTAGTGAGCTGGGCTTTTTTTGCAGCTATCTAATTGGGGTTCATGCTTCAGGGACCTATTTTTAGAATTATAGCGAAAATCAGACCTTGCAGTGGAGAAAGGTTTGTAACAGACCAAAGGCCACATTGTTATTTCTAATGCTGGTTTTATTCTTAGCCCTGCATAGTGATGCTCCTCATGTCTGGAGCACAGATAAAAATGAGATATTGATGACTTTCAGACTCCAAAACCCTTTCGCTTGTCTAGAATGCAATTATATAAGTGGCAGTAAGTGATGCCTGAATGAGATTAATACAGGCTGCCTTGCTCCTCGTTGCTACAGGTAGGAATGAGAAGATCTAGGGAATGACTATTGAAAGTATTAAGCAATTAAGGTGGGTAGTAAAAAGGGGAGACTGACTGGGTTTTTTTTCTTTAACTTCATGAAAATCTGAAGTAACGAGTAGCTGCATTATATAAACCATCAGGTGTGATGATGCATTACATATATTGTTCTTATTTCGTTTAAGAATAACTTCAAAAGATCTAATGCTCCTTCTCAATCTCATTTTAAGCAATTGGAGAATATTTAATGATACAAATCTCTCTTTAGAGGCTAAATATTTATATCCATCTAAATGAGTAAAATTAAAATGGGAGTTTGTGCAATTTGAAAGCAATTTAGTCTACCAAATAACAATAGTGTACAAAAGAGGCTCAGCCTCCACTGATAGGGTCATGTCTTTGTACTGGTTAAGTTTTGGGGCAGAATCTGTTCTCAGTTTTACACCTCTATAAACTGACAGTGATTTCATTAGAGCCATTATACTTAATCTGTGTAATTCAAGTAAGAATTGAGACCCTGGAGGTTGAAAAGCACAATGTCAAATTGCAATAACTATGAAGTCAATCACTGTATAATTTCCCTTAGGTTTCATGGATAGTGAAGTCTCTGGAGACCTGGATAAACTTTGAATAATTGGGGGAACATAAATTCAGGGGTTTGTGTTGAGGAACTGAGCTTTCGGGGAGGGAGATGTTTGTTCAGTTGGTTTTTTTTTTTCCAGAGAAGGTGAAAAGATTGCATTGATCACATTGCCGTAATTGATGTGTGGTAGCCCATTTACTACAAAATAAAACACATCAGAAGAAAAAATACTTGCCCCTTTCTTGAAAGTATAATATTAAAATCTATTGAACTTAAATAAGTCCATTGAGTTTCATTGCAGAAGAATCACTTGTTTGAAAAGTTACCTAAACTGACACTAACTGTGTGCTGGGAAATGAAGCAACAGAACCAAATTCTGATCTCATTTATACTGATATAATTAAGGAAGATTGTAGGCCCTTTGGTCTTTGAGGTGATCCTTGCGCATGAATAGGGCCAATGGGGGCTACAATAATAAAACTAATCTATCCAAGAAAATCACTGACACTGGTGTAAAGGTGCTTTGTGGTAAGAGTAAACCTGATCAACACGTAAAGCGTCCAGAAGACATTTTTCTCAGGAGGTTGTTCACATAATGCACACAGGAGTGTGGGAATGAGAAGGGTGATTATCTTTTACATTAGCATCTTTTTATGTCTCTCTGGAATATAAAGCAGCTGTAGGAAAGAATTTACACCTATCTTCAGTTCCCTGTGTACCATGTCTGCAACGTAGAGGGGATATGCGTGTGAGTGGGAACAAGGCCCATATATAATATATCTCAGCGCTGAAAAGGGTTTTCTGCTTTGCAATGATCTTAGGAAAGCTTGAGCTCAGGAGTTTGCCCATGCAACCCCCAAATTTTGCTGGTGCCCTTCCTAGGAGTGAGTTTATTCAAGGCAACGTGAAATAAAATCTGGTAACCTCGTCCCTACTGCAGATGGAGGAGGGAAGGTGGCCTCCCTTTCTTCTTGCAAGCTATTCAGCTCTGCAAAGAGAAATCTGGGGTGTTGAGCTACCAGCTGCTCCTGCCGCAGGTGCATCTGAGGATGCTGCGGGGGAAGGATTCAGATCGGGGCCAGGCAACGTGGATCAGGCAAAATATCCGCTGTGAACACATGTGTGCGCCGTGTAGGGCAGCTGGTGTCACTGGTCCCTTTTTACTTTTCTGCCTGTTGGGGCTCTATGGAAAATCCCATCTATTATGTTACAAAAAAATAGATCAGTATAGTCTGCAGCTCTTATATCCAGAGCAGCATTCTGATAGCCATTTCATCCCTAACTTATCTAGTGTGGATAAAGCTGTTGTTTCTCCTTTACTAAAAAATAAAAAGTAAGAAAAAAATTTTTTTTTTTTTTTTAACTGCAACTGCAACTGTGCAGCACATGGTTCCTGTGCAACTCTTTTGAAACGCCCAATATTTCAGAAGTATCCACTAATTAGGGCTGCCCAATTGGGCCTGATTTTTCTGATCTTCCGAGTGATTGTCGCTTTCACTGATCTTTAACAGGAGTGGACGGTCAGAGCATCTGAAAATCTGTGAGGCAGGAGGATGAATGTTGATGAACCAGAGGGAGAGTGTGGAAAGAAAATGCTTTGTTTGATATTGCTAATTGTTTTGTTTTGGCAATTAAGTATTTTTTGAAGCAAGTGATTGATTTGGTGAGAGATGAAAAGGGATTAAGTGTGACCCACTGAAACTCATTTCTAGCCCTAGCTGCTTATTACAAAATTAGTTTTTGTTTCAGAATAAAACACACAGAGATACTTGGTGGTATGGAAACTACCAATTAGCTGAATATACAGAGAAGTCCCTTTCTGTAAGATGTCATCTTCTTATGTGACAATCTTCTAAATATATTCTTTTGAGAGTTTTAATTATTTGGTGATGTTTTTAAAAGTAGCCGTGATAAGGAAAATAAATAGACTGTGATGGAAAACAACTGAAAATACTTGTTTACACTTTTATTTCTCCAAAACATATCCAGAACAAATTCTTTTGGCAATTCTAAAATAATGCTGCTGGTTTGGTCAAGGAGGGTATAACTCTCTGTCAAGAATTGTTTGATACTCTTATCAAGAAATATTGATTTTAGTGCCTTTGAGTTAAAATAATAGTAATACCATGTTGTTTGCTTCATTTTTTTCCCCAGATGAGGAGCAATTACTATGAAGTTAAGTGGTAGACACAAACTCAGGCAGGAAAGTGTTTGTGTTACTGTGATTATAAGACACACAGATGCCATATAAAATGAGCTTAAGAAGACTTTGTAGTATTTGGCGCATCTTCTTTCCAGACCTTTTCTGCAATAAATGTCTAGTTGAAATGCAATCTGATGTACCTCCAAAGATTTGGGACTTAATTTTCCACACAAAACAAAATTCAACAAAAAAATCAGATCTTACAGAGTATTTGAAGGAATGATGAGGCTTCCCAAATACTTACATCACGTTATAAAACATGCAGGCAGGGGAAAAAAAATTAAAAAAAAGAAACCAAACAAAAACTAGGATCCCCAAAATTTTGGATCTGTTTTTAGGAACATGAATGGATTTCACAGAGGGTTCAGCACAGCTGGTGTAGCCCATTCCACAAGGATGATCCTTGATCATTTTTGGGTCCCCAGCCAGCCAGCCACCAGCTCCATCCCTGTGGCTTTGTGGATAATCTTGATTTGTAGCTGCAGCTCTCGATGCAGAGAGGAGCAGCAGAAGAGCACATACAGAGGAAGCAAAGAAGAAAGAATAGAGAGGAAGAGAACGGGGCTCTTAACAGTACAGCTTGATTTGATGTTTTGCCTGAATCTTCACAAGTGTAAATATTTGACTGCAGTTTTGGTGCTTTTTTTTATTCCCCTTCAGGTAGAGTATTTGTTTACATAGCATAAAATTTCTTCCTTCCTCTCTTCTGTTCTTTCACTCCACAAGTGAAAAGCTGCAGCTTTTTTGGCAAAGGCTTAAAGGTAATAACACTAGTGAGCGGGAATGCTGCTTTCTCTTGAGATTATATAAATCACTCTCGTTTTACTAAAGGCTCCCATGGGAAGGGGCATTTCAGTTTTGGCCCATTTTTTTTGCAGCCTCACCCCAGTGAGAGTCCAAATGGACCTGGAAAGCTTGGTTAACAAAACCATCAGATTTTTAACATGAACATCCAAGTTGCAAATTCTTGCTCAGGTGAGACCTTCCTTACAAAGTGGAGAGCAATTTAGGAGCTAATGCTGGAAGTCTTGTGCTTGACTACTATCTACTCCATTCATCTGAATGAATACTGGGAGTATATATATCCCACAAATGTTGTCTTCTGTTACATGAGAAGAATAGTCAGCACAAGAGTCCTATTCCCAAGAACAAAACCATGGATATGTCCCTACTTCTAGGAATCACATTCATTATTTACTGTTTCATCCAGGCACCATTGCCTCCAGCACGTGGCATTACACATGCACGTGGTAGGATTGTTCAAGTTCGGGAGAGTTTACCTTCTTTTTGGAAGTTTTATGGAAAAATAAGAGAGTGACTCTACCATAGGTTTCTATTTATGTTGTTTTTTTAGAGGGCGGCAACAAACAACTAAACATATGTTCTTTCAGATGTGTAGATGTAGAGACATTTGCTTATGAAGCTTATCTGATGCTCTATGAAGATTGCTTTTAAATGCCATAAAAGCAAAAAAAAAAAAATAGCCTTAAAAATCCATAAACAAGAACATGCATTGACATTTGGCAGGTTCGTACCCCATTTCTGGGATCTTGCACAACAGAATAGTCACAAAAGAGATTTAACACTGCAGCATCTCTGGCATTAAAAATCTCCCTCTTTCAAGTGACTTCGCTGAAGTAAAGTATATAGTTGTAAGATTTAGGAGTAGCTTAATTTAAGCATATTGAAACCTGATGATTGAGTGAAACAGCTTTTCCTAACGAGTACCTTGCTCGCAAGGTAGAGAAGATGATATGCAATTTTTTTTCTTAATGAAAATGGAATAGGAAGGAATTAGGTTTCATAGGCCTGTTTCAGAAGTGCTAATGCAAGAAGCAAATCAGTAATGAAAGTACAGATTTATTTTTTTTGGTCATGTAAAGGAAACTTACTGAACCTGTAATGACTGACAAGGGCCGATTTTCACATTACTAACAATTTTCTCTGTGCGTTTTATTATGCAATTATTTGACACTTAAATACCTTAATAAAATTATCAGGTTTAAAAGACCAGCATGGGAGAGCGTGGAAGATGTCACGCTGTCATCTGTGCTGTTTCCCATAAAAGATTCAATCTTACTTATTTTGCTTTATGAGTTAGGAAAGAAGGTCTTTCCTGGAATAACATGCAAGCACCTTGCAATTAGTTGTTCACACTCATGTCATCTCCAGGACAGAAGGTACCAGATAGGTTAATGAATTTTCTGTTTTAAATTGATCATATTGCTTGACTTACAGGACAACAGATGGTTCAAGACTGTAGTATTCTTTTAAATCACACAAGACTGACAAAATCCACTCATCTAGATGGAGAGGGGGCAGATATATATGTTGAAGAGTGTAGTAGAGCAATTGAAGTAAATGGAAATTATTTGGGGATGGAATTTCTGTCACCCAAAAATATTTTCTTGAGCTTAAATGTAGATGTTTTGAATGCTATTAGGAATTTTTAAGCTGTATTTGGCTTTGTGTCCATAGGGTCAACTATCTACAAAACACTGTTCTCCATCTGTGGAGAAAGGAATCCTTGAAAACCAGGTTTAATGTCTCCTTGGGTTTTCATACTGAATTAATCTTTTGGAAAAGTCATTCTCCCTCAGTTCAGCCATCTCAGTCTTTGGGAATGATTTCATACCATTTGAAGAACTGAATCCAACTTCTCTAACACTGACATACTTGATACTGCATGATCTTATATAAGTGTTGCCTGGAAAGTAGTATGTAGCTAGACTGAAATATGGACAGTGTGGGTTCCCATTAGCTGAAATACCTAAAGAATTTGTTATATTTAGGATTTTGTTCACTTATGCTTAATAGAGCTCCACTTTAAGTTAGGGAAAATTGGTTTCATTTTCTCTTCCTACCATTAATAGCTATTAGAGTTGAAAATAAGGCTTTAAACATATCATTAAAGTACGCTTAAGTAACTTGCAATTGACAATTAACTCAGCATGGTAATACATTATCATAACATTTTCCTTTGATAGGTTTGTCTCTTAAAAGATACAAGGAAAGACAAAGGATGCCTTTGTAAGACTCATGTTGAAGTTATTTCTGTTTTAATCATTGACATTTTGTGTATTTTATCAGTGAAATGTGTTCCATCATATATGTTCAAAAAACATTTATGTGATGTTTGATGGTGGGCAGTTGTAACAGCCTGTGTTGAGGGGATGTCTGGGTTTTCTTGATTTGTTTCTGTGGGTACAGTGGTCAGGTGGGATGGATACAGAAGGAAATTTGCTGCACACTTCATGGATCTCAAAGTCTGGGAGATTACTTTAGTAACTGAAGGATGATACAGGCAGAATTCAGATCCAGATTCAAGCATGTTTGGCTTTCAGGTTTTATTAAAAACCTCTTCAGCAGAAGGCATGGTAAGTTCTAGGAAAAAAACCCTGATTACTAACATCTCAGCATAAGATAGCCATGTGTTTTACCTTTCTGGACAACAGTAAAGTATAGTAGTACACTTAAACTGAAAGCACTGTTTGTCCTGTCTTTTAAGACACAGAGTTGACGGTGAGCGTGTGAGCGTGCAGCTCCTCGGCACGATGACCAAGGACTGCCACCTCCCAAAGCTGAGTCGGAACATTACTATGACAATAGCAACACCGATGACATTCTCCATTCCTTGCACAGCCAATGGGCATTGACCTTATCCTGTCAAAGCATGTAAAGGCGATGTGGGCAACACTGGCTTTGTGGAAATTGGACACTTTTATCTAGGATGTTTCACTGCATTACCATATATTGAGCTGTAGAAGTGTAGCTAAAATAGCTGCTGCGTTGTAAGTTTTTTGCAGTGAAGCTAGAAAAGCAACAAAGGCAACTGTAGTCTGAGCGAATGTTTTTTCTAATGCTTTAAAAGCAAAACCACCAGTGCCAGGCATGCAAAATTCTGTCAGTTCTATGCCCCAGATCTCCTCTCCTGTTTTCTTGTTAATCCACTCTCGAACATATTGATCTGAAAATTGTACATCTTAGCTCTCTGTAGCCTGGCAGTCTGAGCAGTTTGTTTTATTTTGAACACTTTTGCCATGTTTAAGTCTGCAGAACTTAAAGAAATCAAACTGTTTGCATGCATTCTACTGAAGTCGATAGTAGCACAGCATTCAAGCATAGTATTTCCTAGCTCACTCTCCTCTCTTTCCTCCTCAATCATTTCTTGAAAATTCCTTCATAATAACCTTATCCAAACCATAAATATGAAAGTCAAATAAGCCCAAAGGAGATTTATCATCCTCTGACTCGGCACTCCTTTTATGATTAATAATGACATTGATTCCTTTAGAAATGAAACAAAAATTAATTTAAAGGTTCTGATTGGTTTTAGTATTAGGTAAACTTAACATATTGAATGAGCGTAAAACAATTATCAGTCTTATTAACAAAATTAGCTACAGCAAATTTACCAGAAGGAAACTGTTGCTATTTAGCTCCCTAATTATGTCACTATTCTTTGTGACCAAATGATATAATGAAAATAATTTGATCTACTGGTGCTGCATAGAGAATTTCCTGGGAGCCGCTGCATATCATAATCTGTTTTGAACGTATGTTTTCCTACTCTTCTTCTGTTTCAGAAAGTAGAGGTCAAGGGCTTCAAAGAACTTCACAGTGAAGTGAAGTTGAACTGTGCTGGGCAGAATATGGAATAGATTCTTTACTATTATAAATGTTAGATAACCCTTTCCTCGAGGCCAGAACCCTTTGACTTCTTCAACTGACTCGTGGTGTATGAATTTTAGGCTCTGGAAAAGCATAGGACGTCTTTTATTCTGACTGGCACTAAGGCCACGAACTAGACTTTCCGTGCTGTGCTGTTGTCTGCATATTTCCTTGCACTGTGCCTCCATCCAGGCACTTAAACATGGCAAGTTATTCTTTTCAGCCCCGAGAGCTTATAAAGCAGAGAGCAGTTGAATGCCCTCTAGCCATAGGCATTTCAGCCCAGAGGGAGAGTCACCTGGCCAACCTTGAAGGCTACCAAAGCATTGGTGATACACAGAACTTGATTTTTGGGTGCCAGCTTTCATCTATTCTGTGTGAGTATCCTATGCTCGTGGGTTAGCGGTGCAGTGGGGTAGAAGCAATGAGAGCTGATGAAGCCAATGAGGGAAATCATACATGGTGCTGGAAAACTACTTCTTGCAAAATGTCTCTACTGGCACTACGGTACTTCCATCCCAGCAAGCATTTAAACGGTAGGGTCACAGAGCATCTCCTTCCTACCAGATCTCTCTGCTCTCCCTGGGTGCATCCTGACTTTGTCAGGATACGACACTTCTTCCACTTGCCATCTGTCTTCCCTGGATTGCCACCAGTGGGCAACTTGGGTTTAGGCACATTTCCTAGTGCCATACCTGTAACAGCTGCTCTGGGGAAATGGTACCATTTGTAAGTAGGATCCTTCCTTCTCTCTCTCCCGATGTAGCTTTATGAACTGGAAATAAGGAGATGAAGACATTTTGGTACGGTAAGAAATCTGCAGCGCATGAGTGATCTGCATATTGTAACACTGCCTTAGACTGTAACAATGAACTTCAACACGATCAACTCTAATATTAAACTACACAGAAGAAGTGAATGGGAAAGCTCCTGTGGAATAGAAACCCCTTGAGTACTTCCCCGACTGTTTGCTTAATGCTTATGAAGATGCTCTGAACTACGCAACTTGTTTTCTTGCCCACACTACGACTTTACATCTTTATGGTTTGTGTCCTCTGGGAAACATTTTTATTTTTGTTTCATTATTTAAAGCAAACCTAATATTAATGATGGGACTGCTGTGCATTAAAGCACTGTGCTACCAATCCACATCAGCGCATAACTTTTGGTGAGGCTTTCTACATAATTTATGTCCAAAGGAGAGTATGCTGACACAAAATTGAGGATTTAACCATGTTTACTGCTGCTTGCAATAATTAGATCATTTCATACTGGAACTACTAAGCAAGTGTGGCAAGGTGGGCCTCTGAGTAACTATTAAATTTACAGTCTTCTCTTAACTGGTCAAACATGAAGACCTTGAAATATGTTTTGTAGCTTGTTCTTTCTATAGCATCATCAGACAACCCAGATGCTTTAAATGAGATACTTGGGTGCCATCAGATGGACCACTGCAAGAACTGGCAAGCAATTGCTTGGGTTTATAAAACTTCCTATGATATTTCTTGAAAGAGTTATGTAAGAGCTGCATGAGGCCCTGGAACAAGTTCCAAATATCAATTTGTTGACAGTTTCAACACTTCTAAACATGACTGGAACAGAAAGGGCTTTAGATGAGAAATCAAATCCACACGTGTGCTTCTGTTAACCTCTGGTTCGGCACATTTTAAATCGCTGCACACATTTCTATATGCTGTCCCTTCAGCCATGCTCTGGCATCTGGTTAAAAGCACATACCAAGTCATATGGCTCAACTGTCTAAGAAATAAATATATGGGGTGTGTGGTGTCAATATGAGGAAGATCTAGAAAAGTAAACAGGCACCTAGCTCAAATGCAGTATAGAAAGATGAATTGAGGAAAAAAAAAATCGTGTTTCATAAAATCTATTCTTTTAGGTAGAAACAGAGGCATTTTTTCCTTACTGATGGATTACGGAAGAATTATAAGAAACATAAATTCAGACTCATGCAGCCATCCAAAGAGAATTTACATCCAGCAGCACTAAAATGTTCACATTCTTGCACAGGTAAACTGGAGAAACACTTAGTCCTTTGCTTTGAAAGGCATTTTCCATCAGTCACTCACTCCTGTGGCTCCTTCTCACCTTCCTGTTCTGCTGTCTGATGTTTGGCATCTCAGCTGAAAGGGAAGACTTTTATATTCAGAGTGGTTCCATCCATCTTTTGACAGCACTGAAGGGTTTAGGTAGCAGAATGTGACCCTTCGTTTAGTTTATATTCTGTTTTTTCTGTAATTGACTTCTGTAGCTGGAGGTGTGGAAAGGGCCAGTCCAGCAAAGCAAAAACCTGTCTTTACAGGTTGGGAAGAGTTGGGCTGGACCAAACTGCTACACGTAATCAAGTCAGGCTGTTCTGAGAGGAGAGGTGGTTGCTAACTTCTGCCTCACAGATGAGACTTTAAATTATTAGACCCTACGGATCAGAGGAGAGAAAGAGGCTCCCATACAATTGAAGCATTAAGTTTGGGTGCTCCTTGCAACGTTCCAGAGAGCTCTTTTGATTTCCTGATGGTGGCTCATTTCTTTCCTGAATCAGACAATGCCTGTTCTTGTTTTTACAGCTTTTATAGCAGCTCACCTTGTTTCCCTTTAGATATCCTGAAGTGACATGTGAGGGTGGTGGACTCTTGCTGGGGTGCCCTGTTACATGGGAATGTGTGTTGGGTTGTCCCTGAGATGACAAGAGGTGTAACCTTCCCCTAGACATTATCCTGCTGAGTTTTGGGTGCCTTTTTCTGAAAGATGAGTGTTCACTGGTATATACTACAGATTTCAGAAAAAGCATCCAAAATCAAGCAATCCATAGTATATACCAGTGAACATCCATTTCTCACTCACATCAGAGCATGGAGACTGCAAGAAAAGCCACGACTTGTTTTTTGTGGGGGCTTAATACAAGCTCCCCCATTTGCGTCCTTTTCTAGGAAAACAGAAACTGTTCTTCCCCAAATCCAGATTTAGTTGGGCTACGTCTTTTTTCAGTGGGTCAGAGCTAACCGTGCTTCAATCTTAACACAAATTCCTGTTTGCAAATCCAGTTTTCCAGTCCCTGATGCAAAGTGATTAAGAAAAATACAGTTCCCGCATATGTTACTCCTGCACTTCGTTTCCTCAGTCATATCTACGAGTGAAATGCATTCAAATGCCAAAAACACGTAGCATTTCTGAAGCTGATTGTTATTAATATTGTTCTGTTTGGGGTTTTTTAGCTGTAAACCTTTTTGAAGTGCCTAGCAAACAGTGAGAGGAGCAGCTTTGGAGGGGGGACGACAACTTTGAAATCCACAGAGCAGAAGCTTTAATCTCCAGTTGTGACTGACATCAAACAAAAGTGCAAAAACTCCCTTTGTTCTTGAGCACAAAGGGTGTGTTTGTTGTTTGTTCAGGGTAAGTGAAAGGCCCCCATGAAGTCCCACTGAAGATGTTTAATGAATCTGGCAGCCTCCAAGCTGTCTCTTCTAGAGAGTAATCCTAACGACAGACCCATCACACATAATTTAACAGAGTGTGACATGACAATCTCTGCTCAGGAGAGACTTTGGAGGGGGAACACTTTTATTGCTCAAGAGCACAGACCCCTTAGGGTCGGTGGTGTGGAGCAGAGCTCTTGGTGGTGGTGGTCACGCTTTTGTCTCTGAATTGAGGAGATTTGCGTGCTCAAGTGTTGGTTATTAAGCTTCCTAAACACTGACTTTGAACTCACTCTTAAAACCAAGTGAATTGTACTATCTTTAGGGCAGGGGGACTGGGATTTTGACAGCCTCAGCTTGTAGTAGAAGTCAAAGTCAAGAATATCTAAGAAAGGAGGTCTGCTACCAAAATCAGGCCAAACAGGGACATGGGTATTAGGGAAGGGAGGGAGAAATAGCATCAAGAGTGGAACAATAATGGAAAAGCCTATAAAAAAACAAACAACGGAACATTTCCTGGGCATCAGGTCAGTTAAGGCTTACCATATATATATGTCATCTTTTTATCAGTTCATGCTACTTCATCAGTCTTTGGATGACTGGAATAGGAACGACAACGGCCTGTGTCTTCAGCCTCCCTTGTCCTTTCTGTGGTCTAATGTTTATAGCCTTTGGTATTGTGGCAGTTGGGCTGTTTGCTGCCAGGTCTCATGTTTTATTGTCAGGGTGAGGATGTTTTGTGTGGCTGGGAGCATGTGGAGTAGCTGGTGTGTGCCTTTATGGTCTAGGCATCTATTGTCCATGAATGGGGCAGAAAGGACTTAAATCCTCTCTAGACTTGAGTGCTCAGGTGGGAGTAATACCTGAGTGCATTGCTCTTCTCTCAGCAAAATCTGGTTTTAGCTCTGCCTCATGCTGAATATGTAAATTTGGGCAATTCACTTAAGTTTTCTGTGTCGCCACTTCTTCTATAAAATGGGCATAATCTTGTTTACCTACTTTGGGATAAACTATGGAGTTGAGTGTGACTACTTAGTACAGCAGAGCCTGTGAAGAAGAAACCACTGTTCTCTTGGAGAACACCACGTTTGAGGTTCTTTTTCTCCCTAGCTTCCTCATGACATAAATCAAATTTTATGCCCGCTGCTAGATATAAATGCAAAATGCATTTGTACTGCAAATGTCAGCCACTCCAGGGACTGCTGAAGAGCTAAGCACTACCTGCTGTTGCATTTGATCCCCATGCCAATTGCCAGCCAGAGCCCCAGCAACCCATCATATATCAGGTCTGATGACTGGGATTCAGACTCGGTGCCAAAAACCAACCCAGATATCCTGGAACACAATACACAGCCCCTTTCTAAGAGCTTATCTGCCCAGTATCACTGTTTGAAATAAGTCCTTGTTCTCTCTTGAATTGCAAGAATATTGTAGGATCTATCTAAAATAGCAGTCCCTGTTTCCCTCCCTTCTTCCCCCACCCCTTATCAAATCAGACATCCAAAATCAAGTGCCTGTGTACTCTGCTGACAAGCACAAGGGGATTAGGGAGTGACGGGTTTAACAAAACTGGCTCAAGGTTTTGTAAAATGCATCTTGGAGCTTGAGCTCTGAACGAGCCATAAAATTCCTCCCACGAGGTAGAAGTAAGGTTTCTGCAAGACTGGATCAGAACTTAATAATGCTTTTTTAGGTTATTTTTTCTTGCTTTCTAAAAGGTGCTACAAAACCATATGATTTTTGAAGATGCTGCAAGACTAACAATGACTTAATGTAACCATTGTGTAAAAAATCACAAATGTGTTTTACCATCAGCAAAAAGAACTGATTTCTGGGCTGCATGCAAACCATTTGGGGCAATTAGCATGTAATTTAATTTGCATTAATCAGCACAAGGTCAGCAAGAAATTAACTTTGGGTGTAGATTTTACATATAACAGCGTATAAGAAGAAGGGAGGAACTGTTTTTACAGGGTGTTAATTTGGAGTTAAGTGCATTCAGCAAGTTCTTCAGGGTTTGGCCTTGCAGAAGAAAGATGAATGATGTGGATTTGGGAGCACTGAAAGCACAAAATGATGTGGTAATTTACCAAGCATTTAATGTTGCAATATGTAAACCCTTTAACAGACTTCTTGGCACTTGTAAAGATCAGAGCGCAGGTTTTGCTGGAGCCTCGAACGCACTGCTAGCACTGAAGGGCTGTGTCTGGATGAACATGGATGGGGTCCCACACGGCTGTGTGCGCTGACCACGCATTGTGCCAAATGATTCAAGAACACAGACAGATATCCCAAAAGCACAGATCTCTCTGCAGCTCCACAGTATTACCTTACTGAGCTCTGAAGTGGGAGGAATTTAGGCAAATGACTCATTTCCTTATGCACCCCTTTGGCCCTCCAGCCTTTCCCTCTGCTGCCATTTCATTTCACAAAGTCTCCTGGGGCTCCGTGAGCCTTTGGTGCTAGCAACATGGTACGTGTTGTGAGAAATCCACTGCCGGAGACACAGAAATCGTTTTTGACAAGTGGTATCTAAGCATCTGGTTATGGGAAATGAGATGCTGAGGAGTCTGGTGGTGTTTGGCCATGGTAAGGGGGTAGATAAATGTATATGGCTGTTCTTATGCATTTTTCTTTGAATGAAGAGTATTTTTCAGTTCCGTGGCATGGAAGGTGTCTGAAAGTGAGTCTCTTTTGTTGCCTGTTGGGTTTTTTTTTTTGCAGAGGATAATCTCAAGGCACCTTGGAGCTGCCATGTGTACATCTGTAGTCCACACACTTCTTTGTTATACCAGAGTTAGAAAGAACTGGGGGCAGCATTGCATAGCCCATTTCAAGAGAGGATCCCATTGCCAGGTCTACACCCATTGCCCAAATATTCTTCTGGAAACAGGATTTATGGACAATGCAGACATGGAGACGTCACATCCAGTTATTTATGCTTAACCGAGATGCTGAGGTTGACCCTAGTTCACCTATGCTTCTTGCCTAGTCAAAGGGAGATCCATGGTAGGTTGAACGGGAATTGAATTGGAAGCCAAAGCTGATTATGCTTTTGGGCTTCTCTGTTAGGTGCCCAAAGTTAAGTGGCATTAATCAGGCCAAAGCATGTCTGAAGGAACTGGTTATACAAAGAGTTTGGTCAGGCAAAGTGCAGTCACATTGGGACTCAGAATTAGGATCCAGTTTGTTCACAAACTGGGTTCATATCCTTATCAGATAGCTTAGTTTCGCTCGAGCCTTCCTCCCCTGTGGCTTAGGATATGCTTACATCATCCACTAAAACATTCAAGCTAGTGGGAACGGTCTACCTGCCATGGCAAAAAGCTATTGGGAAGTGGACTTACCCTGCTTCTTATGCTGCTTCCATTGCTTCAGTAAGATTTTGCTTTCTTGACACTCTGCCTTGCCAAGATATCCTTAAGCAATATTCTCCCTACTTAGCTCACTATTAAAAAAAAAAAGTATATTTAATTTTTAAGTCACATGATAGGTTAATAAGAGCAAATTTGAACTTGGAATCATAGAATCATTTAGGTTGGAAAAGACCTGCAAGATCATCGAGTCCAACCATTAACCTAACACTAACAAGTCCACCACTAAACGATGTCTGTAAGCACTACCTCTACATGTCTTTTAAATACCTCCAGGGATGGTGACTCCACCACTTCCCTGGACAGCCTCTTCCAATGCTTGACAACCCTGTCAGTGAAGAAATTGTTCCTAATGTCCAATCTAAACCTCCCCTGCTGCAACTTCAGGCCGTTTCCTCTCATCCTATCACTAGTTACTTGATAGAAGAGACCAGCACCCACCTCACCACAACCTCCTTTCAGGTAGTTGTAGAGAGCAATAAGGTCTCCCCTCATTCTCCTCTTCTCCAGACTAAACAAGCCCTGTTCCTTCAGCCGCTCCTCATAAGACTTGTGCTCCAGGCCCCTCACCAACTTGGTTGCCCTTCTCTGGACACGCTCCAGCACCTCAAGGTCTTTCTTGTTGTGAGGGGCCCAAAACTGAACACAGCACTCGAGGTGCGGCCTCACCAGTGCCCAGTACAGGGGAGCAACCACCTCCCTGGTCCTGCTGGCCACACTACTTCTGATACAGGCCAGGATGTCGTTGGTCTTCTTGGCCAGCTGGGCACACTGCTGGCTCATACACAGCCGGCTGTCAACCAATACTCCCAGGTCCTTTTCCATTGGGCAGCTTTCCAGCCACTCTTCCCCAAACCTGTAGCGTTACATGGGGTTGTTGTGACCCAAGTGCAGGATCCGGCACTTGGCCTCGTTGAACTTCATACAGTCAGCCTCAGCCCATCGATCCAGCCTGTCCAGATCCCTCTGTAGAGCCTTCCTGCCCTAGAGCAGATTAACCCTCCCGCCCAACTTGGTGTCATCTGCAAACTTACTGAGGGTGCACTCGGTCCCCTCATCCAGATCGCTGATAAAGATACCTTTCTCTTCAAAAACTTGTGGTCTGACATTTTAAGGAATCCCTTTAGCCTAGCACCTCGGTTTGGCCAGATTTTTCATCAAGGGTCTTCAAATGAGTCCATCTTCTGGGTGTTTTCACAAGGTATGATTTATTTCTTCCTCCCCACAAATCAACATCCTAACTCTGAACCAGAGGCCCTGCAAAACTCTGTGAATTTGGGCACTAGAATCACCAAAAATCCCCAGTAATTTTTTAACATCTTGCACAAAATTGTCAAGTGTCAGATGACATGAGAAAGGTCAAAGAAAAATGTATTGTGTAGTAAATCTAACTGAAGATTTATACCCCAGCTATTTCTTTTTAATCAATGCTAATAGATTTTTAAAGACCAAAAAAAAAAGGAAGAGAGAGAGGAAGAGCATCCTTTAGATAAAAAATGTTAGGTAGGGAGTTTAAAGTATTAAAAAAGTGATGTGATTTTTTTTTTTCCCTATCACACAATAGAATTAATTAGGAAGGGTAAAAGCTGCTGAAACAAGTGTTGGTGCTAATTAATTTATAAAATCATAAAAATTATTTTGTAGTTATTAGTTTTATTTTTATGACAACCGTATATAAATTGATCCACTTCCTTCCCTTCACAGCATACGTAAAAGGAAATATATATTCTGTAAATACTCCTTCCTTCAAAGTCTGGCTATTATCAGATAATGAATCAAGAGTTCTCAACCAGTATTTGCAACCAAAGATCACTTCCTCTAATTTGAATTATACAACTTTCAGTTTGTTTCCTTTCCACATAGGACAATGCCATATTACCTACTTTTCAGGTAATTCGATGGATGATGAGTTATTCCAATAAGCCTATATTTCATGTTGGATAGTGTAGGAGTAAAGTCCACTTACACATCTGTCCTG
The DNA here is from genome assembly GCF_947461875.1 of Haliaeetus albicilla. NCBI lineage: Eukaryota > Metazoa > Chordata > Aves > Accipitriformes > Accipitridae > Haliaeetus > Haliaeetus albicilla. Next base: position 6,511,744 of record NC_091496.1, read on the forward strand.
GGTTCAGCTGGGATAGAGTTAATTTTTTTTTTTACAGGAACCTGGGAGGTGGGGGGCATAGCCGGGGCAGCTGACCTGAACTGGCCAAGGAGCTATTCCATACCATGTGACATCATGCTCAGTATATAAAGGGGGAGCGGGCCGGGGGGTGGGCTCTTCTTTTCGGTGGGGGAAGTGGCAGAGCGTCGGGTCCCGGGTGGTGAGCAGTTGCACTGTGCATCACTCTTTTTGTATACTTTTTCATTAGTACCGTTGTTGTTGTTGCAATTTCTTTGTGTTGTTCCAGTAAACTGCCTTTATCTCAACCCTCGAGGTTCCAGGTTTGGTTTTTTTTTCTCTCCTCCGTTTTCCCCCCATCCCACCGGAGGGGGGCGGGAGGAGTGAGCGAGCGGCCGCGTGGTCCTTTGTTACCGGCTGGGCTGAAACCACGACAGTCCTTTTTGGCGCCCAACGTGGGGCACGAAGGGTTGAGATAACGACAGATCTGGCCAGAGCGTGTTGAAACAAATTTGTCATACGCATTTCTTATACTAGATAAATAGATGTTAGTCACAATGTTGATTCAGCTGTTTACATGGTGGCGTTTTGTAAGTTCTTATATGCTTTATGTATTGCCTGTAGTTGCGTATCTCATCTCTGGGAGAGTGATTGGGATTATCATTTTGCTGTACTGGGCAATGTCGACTTGTGAAATGATTACATCACTGGTCATGAGGTTAAGCTGTTATCTGTATGAGGCAGTGATATCATTTCCAGACTTTGGGCACCTTCTGTCGGATTTTATTGGTAATTACACCCAACCCATGGGGAAGTCAGGGGGGGATACTTCCCCCCATCCGTTCCCCTCCCTTTTCTCTTTCCAACTAATTACAACAGTTTTCGAGAATTTTGAATATCCTTGGGATGCGCAAGCCTGTGTGCTGTTAGTGCTATGCCTCCTGACTATGTTTCAGGTCTTGTCTAGGGCTACAAAGAGGCTCTTTAAGAGTACCACCCAGAGATCTGTCCCAAAGCTGGATATTCATGGGTGGCACGGCGTGTGGGAGGATGTGGGCAGGTATCTAGAGAACTTCTCACCTCCAGTGACTTGGAAGTTCACTCCCGAACAACTGCAGAACCCTCATGAAGTGATAGAATTTTTGAAAGGAAAATGCTGTGGCTATCCCAGAGACACACAACTCACTACACTGTGCTGGGCCCTGGCCGGTATCTACCAAACCCTGCTTGATACTATGCAGCACCCCCAGGGGGAAAAGGGGGAAAAGATGGAAAACAAGACAACATGCACCGTGGCTGCCCCAACCCCGACAACATGCACCGTGGCCGCCCCTACCACGACAACAGGCACCATGGCTGCCCCTACCCCGGTGACAGATACTGCCACTAAACCAGAGAACCAACCTGTGCCAGTATCAGTTGCCCCTGTACAGAAAAAGAAACACACAAAGAAATCAGTTCGCTCAGTGAGAGATGAAGATGAACCAGGGTCATCGCGAGAACAGGAGGAAGAGGCAGAACCTGAAATAATTACCCGATCTCTATCCCTGAGTGAGTTGCGTGACATGCGAAAAGATTTTAGCCGCCACCCAGGTGAGCACATTGTTACCTGGCTGCTCCGATGCTGGGATAATGGGGCTAGTAGTGTGGAATTAGAGGGTAAGGAAGCCAAGCAGTTGGGATCTCTGTCTAGAGAAGGGGGTATCGACAAGGCGATTGGGAGAAAAACACAAGTCCTCAGCCTCTGGAGGCGACTTCTGTTAGGTGTAAAGGAAAGATACCCTTTCAGGGATGAAGTTACATGTCACCAAGGCAAGTGGACCACCATGGAGAGAGGTATCCAGTACCTGAGGGAATTAGCCGTGCTGGAGGTGATTTATAATGATCCAGAAAATGCGCAGTCACCCACAGATCCAGATGAAGTCCAATGCACACAACCGATGTGGCGGAAGTTTCTACGAAGTGCACCACCAACCTATGCCAACTCATTGGCAGTAATGTCCTGGAAAGAAGGCTATGGACAAACGGTGGATGAATTGGCTGTCCAACTCCGGCAATATGAAGGAAGTCTCTCTTCCTCCCTACGGGCCTGTGTCTCAGCTGTAGAGGAATTGTCCCGAGAGTTCCAGCAATTTAAAGTAGATATGTCCTCCTCCTCACCTGTACAGGCCCGCATTGCAGTTATTGGGAGTAAGCGTTCCTCTGCCCAAGAGAGAGGAGAGAGAAAGTACACACGACGGGCTAACCTGTGGTTTTACCTGCGTGACCATGGAGAGGACATGAGGAAGTGGGATGGAAAACCTACCTCAGTCTTGGATTCACGGGTACGGGAGTTGCGAGAAAAAGCAACCAGAAAAGAAGATTCTTCTTGGAAAACTGCTGCTCCAGTTTCCCGTGAGCAGTCCCCCGGGCGCAGTAGATGGGCCGATCTCATTTCTGATCCTCTTGAAGGGACTTCTGATTCACATGTGCAAAAAGTGGGTAACAGATATTCTAACCAGGATTAGAGGGGCCCTGCCTCCAGCCAGGTGGAGGAGAGGGACAACCGAGTCTACTGGACAGTGTGGATTCGATGGCCTGGCACGTCAGACCCACAGGAATATAAGGCTCTAGTAGACACTGGTGCACAATGTACCCTAATGCCATCAAGTTATAAAGGGGCAGAACCCATCTGTATCTCTGGTGTGACAGGGGGATCCCAAGAGCTAACCGTATTGGAAGCCGAAATGAGTCTAACCGGGAATGAGTGGCATAAACACCCCATTGCAACTGGCCCAGAGGCCCCGTGCATCCTTGGTATAGATTATCTCAGAAGGGGGTATTTCAAGGACCCAAAAGGGTACCGTTGGGCCTTTGGTATAGCTGCATTGGAGACGGAGGAGATTGAACAGCTGTCTACCCTGCCTGGTCTCTCCCAGGACCCTTCGGTTGTGGGGTTGCTGAAGGTTGAAGAACAACAGGTGCCAATTGCTACCACGACGGTGCACCGGCGGCAATATCGCACCAACCGAGACTCCCTGATCCCCATCCATAAGCTGATTTGCCAATTGGAGAGCCAAGGAGTGATCAGCAAGACTCACTCACCCTTTAATAGTCCCATATGGCCCGTGCGGAAATCTAATGGGGATTGGAGACTAACAGTAGATTATCGTGGGCTGAATGAAGTCACGCCACCGCTGAGCGCTGCTGTGCCAGATATGTTAGAGCTTCAATATGAACTGGAATCAAAGACAGCTAAGTGGTATGCCACAATTGACATTGCTAATGCATTTTTCTCCATTCCTTTGGCAGCGGAGTGCAGGCCACAGTTTGCTTTCACTTGGAGGGGTGTCCAGTACACCTGGAATCGACTGCCCCAGGGGTGGAAACACAGCCCCACTATTTGCCATGGACTGATCCAGACTGCACTAGAAAAAGGTGAAGCTCCAGAGCACCTGCAATATATTGATGACATCATCATATGGGGCAGCACGGCAGAAGAAGTTTTTGAGAAAGGGAAGAAAATAATCCAAATCCTTTTGAAGGCTGGCTTTGCCATAAAAGAAAGTAAGGTCAAGGGACCTGCGCAGGAAATCCAGTTCTTAGGAGTAAAATGGCAAGACGGGCGTCGTCAGATCCCTGCGGACGTGATCAACAAAATAGCAGCTATGTCCTCACCGACTAATAAAAAGGAAACACAGGCTTTCTTAGGTGTTGTGGGCTTTTGGAGAATGCATATTCCAAATTACAGTCAAATTGTAAGTCCTCTCTACCAAGTTACCCGGAAGAAGAACGATTTTAAATGGGGGCCTGAGCAACGACAAGCCTTTGAACAAATTAAGCGGGAGATTGTTCATGCAGTAGCTCTTGGGCCAGTCCGGACAGGACCAGATGTTAAAAATGTGCTCTACACTGCAGCTGGGGAGAATGGCCCTACCTGGAGCCTTTGGCAGAAAGCACCTGGAGACACCCGAGGCCGACCCCTGGGGTTTTGGAGTCGGGGATATCGAGGATCCGAGGCTCGCTATACTCCAACTGAAAAAGAGATATTGGCAGCATATGAAGGAGTTCGAGCCGCTTCAGAAGTGGTTGGTACTGAAACACAGCTCTTCTTAGCACCCCGACTGCCAGTGCTGGGCTGGATGTTCAAAGGGAAAGTTTCCTCTACACATCACGCGACTGATGCCACGTGGAGTAAGTGGATTGCACTGATCACACAACGGGCTCGCATAGGAAACCCCAGTCGCCCAGGAATTTTAGAAGTGATCACGGACTGGCCAGAAGACAAAGACTTTGGAATGTTGCCAGAGGAGGAGGTGACACGGGCTGAAGAGGCCCCGCTGTATAATAAACTGCCAGAAAATGAGAGGCAATATGCCCTGTTCACTGATGGGTCCTGTCGCATCGTGGGAAAACATCGGAGGTGGAAGGCTGCTGTATGGAGTCCTACACGACTAGTTGCAGAAACTGCTGAAGGAGAAGGTGAATCGAGTCAGTTTGCGGAGGTGAAAGCCATCCAGCTAGCATTAGATATTGCTGAAAGAGAAAAGTGGCCAGTGCTCTATCTCTATACTGACTCATGGATGGTGGCAAATGCCCTATGGGGGTGGCTACAGCAATGGAAGAAGGGCAACTGGCAACGCAGAGGTAAACCCATTTGGGCTGCCGCACTGTGGCAAGATATCGCTGTTCGGATAGAGAAGCTAGTGGTAAAAGTACGTCATGTAGATGCTCATGTACCCAGGAGTCGGGCCACTGAAGAACATCAAAACAATCAGCAGGCAGATCAGGCCGCCAAGATTGAAGTGTCTCAGGTGGACCTGGACTGGCAACGTAGGGGTGAGCTATTTATGGCTCGGTGGGCCCACGATACCTCAGGCCATCAGGGGAGAGATGCAACATATAGATGGGCTCGAGATCGAGGGGTGGACTTGACCATGGACACTATCGCACAGGTCATCCACGAATGTGAAACATGTGCCGCAATTAAGCAAGCCAAGCGGCAAAAACCCCTGTCACATGGGGGGCGATGGCTGAAATATAAACAGTGGGAGGCCTGGCAGATTGACTATATCACACTCCCACGAACACGCCAAGGCAAGTGCCATGTGCTTACAATGGTGGAAGCAACCACTGGATGGCTGGAAACATACCCTGTGTCCCATGCCACTGCCCAGAACACTATTCTGGGCCTTGAAGAGAAAATTTTATGGCAACACGGCACCCCAGAAAGAATCGAGTCGGACAACGGGACTCACTTCCGAAACAACCTCGTAGATACCTGGGCCAAAGAACACGGCATTGAGTGGGTATATCACATCCCTTATCACGCACCGGCCTCCGGAAAAATCGAACGATACAACGGACTGCTGAAAACTACATTGAGAGCGATGGGGGGTGGGACTTTCAAACATTGGGATACACATTTAACAAAAGCCACCTGGTTAGTTAATACTAGAGGATCCGCCAATCGGGCTGGCCCCGCCCAACCAAGACTTCCACATACTGTAGAAGGCGATAAAGTCCCTGTAGTGCGCATGAGGAGTATGTTAGGAAAGACAGTCTGGGTTAGTCCTCCCTCAAGCAGAGGCAAACCCATTCAAGGGGTTGTTTTTGCTCAGGGACCTGGGTACACCTGGTGGGTGATGCAGAAGGATGGGGAAGTTCGATGTGTACCTCAGGGAGATTTGATTTTGGGAGAGAATAGCCAGTGAATTGGGCTGTATGATACCTAACTGCTAAATACCCTGCCAATGCATGTCATTGTATCTATAGTGTCTATATGCCATATCAAGGGTATTACTGTAAGAATTACCCAAATGACTGCGGGATGGACTTTGAAACTAAGCCAAGTACAACAGCGACAGAACTTGAACTGACACCCAGCAATTTCCTCAAGATCAACATCCTCGACCTGCAGAACAAGGGCGTGAGTTGCACCAAATGTACTAGCCACAAGTTCCAGAGGCAGCATACAACAACCCACCATCTCACACCATCTCTCTTATCCTGAAGAACTGTTACAACAGATGGAGCCCCAAAGTCATGGACTAAATAAAATCAATGGACACATTAGAGGAATAGCCCATACGCTAAAGGAATACCATTCGCGTGTGTGTGTGTGTGCGGGGGGACGACGGGGACGGACGCAAGTCCATATACTTATATGTATAAGACAAGGAAGTGGTAGTGGTCGATTGGAAAATGTAAGATCTGGGCATGATGTAGATGGTATAGAATAAGGGGTGGATAATGTCCTGGGTTCAGCTGGGATAGAGTTAATTTTTTTTTTTACAGGAACCTGGGAGGTGGGGGGCATAGCCGGGGCAGCTGACCTGAACTGGCCAAGGAGCTATTCCATACCATGTGACATCATGCTCAGTATATAAAGGGGGAGCGGGCCGGGGGGTGGGCTCTTCTTTTCGGTGGGGGAAGTGGCAGAGCGTCGGGTCCCGGGTGGTGAGCAGTTGCACTGTGCATCACTCTTTTTGTATACTTTTTCATTAGTACCGTTGTTGTTGTTGCAATTTCTTTGTGTTGTTCCAGTAAACTGCCTTTATCTCAACCCTCGAGGTTCCAGGTTTGGTTTTTTTTTCTCTCCTCCGTTTTCCCCCCATCCCACCGGAGGGGGGCGGGAGGAGTGAGCGAGCGGCCGCGTGGTCCTTTGTTACCGGCTGGGCTGAAACCACGACAACATCACATTCATTGCTAAAGATTCTCTTGGTAGATGCGTCCACTCATCTGGATCCCAGATACTAGAAATTAAACTCCTTCCACAGTTTCACTTGTACATGAGTTTCTGTTGAACATCACTCTCTCTGGTGGTATCTTGTTTTTAAACATCCACATTCATCCCTAGTGTTGGATACACTTCATGGATGTGTGAAATGAACCTTCTGCATAGAGCGCCATAAGATCATTTTAAAATAGGCTCGATAGAACTGTTAGATGTGGTTCTATTTCTAATTTTAACTTAGGAGGATGTGTAGCCATTAAATTCTCGCCTGTAATTATTAACATTTTTCATGTTCATTCATGTGTGTTAATATACACACTTTATACATTTGTATATATTGTGCAAGTTCACTTTCTTCAGATTGTGGCTCACAGGAACACAAGGTCTTTGGTATTCCACACGGCACATCTAAAAGTGATGATCTTGGCATTACTACAAGTGTAAAATAAAGATATTCCTGTTTAGACAGAGCAGATTCTACTTATACCTTAAATTGACTTTAAATTAAAGCAGAAAATAAATGCTTCTATAACCAGCTGTGTTTGTTCTCTCTCTCCCTTCTTTTCTCTCTCTTTCTCTCAGATCTAGTGCTCTGTTGCCTCGTCTGTTTCTCTTTGCTCTTTTGATCAGCTTTCTCCTCCTTCCCTTTAGTTACAGGCCAGATGTTCTTATGACATGTAGATCTTTCCAAAGAAATTATTTGCTTTGTAGAGTAGCCACGTCTGTAATCACAACCTGGCCAGTTGTGAGTTGTTTCGAGTGATGTATTGCCTTTAAAAAACACACTGATCTGTGTTTATGTGTTAGAATTTGTGATTTGCACAAGCTGCAATTTTTGCCCCTTCCCTGTCGAGGTGGGGGAAGCACCAAAGCACATCGTTTAAGTAAACAGGAGGGTGTTGTTCCTTCTGGTGCCTCTGTCTTCCAGATGCTGAGATGCAGAGTCAGCGCTGCCGAATGCTAGAGGGAGGCAGCGCACACCTCTTCTAACAGGGAGAAGCAGTGGATACCAGTCATGCTGTATATTTTGGAGATGAAACTTTTTATTCCCCTACTGCCCAAATATTAATCTTCAGCACTTAAGCAACATTTTGTACTTCTGTGTTTTCTGTCTGCACTATTTAATTTTCATGATGCTCCTCGGATGCTCCCAGGTGAAAAAGTAAGGCTAGCAAAGACCTTTTGCATCATCCAGACTGACCCATAGGTCTGTAAGGAATTACTACCCCCATGACTCAGCTAGGAAAGCTAGGTATATAATCTAAAAGATCTACCAAAACAGACAAAAGGAGGTGTTGCCAAATGTTAGACTGTTTTTGTTGCCCACTTAAACCAAAAAACTATGATTTGCTGCATCTCTGCTGCAGGAGCTTGAAAATAATTTTCCTTTTCCTGCACACAAAGATGACACCCGCAGGTATGGTGGGTATGATTAACGCACACAACACATACAGAGTTAGTATCTGTCCTGAGGACGGCATGGTCTGCACACATGCCACTGCCTCTACAGCTGATCGATATGGTTTTACCATGAAATTGTATTAAGATACTTACTGGTGAGGAACTGTGTCACTGTGTCTGGTGTTTTCATAGCCTGTACAGAAACTTCTCCACCTGCATGTACATGCATAATACAAATAATAAATGCAGGACAGTCTAATACCACATGGTTACTGCTCTCCTGATAAAAGTAGTATCTTAGACGTCAGGTTGTTGGAGTTCGGGACCAAATTTGATCTCCCACCTACAGCTGTCTTAAAGGCTGTCTAAACAAAAAATAAATCAACAGAGGAAACAGAGGCAAATATGCAATAATTTGTTCTAGATAAAAATTAACAAAAACCTCAATAAGAGCAGAGGTAAAGCCTAATGAGATACAGCTTTCTGAGTTATAGCCCATTTCTTGCTATTCACATTCACCAGTGAAGTGGTCCAAAATACTCTAGTTCTAGCAACACCTTGTCTCCTGTTCCACAATATCTAATAACATAAGAGCTGCAGGCAATGAGTTGGGAGCACTTTTTCTAGGAGATTTTAGGAGGAGATACCTAAATGAACTCTCTGCTTTCTCAAAGCATGCTGGAAAGGCTTCACATGCTCCATTTCTGAAGTAGAGGCCAATTGCCTTTCTACTTCAAACTTTGCATAGGTGTAATATATAGGTCCACGTCAGACCTGGTAGTCTTGCCTAGCTACAAGGTGATTGCTGTAGACGTCCTGCAGGCAGGTGACAGCTACATCTGGAAGTGCCAGACGTGCTCAAGGTGTCTGAGCTGCACTCGCACAGTGGTCGCAGCATGCCCAGAGCGCTGGCAGTGGTGTGGAACACAGGGACATGCACTGGCGATGCTGGAACAGAAACATGGGATTTCTCACCGAAGCTTTAGGCACATAGGTGGGATTCAACTTACCTAATATATGTATCTAAAAGTTATGGACCTAATCCCTTTGTAGTCAATGGAGAGAGATGGTAATGCTCTTTAGTATAACTAATCTCTCCTCCGTGACAATAGAGAAACCCTAGATGACTAGCTTAGACTAATTGCTCAACTTCAAAGGTGGGATTTAGCAGTCTAAAACAGTAAAATGCTATCAGATTAAAGAGTAGCTTTTCACACCTATACAAAACAAATGTGATTTGAGCCTAAATAACTGCACAGAACAGCAGACAATCGAGACTGCAAGTCTCTCTTGTGAGGAGAAGATGCATTTTAAATGTTTGTGTGACTCACGATAATACACTGTTTTATACAGCTTTAGTGTTCTGCATTATTGCCACACTGCTCTGCAGTTTATTGGGTTTTTCCATTTTAAAGATGGAGATGTGAGCAAGAGGTTAATTGGCTTGCATAAGATCTGACACGGGGATGCGTGGTAAAATGGGAAAATAAATCAAGGCTTTCTACTCCTCTCATGATTGCACTCATGATTTTTGGGCTGTTGTCCTGGACACTTGTCCACCATTTCTCTGTTGTGAAATTGTACTTCATTGCTTAGCTGGTAGTATTGCTTGTTTAGTGTAGCAAAATGCCATTGCATTTTGGGCTTCTGAATATTTTTAAAATACCGTAAGCAAATGGAATGGTCAAAGAACAACCTGAAGTAGAAGTAGAGAGCAGAAGGCATATTTTTAATTGATATGAATTACTCATTGTTACTGGTTTGCCACAGAATTTTTGATCGTTTTGCCTCTGTAAACGATTGGTACTGCCGTGGCCTTTCAAGGGTTTGCAACATCACATAATTAGTTTAGCAAACTTGTAGGCCAGACATAGAAAGCTTGGGTTTACATTAAATACAGGGCAACAAAACTATTAAATTTCTACTGTATGTAATTTGTGCAGAACATTCTGCAATATATATGTATTGGTTATGAATCTACAATCTATTTCATGTTAAATGTTGAATTTAAACTCCACAGCTGGACTTTCATCTTGAAAGAAGCCAGATAGCCCTGTGCATCTGGTTTAATCTTCCCTTTAGCCATATTATTTTAAAGGCACTCCTGCTTAGGATATCTTACAATTGAAAAATAATACTCATATTCCCTCTCATCCTCAGCAGCTGTGATCCCTCTGCAGATGTTGTTCTGTCAGATGTTTCATTATGTGTGATAGAAAGCGTAGGTTCTTTTTGTCTGTCTGTGTTACCGCTTTGTGGATTTTATTTTCTTTTTCTTTATTTATTCCTTTGGCCATAGATGAGTCCCTCCATAATACTTCACTTTATTTCCTATTGCTGCTGCTTCGCCTTCTTTCTAAGTACAGAAACGATCAAGAACTTGCAACTGTGTGGAGCCGCCCAACAGAAGCCCATTGATTCCCCACCAAAGGGCTCTGTGTGAGCCATTCTACTCCAGCCTGAAAAGAAAGCTTTGTTCCCTCAGCTGGTAGTGTCTTAAGATGCTGATCCTTGCCATATTTTTGGAAAACTGTAGCAGTTTATCAGACTGTTTGACACTTCCCGTTCAGCTGTATATTCTGTAGCGTACTCTGGTATTTGCTTCTTCTCATACATCAGTCTCACGAGGACGAGACTGGTCTGGAGCAGCCCAGGCATCACGGTGAGTTATGCTGGGCACAAGTCATTTGGAGGTGAACAGTGAAAGAGGAGGAATCTGGAGTGCTGGTGGCCATGCCTGAAATGGTAGTAATGGATTTAGTATTTGGGGCAGGAGGTATGGGATTTGTCATGTTGGTTGAATATTTTCCTGGCCGCCTTCCATGACTGTTCAGATATTTTTAGCATGAAGTACAAGCTATGTTGTCTCAGTTGACCTTGGAGCATGACATTTTAACATGGAATTGGTTTGAATTGCTAATCATTAAAATGATTTATTATTTTTTATTACAAGAGCAACTAGAATCCCAGTCATGTTTTGTAGATGAAAAGGGAAGCAAATTGAAACCTGTCTTCTCTTGACTTGCAGTCCTTCATGATATCCATGTTTCCTAAACTACCATCTTCAGCTCTTTCCCTCTACCTCATTAAAAATAGATTATGCCTCAGTTTGTTTTTTAACTTGTCTTTTGGTCATTTGACAAATATTATATCAGAATGACTAAAACTAATCCCAAGGTCTTGCAGTGCTCAATAAGAAGTGTAGAACAAAAGGATCGTTTCTGTTACAAACAATTTATGACCTTAATAGAAGTTTACAGCTGGTATCAGAAAGGCAAGATCTTGCTGTAAGTATATTTATACTGGTGACTGCTCCCTCTTTGCCTTCATTCCCAGACTCAAGTTTACCAAAAAGATCAAGTCCCTAAATGCCAACTTCCGTTAAGGAATTAGAAGCGGTAGCACTGCGTCAGGATATTGTAGCAGTATCTTTTAAGGCAGTAATATATAATGTAGGAAAAGAGGTTCAGACCAACCACAGACATAGCCAGAAGTCTATGGAAGTTTGAATTCAAGTTTTGAGGTCCAGATCTATTTCTAGCTCAGTGTATTTGACTCCTCCTGGGCTTTTTGACTGGTTGTCGATTTGGGGCGATTCGTGTTTATTGAGTTTTGCATTTCTTATGTTAACAGGACCTCAGAGGAAATGACAGTCATTTTTAAGATGCATTTTACTGCCCCAGTGGTGCAGAGAAGCCTTTGACTGAAAAAAGCATCACGGTCTTGTTGACTTTTTCAGTCTACTAAATAAGCACCTACTCAAGTATCTGATGTAGATTTAATAAAAAAAAAAAACAACAAAAACACCAAAACCCCCAACCATCCTCCTGCCTCCAAAGTAGCTGCATGGTTTAAAGATTTATCCAGCAGAAGTTGAAACCAAGATGTGAAAATAAACCTCTCTTTGACTACCTTGGCAACTGGGAAGACCACAACCTGTTTCTACAAATTACATGGCAATCTCCCAAGTAGGGCCAAAGAGGCTGTTTCCCTGAAATCAGTGTCACACTATAGTTCCTTTCATACATAGGAAGTGAGTAAATCATTGAATAATGCAACACCCTTTCCCATCTGTGAGAACTCTGCCAAAGCCAAGTGTAAGGCTACGGGTTAAAGCAAACTCAGTTACTTGGTAACTGAGTTGTTTTGGAGGGGTTAAAATTGGAGGGGGTTTGGATTTGTGTTTTGGAGGGGTTAAAATTGCCAAGAAAAAGTGAAAACTTGAAGAAGATCCCCAGGTGCCTGCATTTAATGCTCCCCAGTCTCTCTGATGTGAGCTGGCAGGTCCCATAAAGGCACTCAGCCTTGAACAGGGAAGGGAAGGAGGGAGAGAGCAAGAGCTCCAGCTGCGACTCCAGAGCCCCAGAAAGAGCCTCTAACCCAATTCCCTTAAAGTGCACAAGCCTCATGAGCCACAGCATCTGTTTGCCACTGTATTCACTGAGTTTGCAGGGCAAACAAAAGATCCGTATCAAGCATGCATCCTTCCAGAGAGGGAAAGCCTTCCCCCATTCGCCCATAGATCTTCCCCCCCTTTTTCTTTCAGTTATAGATTGATTTTTTTATTTTTTTTTTTTTTGTAGGGAGGGGTGGGGGGATGTTGCTAATTTTTTTTTTGGATGGTAATTAAGGGAGCTAACACCAGCTAGGCTAGAGTGAACGCAAACAAGACCCCTATAGGCAGCACAGTGCATTAATGTAAAATATGCCCAGACAACATAACTTGTCAGAGAGGATTATTTCTGCTTAGTGAATCTGCAGGGGCCCCTTTGCTCCACCACTCAGCGTCTGACTAGAGAGAGAAAGAGAGAAAGAGTAGCCATTAGTGAGTAGCTACTGTGGCATTGATGTTTGAGCGCACTTCTGAACTGGCTTTTGTTGAGAATATCGGTGCAGAAAGCATGCGCTGTCCCAAATCCGCTGTTACTATGAGAAATGAGGAGCTGCTTTTAAGGTATGTTGTCTCCTTTGTTTTAACGCGTGCTTTCGAGTTGCCTGGGCCCGCTGCAACTATAACCGTGCTGTGTATTAAGTAGTTTCCCTATTTAAAGGAAAAGACAGGCATTGCTGTGTGCAAGTAGCATTTTCCACTAGTTAGAATCGCACATTTCATGTATGATGACAAATGTACGGAGAGGGCAAGGGGGGAAAAAAAAATAAATATCTCTCTCTTTTTTTTTTTTCTTTTTCCTCCCCCTAAATGAGAGCTGGTATTTCTTTTATCACCTCCTTTGCAATATTTCTGCCTGCTTCATTATTATGCCCTGGGCATGGAATAAGCATGGAAAAAGCTCAGGGAGACTCCATATTAGAGCTAGTGCCCTAAATACCACTTTAATTTTCACTTAGCCTATGTAAATAGTTACTAATGCTCTACCTAGTCTTTACCACTTAAAGATGTTTTAAAAATACCTAAATACTCCCTTATGTGAGATTACACATATATTCTCTAATGTTCCAAGGTTTAGCGGGGGGCGAGCATCGACTACTCTTTTCAGAGACACACACACGCAGACACACGCACACACGCACATACACACAGAATTATGCTAGAATTGGCACCCCGCTTTGAAAAATGTAGTCTTTTGTTTATTTGCTAGCAGACATTGTAGCATTGAATACATCTTTTGGTCTGACAATGGGACAACTGAACAATGGTGCTGTCAAACTAGCTTAATATATGTCTGGTGATGGGGTGGTTTGGTTTTTTTTTTTTTTCTTTCCTTTTCTCAGCCCCCTTTTCATTTCCCTTAATCTTTTTGTATATACGGTAGAATATGAAGTGCATTGCCTATTTTGTGACGGTTGTTTCATTTGATATCTGCTGCTAGTCGTAGCAGAGGGAGGGGGAGGTTTGTATCTTACAATTATGCCTATTGCATTAAGTTGGAGATTTATTACTAACCTCTCCTTTAAGTGTGGTGAGAAAACTTATTGATTCTGAAAGCTTACAATACTGCTGTCAATCTGGCAAATACATAGTTGCCAAATGTGCCCTTGCCTGATTTTATGCCTGATCGTATCAACTTTAACTGCTGTTTTGAAGATACTGTTCCTAATTTTGTTTAGGCAATGAAAATGCAATAAAAATGATAAATCAGATCTCAAAGTGGGAGCCCCTGCTACTTTCCATTTTTATAATCCAGCTATTAGCATACGTTAGAATTTTTAAGGTCAGGCAGAATAATTTACCTGGATGATTCCTATCCCAAAATCTAACAAATTATTCATATGACATTTCATGAATTATCTTTCTGTTTAGGTAGCCATAGTTTAGCATTAGAATAGTTAACAGTTTGGGGTTTGAATTTGGCAAAATGCTCATGTACCTTATGCACTATGAAAAGAAATTGTTATAAAGCTTTTGAAAAATTTTGAGTTACTACTTGGACAGCAGCTTGTGTCTTAAATAAAATGAAGTGTCATGAGTCTGTGGAGTTTCTGAAACTGTTTAAAGTCTTTACATACTTTACATGTTAAGTAAATGTATTACTTTTAGTAATAATTATAATCATTTTCTGAGAGAAAAGAGAGATTGGTTTCTATCTTTTGCTTAGATTAATTAATTGTAGGGGTTTCATGCTTTTTTAAAAACTGGATTCTAGTGCATGATTTATATGGGTGGAGGGGGTCTCTTGGACCCCTTAATTAAAAAAAAAAAGACATTAAAGATTTATTGATAGTCATCAGAGCTCTCTAAAGCATGTATTTTCAACAAAAAAAAATGTTTTATGGGGAGACTCTGAGTACTTGCTATACTGTTTTGCATTTTTGTTGTTGTTGCATCTCCTTCCCTTGTGTGTTGAGGTGGTATAAATCAATAGGAAAGAGTTTATGTGAACAAAAAGGTAATATCACATAAAATACTCTAGAAGCCTAGAGGTTATGCATTATCAGGTAGTACTTACGTGCTGTGTGTTGTGCATAAACATGAAGAAAGCAAGGACGGTGTTTAATATAATGGGACCGTGCTACAATTCACTTTCTTGGAAGAACTTCTTTCGAGACAAACATTAACTCGTTCACAACTGCTCTACTCTGCCAGAACTGGAGGGGGGGGTATTTTTTTCTCAAGTTATCCTCCTGCAGCCTGGGCTTTCTAGCAGCTGCTGCCCTTTGTGAGTGTCAATAAAGTGAATCCCTCGCTCTCGCTTACATGGAAATGCCCTGTTAGTGATTGCCCAGAGTAGGGTGAATGCCACTTTTGTAGCAGCCACCACCAGACACCTGGGCAGCATACCCAGCTGCCACTTTTAAGGACTATTCAATACTAAAACTGCTTCCTAAGCACTTTTCTCACAGGTGAGTTCATATTAAACTTACAGTCGTTCCTATGTTATCAAATAAAATGCTGCATAAAATACATGTACTACAGGTTTTTGTCTTGGATTGCCAATTACTTTGTTCTTTTCCAAGGGTATTTTCGGACATTGCATTCACATCAAAGACTAATTTTTGAATTATTCAGTGTGAACCCTACTCCAAAAAAAAATTCTTTCTATGCATATTTACTGAAATATTGCTTTTTGAGCCATAACAATTATTACTAACATCAAAGAAGGTGAAGCAAATCTGTAACACAAGCCATTTCTTAGCATGTTTTACAGAAGTGTTGGCTTTTGAGAGACTATAAAGGTTTAGAGATCTTATGCTTGAACATCGCAGGTGTCCTTAGTGTTACCTGGTTTGAATCTCATCCATTCAGAAAGCAATGTGGTGCCTTGCAGTTGTCAAACTTGGCAACATCTGTTTCCACAACCGTGCTAAGAGAGCTAATTCAGACTCTACATGAGTTGTTATTTGTTCTTGCAATGATCAGGTGTAATGTCAAAAAGAAAGACCGTTCTCGGTCCTACCTGTCAGAGCAAGAGCAGGATAGGTCTTAATGTGGGAACCAGCTTTCCATGCTGCCAGAGGAAATGGAATTGAATTATATTTATTTATTAGCCTGGAGTCTTTGTCTATTTTTTTTTTTCCAGATTCATGAACCACAATGATCTCTAATGTCAACATGTTAATATTCTCTTTGTTAAATGAGAATAAAACTGAAGTGTTTCTGTTATCAAATTTAAGTATGAAGGGATTGAGAGCAGCCTGCTGAGAAGGACTTGGGGGTACTGGTAGATGAAAAGCTGGACATGAGCTGGCAATGTGCGTTTGCAGCCCAGAAAGCCAACTGTGTCCTGGGCTGCATCAGAAGAAGTGTGACCAGCAGGTCGAGGGAGAGGATTCTGCTCCTGTACTCTGCTCTGGTGAGAGGCCACCTGGGGTCCTGCATCCAGCTCTGGGGTCCTCAGTACAGGAAAGACATGGCCCTGTTGGAGCGGGTCCGGAGGAGGCCACGAAGATGATCAGAGGGATGGAACACCTCTCCTATGAGGACAGGCTGAGAGAGTTGGGGTTGTTCAGCCTGGAGAAGAGAAGGCTCCAGGGAGACCTTATAGCAGCCTGCCAGTACCTAAAGGGGACCTACAGAAAAGATGACAAACTTTTTAGCAGGGCCTGTTGCAATAGGACAAGGGGTAATGGTTTTAAACTAAAAGAGGTTAGCTTCAGACTAGATAGAAGGAAGAAATTTTTTATAATGACAGTGGTGAAACACTGGCACAGGTTGCCCAGAGAGGTGGTCAATGCCCCATCCCTGGAAACATTCAAGGTCAGGTTGGATGGGGCTCTAAGCAACCTGGTCTAGTGGAAGGTGTCCCTACTTATTGCAGGGAGGTTGGACTAGATGATCTTTAAGGTCCCTTCCAATCCAAACTATTCTATGATTCTATGATTCTATATAAGATTGCAAACTATACCTTTGGGGCTGCAAAACAAAGGAGAGCATCAATTAATATTCATATCTAGAAGTTTTACTGCAAGTGTAGATTGTGCTTGAATACTTAAGAAGTCATTCAGGAGTGAATCAATACTAATTATTGTAATCAGGAGGGTTAATTAGCTGAAGATGCTGCTGATGGAAAGTTCACTGCTTACAGCCCTGAAAACACCTAAGTTGATGAAATCTGAAAGCAAGATGGCTAAGAGGACTTTGTATGGAGAGAAAAGCTTGGCTTTCCATTGGCATTTCAAGAGCCAGTTGTTCCAAAGGGGAAACATAGCTTGTACTTTGTGTTTTGCATGATATGAATTCAGGAGGTATTAGAAGATGCAACTAAATCTGTCTTGAAGATATTTTGTGGTAGTTTCTCATTAAATGCAAGTACCATTTTGGATAACCTGTACTGTCTCTGCAGCATTCATTTGTAGATTACCATAAATTAATATGGATAATCTTATGCATTTGAAATCTTGTTCCAGCACTGTTATTGCGAACAGTTTGTTGGTTGGGGTTTGTTTTTTTTTTTTTACCATTTGTGTGCAGGCACAGGGTCTTTACATGGTATATGCATATAAGTTATGCACACTCTGTACCTAATATACAGGTATAAAACTGTGTGCATATGTACACACATAGACATGTGCACATAAGTTTAAACATTTTTTCATCGAGGGTGTTTATTTCTGTAGTCCTGTGCCCTCAAAACTCCCACTCGCTTTCCATCTCCAAAAAAGTATTCAACTACATATAATTCAGAGGACAGTTATTGAACAAGTAGTTCATGAAATGTAAGTTAGATTATAAGGAATAAAGACCGAAAAGAAACATCTAAAGAAAATCCTTTTCTTTTGCTGTAATTAGAGCAGTTGTGCTTCTTAAAGTGAGCATTACTGAATTCAAGCAAAATCTAGCTATACAAAATCTTTCTCACAAGTGAATTGCGAGAGGATTTTTTCTTTTATGCTGGGTGTTTGGGGGTTTTTTCCCGCACCTTTTCCCCTAGTTATATCTGTTAAGCTTATAACCAAGACGAATGTCTGGATGTTTATTTGAGAAAAAAAACCCCAACTCTCAGTCACACACACACTCACATAAACCCCCGAAGTCAAGTGATGCTTTCAGAAGAAAGAAATTCTGTTTCAAAACACATCCTTCTTTCCTCTCTAATGACATTAGAGATTATCACGTGCAGGTGCTATTTATCTTTGCAACTGCTTTCCTATGACTGTTTTACTGCTTCCAACACATTTACTTGTATGTCAGCCATAGAAAAGGTAACTGAAAATGGCAGCTGTTGAGAAAGCATGTCGCCATGCCTGGAATGACATGCATTATCAGGGCAGCAGGAGTTGCTGGCTCTACAGCCCATTTCTACTTGACCTGCGGAATGATTGGCTGCCTGGGATGGTGATGAATCACTGGAGTTTATGAAACAGGACTGCTGGCATCCTCACAGAGGAAATAAAAACGGGATTTTTTTTTTCCCCCTAACACTCTTGCCATGGCAAAAAGCTTTTTTTTCTTTTGTTTTGTTTTGCCTTTGTGTTATTTCACTCTGCAGCAGAAGTAATATGTGTCAATTAAAGTCACTTTAATACTGTTCGTGGCAAGTTAATGATGCACTGAAGGTTAACTATCTTTACTGGATGGAAGGGGCAAGAATTTTCCCAAATTTTGTGTAAATCTTGGTCTGGACCCTAATTTTCTCATCTCTCACTCCGGTCTTGAGACTGAGATAGCGTAACTAGTAATCAGCTCAAGCAGGATGTAAAAAGGTTTTTAGCTGTTCTCACACACAACTTTGTTTTCTCTGATAGTCTAAGGATCAGTGACCGTTTTGTGGGCTAATATCAGACAGATCCATTTTCAGGGTTTCTGAACTAATGGCTAAATTGACATTTCTGGAAAGCATCGACTCCCAGATTTGCACTCAGTTTCTTGGTGGTTTGTGAAATTATATTATGCATTAAGCCCACATTACCGGATTAGGCTATTATGAGTCGGTGCTTGTAGGAAAGTATCGTAGGTCTGTAAACCTGCCAGTGCACTGACAAGACTGACACAGTGTGGATCGCAAGCTGCCCTGCAAAATGCAGCCAAGTAAAAATGATCCTTCTATTTCAATTAAAACACCCAGGATTGTCTTTGAGGGTGGGGAATGGAGAGAATTACTTGCTTTCTCTCCATGTAGCATACTCAGTGGCTGATGTGTTAGCCTGGATCCCTTATTCAGGTAGAATAACCTAATTTTAAGTTAACTCTCTCTGATTCAAAAGCATAGGGTTACCAATAAAATTGCTTGGGAAGTTTTAAATATGGCACTTATACGAAGATAATGCTTTCTGCCATTATATTAGAGAGGGTTTTTCCCAACTCTCATGCTTTGCTGCCTAAGCTTTTTCTCCACTAGTTTTGAAAAGCAATTTGCATGCTCACATATGCTGTTAGACTTTTTCACCTTCCTCCGAATAATTCAGCAGTGGCTGCTGCTGGATGCTGGAGAGGCTGCAGCACTCTTGTTATTTAAGGCACAGCCTTCTGATGTCCCTGCAAGGCTTCTGAAATAGAGGAGGGCAAACTTTCACCAGCGAGAAGGGTGGTATGGGGAACTGTTGCTTGTGCCCTTTGGTGTGCGAGGGGTAAATGCAGTCCTCGGTCTGGAGTTCCCATGGCAGCAAATCAGCAGGTCATCTTCAAGAGCAGCCTTTGAGGATGCCAGACAACAGTCTTGTCACTGGGAGGAAGATAGAGAAGAGGGTTGGAGGGGGAAAAAAATGATAGAAAATCAGAGGGACGATACGGGAATTTACTACCCCTTTTAGACAAATAGAGGAGTGAAGAGAAAAGCAAGGGCACCCGAATGTAGATCATCTGGAAATTGAACCTTGCAAGTGTAGATAGCTGTGGATGATACGATAGCTGTGCTGCGGAGTGAATTTAAGATTCAAATCCTGCACCTGCTCTCCCTGGAAGCTGCAGGTCAGCATCTGAAGAATTGAGGCCCTCTAGAAAGGAAATGGTGAATTATCAGAAAACTTAAATTCTTAGAGACTCAGTTTTCAACTGTAACAACCTCTTGGTTTCATTTTCCTTCTCTTCTGCCTAAAAATGATCTATTTTCAGCTAAACTGCGAGGAAGAAGCTCACTCTAAAGCTTGAGAATTTGCCTGCATCATTTCAGCCCACATTTAATTTTAATGAGAGAGTTATATAACCCCCTTTAAAAATAACAAAACACTAACAGAACTGCATCGGCAACACCAGGTGTTCTGCAGTGCTGCTCCAATGAATCATATGGAGATTTGTCTGTGCACAGCTGATGAACATATATTCAACTCAGTTAACCCCCCTCCCCAAATATAGCAATCCAAAGTGACCAAAATTTTTCCTAAAGAGCCTTTCTCACAAAAGGATGCCAAACTAGATGCCTGCCCTAGGCACCTCATGGTTTCCGCATTTTTCCCTTGCAGAATTGTTTTATCAATGGGTTGGGTTTTTTTAAAAAGTTGCAGATGAATTATTGTGACTGTACCAAAGTGAAACATTTTATGTTAAACACTAAGTTGGGTTTAATGTTTTGCTTCAGAAAAGAAAGCCAATGTTCCTCTTTGTTGTACTGAGCCCCAAATCTCAGGAAATTCTTAAGAACAGCCTGTTTAACAGGCAGCTCTGGGAGTAATAAACATACGACTTCATCAGTGTTCCTTTCAGAGAAAGAATTTGGGGAAAAAATTGAATTGGCGATTTTGAGCCTGTTAAACACCTTGGTTTGGATGCAGTCCTTGGCTCTAGGAAGTCCCTCAGCCACTGGTTGCTGGAAGGTGGCTGGAAGGATCAACATGCACTTGCCATACACGTGCTTTTTCTCTTTGCGTCTGTTACAAGCCATTATGAGAGGCAGGGTCATGGACTAGGTGGACCTTTTGATCTGACCTATGTAGCAATTCTTACACTGTTCATTTGAGGGGGGGACAGACGGACCCAAAACCAGGCACAGTGCAGTTTTCTGCACATCTAAATGCCTTACAGTTACTGCAGGAGCCTTTTCTTTCCGTCCTTCATGTCTGAGGTTTAATGGATTCTGTCTGTGGGAAATAATGATGTCAAACAAAGATAGTTACTTTACATATTATCAGGGTGATTGTTTGTTATTTTTGAGGACTGAGATGTATGCTAGGCACTTCACGAACAAATGAAAAAAAAAGAACTGTGAAATTTCCTACCTTAAAGATGTTACAATCTGAGCGTAAGGTGAGATCCAATCGTTTGCAGTGAAAAAGAAAGAAAAATATGTGGTAGAAGTGAATGAGAAGGGAAGATGGAGGTTAACCTTATGAAGATCCTATTGTTAGAAGTGGAGTGCAGTACGTTAATTCAGATATTGTAATAAACCCCTCAGGTTTCTTTACATTTTGTTTATAAAAATAAGTCTACTTTTGGCTTCCTGTCTCATTTGATGTCCCTTACCCAACCTCTTGCCTTGCTGATGCCACGTTAGAACTTCACACTTGCTTCTGCCCATTGCTTTTGGAGTTGGAGCTGCCCTCCAGCATTGCCTCCTGATCCTGCATTTTGCTGTGTTCAGCCCATCCTCACCATCCTCTTCCCTGATCCTGCACCTCTCCCAGTAACCAGCCTCCCTAGCTGGGCAAAATCTTCAGAAATCTCAAATATACATAAAATGAGGGAAGGTTTTGTGTCTCCTAGTAGTTATTCCTGTGGATTTGGATGGCGGGGAGGAAGGTTTTTTTGTTAGGGTGGGCTTTTTCCCCTGCCCTGTGAAGGCATAAGCAGGGCTTTTGCACATTATGAGGACACAGCAACACAGGCAAGAGCACCAGATGTGTGATTCCTCCTATCCTAAGTAATACAAAATTACACTTTATCACATGAAGATAATATAATAGCCAAATCCAACAATATTAAGTTCCCTCTTCCAGGGTTGTTTGGAAAGGTGCTTTTTTTGACCATAAATAATGTACCTGCTGTCTAGTAGGAAATCAGCTCTACCCAGTGCATACAGTGCCCCAGTTTCTCTCCTGCTTGGGTCGTGGTTGTTGATGGAATCAGTCAGGAGGTGAGAAGATAAGGTAGTTCATTAAAAAAGGAAAAAAAAATTTAAAAAGAAAAAAGAGGAAAAAACAGTCAATGCCTGTTGTCAAGTTGAGGTAGGACTGGGTTGACAAAAGCCTTGGCCTTGTGTCTATATGCACAAGGCACTACGCAAAGGCAACACCTACAGATTGATAGCGATGCTCTTCAACAGGGCTGTAAATAAATAACAAGACAGTAAAACTTAGTCTTGCAAATATTTACTTGTTACTACTTTACTTTTTAGTATTTGGTAAATACAGTGCTGAGTGCCATGGATAGCCCAACTGGAGCAAATGGTACTGGGCAGCTCCTGCTCAGCACTAGCACTATGCGGGATTGGACCTGAGGGTCATGGTTGATTATCCCAAGTATGTGCACGCTATTAACAAAGTAGGGCGTTCCTCCAAATTAAAGGCCTTTCCTAAAAGCCCTCCATCACATGTAACGTCTGCCTTGTGCCATAAAACCTTGCCTAATTGTTTTCGGAAAGATTGAGTTATTACCCACAAAATGGAACAAAGGCCTTATACCCACAGTGTGATGAAATCACCTCTTCAGTGGTATAAAATAGGAAGAAAAAAAAAAGATGTGAGTGGGAAGTTTTACTATAGCAACCAAGTTTACATAATATCAGTGTGCTTCAAGTGAAAGCTCTAGAAATGCTTAATTTGAGGTACCTTTTCACAGGGCTAATTTTACATGACGTTTATTTCTGAAAATTACTGATTAGCTACAATAGCCTACGGAAGTGGGGGGGCGAGCCTCACAAGTGGCTAAGATTTGAATACTTAAAATTCATTGATCAGCTTTAACCAATAATTGAATTTTCTTTTTAAAAGGGTTTTGGTTATATGCAAATTGTTTTATTTCTCAAAATAAGATTAAGGGAAGATGGTTGCGTGTTTGGCTTCGCAAATAAAAAATCCTTACTGGAAGGTTAAGGCTTCGTAATGCAAAACTTTATGCCAATGTTAGTTCTAACTGACAAAGATGGATTTGTTACAAATAATCACAGTCTTCACAAACGTGCAGAATAGGGTCCATTACTTTTTGCCACTCAAAGAAATGCATTACTTTTTGCTTTAATTGTTTACTGCTTTTACACTGTTCTTTAGCTCTCCTGAAAAGCTTTGTGTAACTTGTGCTCGTGTGTTTTGCTTTTCTTTTTTCTACTTTTTTTTTCCCCCCCTTTCTTGTCCCTCCAGAAGCCTGCTGCTAAAAGTTAAGCTGATGGGCTTCCTCCCTTATATGCAAGTAGGCTCATTTCCCGCTACACAAACCAAAATGCTGTACTTTCTGTTATTAGCCATGCTGCTGCTTCCAGGCTCATGGTTTGCCTGGAAAGTTATTTCTTTGTGAAAGATAGCGAACACCTCATTTGCATTCACTAACGCTATCTGGACCAGATTTCTTTTTCCCCTTGCATTAGTGGAAGATCCTGAATGATTCCACTGAAGTCATTTGAGCTCGCTCCAAATTTACACCGCCATCGCTGAGCTCTGCTTCTGCTGCTTCTGTTAGAAACTTGCTTTGATGCCAGAGATAAGCTGAATCCCGAGCATGTTCATTGGCTTAGAGGGGAATAAAGCAGAGGATTTGAACTCTCTTCATACTGCCTTGCAGGCTCGGCAGAGAGTGAAGTCATTCGGAAACTTTCCCTTGAAGTGCTTCCAACAGTAGCATTTCCTTGGCCCGATACTGGGGGGCAAGTTGATTAAAAGAATGGCAATTAAGGAAAGGGTGAGGAGGGGGTCCGGCACGGGGACGCGATGCGAGCTCCACGCTGGATTTGGCTGCAGGATCTGGAAGGGAAGGGGGTGTCTGCTCTCCTTGTCTCTCGCCGAATGAAAGCCGTGGGCAGTGATGTCAGAGTGAGCTCATACGCTCAACAACAATCCACCGCTCAACCCCTGTCTTTCTCCAGCTGAACTTTTTGCGGGTTTTGGTTTTTTTGCTCTGAAGAGGTGTTCGGCTTTCAAAGGTTGAGCTGTTTGAAGAAATTGCATATAGCTCTATGTTTGAAAAGCCGCTTGAACGATGACTAATCTGGAAATGTGAGGTGGAATTGCTTCATCTGCCCCACTTAGACCTATGGAGAAACCGAGGCACAGAGAGAAAACGATGCAACTGCAGGGGCAAGCGGGGTCTGGGCCTCTGAAATGAGGGGAGGATGGATAGGAGGCGACATTCGTAGCTGGAATAGGATTAAAGCCTGAGAATCGCTGATTCCAAATTCCAGGTTCCTTCCTCAAAACTGCCATATGCTCCACCAGCTGAAAAAGCTTAATATCGGCGGGCAGCGATAGCGCAGCAATAATGCAGCTCCTCTAAGCCAGTGTTTAGATCTATTGTCTGATTTATGCTGTGAAAATTAATGCAGCTTCATTTGCCATTCCCCCTCCCCATTTCCTTCTGTACTATAGTAACGGACCAAAGCTTCCATTTCCCCCTTCATTTTTAACAAAAGTTGCTATTTTGCACACATGTGCCGGTCAAGAAACTGGCATTAACGTTACAAATAACGGAGCTAAGCCTGTAACAGCGTGTGAAACATTCAGGGTTTTGTTTTTTGTTTTTCGCCACTTGCCCTTTGTGTTTGAGAGTTAATTCGTACGTAGACACCACATAACTTATGTTTGAGAACCAAATTATTGGAATGCAGTTTCTCCCTATAAGCACTCCTTGAGTCATATCTCGGTATCTTTTAGAGAGAGGGTTTCTTTTTGCATTTGACCCTGTTCCTGCCTCTAACTTTTAAATGGCAAAAGCAAATGTGCTTTGAAAAGTGTGTTACACTGTAGTTGTTAAAGCAATAACCTATGCACTTGTAATGCTTTCTCTATGACCTACTTACATACTACTTCACCCTCCTTATAGTATGATTAAAAGCTGCTTTGAATCCACTATTCCCTCAAGGGATTTGAGGCTAGAATTTAACAAACTGCTGAGAAGGCTTAAGTCAGTAAGAGGGCTTCCCTACAGCTTCTTCCAGCTAATTCACATGTAATTAAAAGGAAAATAAATATTTCAAAAGAACATACGTTTTAATGAAGCATTTTTAAGCACTTACACCTTGTGAAATGGGGCAAATTTATAAAGATCTCACTATTCCATACACAGATTTTAAGTAAAATTATTTGTGATCCTCTCCTCCTCCCCCTTCGCATCCTGTGCGAAGCGTGGATTTACTTTTCAGCCAGCAGCGGTGGGACTGTGGTCCTTAAAAGCAACAGGCTGGTGAGACTGAAGTTCCCTTAGATTTAACATGTACCAAAAAAAAATGATGAAGAAGAGGTACAGATCCAGCCGCACAGGTTGAAGTGAGGGTGGAGACTGTTTACTTAAAAGAATATCTTCATCCTCACTGAGCTGCCTGTATTTTTCTGAACCTGTCCCTTCTGCAGTGGCAAGATCTTGAAATTGAAAGTTAATCCAACTCTGCTCTGGGCTGGATTAACCACCATGGAGGCCTCAAATCAAAACCCAGGTGGCTGCATCCAGCTGGAGAAAGTTGTGCTGGTTTCTCCTTTTATTTCCACTTCACACTTACGGTTTTTTTATCCGCCGTATAGTCCTATGCTGCGATGGATGGGTGGCGTAGAGGAATCGCCATTAATTTAGTGAAGAGGAGCCATAGCTTTGCTTTGTGCATTTCTGCGTAGATGTTTAGGTGCCATGGTGATGAGGACAGTATGCGAACATATAGAACAGAGCAGATTAATAACACTATAGATATCTGTTCAGGATTGCAGCTGTCCTACGGGGATTACGCTGAGGGCAAAGTGAACCTTTTCTTTCTTTAGACTTGCAAAGTAGGCAAAAATTTTAGCAGCCTGAGGGGTTTTTCTTCCTTTTTACTGTTTAAAATGGAAAGGTCTCTTAGTGCAATAAAGCGGACTCTGAAAATTCGCCTGGTCTATATTTTTATTACCAAATCAACGCTGGTCAAAATTTAACTAAAACTTGGCCTGACCGATAGCATATTTATTTATTGGTCAATTTCATTTTATTTGCGGATACTCTTCGAAAAGTTTAAGTATCGTCGGTTTTAGTTTGCATTTGTTACTTTTTTCAAGTGTTGATTATCCAGAACAAATCAAATTATAGAACCTGGAGAGAGATTCAGAAGGAGAAGCACACACAACGCAGAGAAACGTTTTGTCTGTCTAGACAGCTCAGATCATCCAGTAATCTTCGTAAATATGTTAATATTCCTTTGCCTGGAGCTGCTTTGTACTGAAGCAAGTAGGTTTTGGAGATGCAAAGGAAAATTTATACAGATTTTCAGGGGGCGGTAGCGGAGGGGGGGTGGTGGTGGTGGCTCCAGCTATTTGTGCGCGTGGAATTTTGTGTGCGCCTCGGAGGCGTCGGTTCTGTGCGCTGGCTGTGGCCAACTCCGAGCGCAGCGGGGCTGGGAAGGGGCTTTTGGCAGGTTGCAGCCCCGAGGAAGGATTTACCGCCGTTACTTGTTCTCAACCCCTATTTTTTGGTCAGCGAGGCCAGAGTCACTACCAGTCTCCAGCGAGCCAGTAACATCGCTTGGAGCGTTCGATGGGTGCCGAGGTCCGAACGGGGATTTGAGGGGGAGAGAGCCCGTACTGAGCAACCTGCCTGAACGTTCCCAGTGCTCCCAGTTTGGCAGCGGCGGCCTCGCCTTCCTACCCTTACTGGGTGGCAGGTGCAAACCACTGGCATGGTGCGCTCGTAGAAACGGAAGCAGAGGGAGGGGGTTTGGCCGGTGTCCGGCAAAAAAGGGCAAGGGGGCAAGGCTCCCTCCCTTAAAATGGTGTGTGTGGGGTGTGCGCACCCGGACCGTGATCGTGGGGCCGCGAGGGGAGCGCCGCCGAGGCGGCCGGCCGGCCGTTGGGGCTGAGGTGGCTCTTCCCGCCCTCAAAGTTTGGCGGGCGCTGGCCGTGCCCGTCGTCGTCGTCCCCCCCCCGGGCCCCTTACTCCCCCCCACACACTCCGCGGGGAGCCCCGGGCGACGTGTCCGGGTCCCTTCACCTCCACCACCACCACCACCCGCGTCCCCCCGTGGCGGTGCTAGGCCTCTCCCCGGGGAGGCGGCGGTGGCGGCGGCGGCGGCGGGCCCCGCCGGGGGCGCAGGGGTTAACGGGGAGCCGCAGCGGGGCGATGGCTCCGCCTTCCCGCTCAGCACCTGGCGCTCCACCGCCAGTTGCCTCAGCAGTCGATTTCGGAGGGGATTGGCGGAAAAAAAAACACACCGAGAGGGGGAGAGAAATGTGACAACTGCCGGGGCTGGCGGCTGCCGCGGGGAGGCCTCCGCACCTGTGCCTGCCTCTCCGCCGCCCGGCGCAGTTGTGGGATCCGCCGAGCCCCGCCGCATCCTCCCTCCAGACCGCCGCGGCGACCCCCGGAGCCCAGCATGACTTCTTCGTTCAAGCTGGATTTCCTTCCGGAGATGATGGTCGACGGCCGCTTGCTGGTCTCTGACAGAATGTAAGTGGCAGCGGGGCTGCCGCCGGCTACCCCCCCCCCCAAACCACCACACAGCCCCCGCCCCGGGTCCCCCCCGCCGCCCGGCACCGAGCCCCGGGGCTTCGGCCGGGTCCCTCCCGCACCGTCCAGCCCCTCGGCGGGAGGAGAAGGGGGTCCTCCCACCACTCCCCCCCCCACCCCCCCTTCCCCTTTATTTTATTTCCTTTTTTTCCCCCCCCTTTCCCACCCCCTTCCCAAGTCACTTGGTGGTCTCCCGTGTTGCCTGTCCCCCCTCCCCTCCCCAAGAAGGCGGCAGCCGGGTGTTTTAGTATTCCGGCAGGTCGGTAACGGCGGGCGAGGGGCGGCGGGGTAAGTGCGGGGTTTTGATATGCTGCTGATGCAACGTGGAGAAAGGCAGAGCGGTCGCGCAGAACTGCGTGCGCTTCTCCGCCGTGACCGGCGGGAATTCCTCCACGGACACTTGTCCCCCCTGCCCGGACCCACCGGGGCGAGCTCAGCCCTTCCCCGGCAGAAGGGACGGGGGAAAAAAAAAAAAAAAAAAAAAAAAAAAATCCCCTCGCAAAAGCTTCCTCGGCTTCTCAAATTCGACTGAAATGCTAAGCATCCGCTGGGAGTAAGAGCGGGCAGAAAGCGAGGATTTTTCTTCCTTTTTTTTTTTTATTTTTTATTTTATTTATCCTGTCCCCGACAGCTGCCTGGCACGGAGAGTGTTAATTAGGGTGAGGATGGTTGGTTTACATGCGGTTGAACTGGGGATGAGGTGTGTCGGAAGGTTCTGAATGCTGGAATTTCAGAAAGAGAAGTATTCCCCTAGCCCGGCTCTGCTCCATTAATCTCAATCTGAAAGTTTCTATTACCATCCCCTTGGGCATTGCCCATTGACAGGGATTTTCAGGTAAACCTAA
Source organism: Haliaeetus albicilla (assembly GCF_947461875.1). Taxonomy (NCBI): domain Eukaryota; kingdom Metazoa; phylum Chordata; class Aves; order Accipitriformes; family Accipitridae; genus Haliaeetus; species Haliaeetus albicilla. The sequence continues at coordinate 6,540,143 of NC_091496.1, forward strand.
GCCTTATATGAACAAATACAAGCTAGAAACGAGGAAATAGTCACTTGCCGAGAGATACGAAGGCTGAGGACTGGGCTGCGCTTTCATAGTATCCGAAATGTCTTTTATTTTGTTCCTTTTTCGTCTTTCGTCAGGATGATGATAAATGTGGTTTGAGTTACATTAGAATGAAGCGAGAGGCTTTGGCATTGACTCTGTACTGGAGCTATTCTGGTTGAGGCAGCGCTTAAGTTACAAGTGTAAATAAACCTGTGTGTGCAGCAGAGACTGTCACCTGTGATTTGCACAAATCAGGTTGCATACTGTGCCCCCATCTAAGACTATTCAGACTTTTATTACCTTCTTTACTGGCATCCGAACTTTCTCCTAAGGTGGAGCGCTTTCCCTTGCACCGGCAATGTTCTGTGCGGAGATACTCAGTGGTGGCCAGTCCTGCAGGCAGCGGAGATGTAATAAGTGTGTGGGAGAGGGGAGAGAGGCTGGGGGAGAAGCTACTCGGCGCGGATGACTTATACTATTTTTACAGTCCTTGAAGGACAGCAAAGTGGTTTTTGCGTAAATGCTGCCCGTTGTCTCTGTTTCTTGATCTTAAATAGAAACAAGTTCTCTGCTGTGTTTTGTTTTTCCTGTTGTAAGATTCCCGTTTTTAGCAGCACCAGTCAGTTTCGGAAAACGTGCTGTACTTCTCCCCTTTTGCATAAAAATTTTGTAGGTTTGGCTGTTAGGGTACAAAGTTCAGCTGAACATTGGTATTGCTGGCTTTGCAGCGCACTGGAGGGACTTGCCACGGCCGAGCTTTCCCTTGTTTTCATCGTCTCAGCTTTGATTAGACTTTCTACCTGCTGTCCTTCCAGGCAGTCAGAAAAGATATTGCTAACAAACATCTCCAAGCTCAAAGGCACTATTAACTGCGGCTGATGATGCCCTGTTGTCACTTAGGCTTATATAACTTTATCTCCGACTTGCCCCTCGAGGGAGGAGTACCATGTCAAACTCTTCCTTCTGCATTGCTATCTTTATACTCCTCTTCTCTGGGAAGCATCCATAATATATTTTAACACAGGTTGAAACACAGTCAGTGTTCATCAGACGCAGATCTTAATGTATGTCCAAAGAAACAAAAATTACTCTAGAGAGATGTCAACTTCTAAGTGGATCTCTAAATACAGAGGTTTAATAATGGAATTGTTAAATACCCACATCCTTGTAGGATTTGATGCTCGTTCCTCATATTTTTTGGGGGGGGGGGGGAGTGGGGTGGGGGGTGACTTTGTAATCTCTCGAAGAAAAAAAAACTTTACCTCCTGCATCATCAGTGGTCGTGTTGTGATGTGCTTCCTTGTATTAACCAAGCTTTGCTTTGCTGCTGATCTAAGTAATTGTGAAGATGTATGATTTCAAGGGATCATGTGTCATGCATACAAATTAATATCAAGGCTAAATTGCTGTCAACTAAGGGAGCTTCTATTCCTGAAAAAAAAATATCTTGAAACTAAATGCTGTCTGTGGAAGCTTTGCTGCACTACCTTTCTAAAACTCTGTAATTCACTTTTAAAAACATCTTTATTTTGTCCTTCTAGCCAAGTGCTGACATACCTTTATTTGCAAGTCCCCAACTCTCTGGACTAATCAGTGCTGACGAGAACGCAGTTTGATTACGCATAAGGGGTCACAGGCGCGTATGTGCCTTCCCCTTTAGCTGGCCCACCCCAGCCGTGCAGCGAGACGCCAGCAGCGTTCAGCGGGGTGGCACAGTGCATCGCAGAGCATGCTCCAAGTTACGATGCTGCACAAAACTTTTAACCTCGCCATCTGGTCTAGCCATTGAGTATAGCTTAGTTCGGTCTTTAGCAGAAAGGAGTTTCCTATTTCATAGTGAGGCAATTAGCAAGATATATGTAAAACTCTTTCACAGTGAAAATTTGCAGAACTAAGTTGGGGTTTTTTTATTTGTGGGGTTTTTTTTTATGCTGGTGGCGTATCAGATGTTTTAGTAAATTGGCACCATACAGTTATCACTTACACTTCCCGTTCTTTACACATTTAAAAATTCTCTGTGAAGGGAATTATTTTCAGAATCATCCATTCTTTCAATAAGCAACAAAGAAGGAGAATTTTCAAGGAATAACTTTCAGTGCATACCTATTCTGAAAGTTAACTGCCAGCTTGATAATTGTCAAAGTTAAAACACTCTTACCCCTGTGAGACTGTTAATTGTTGCTTCCTTCCAAATTTTGCTGCTGTTATTGTCTAGCTAAATATAAGTAAAACAGAACATCAGATACTTTGAGCATGACTACTTAGTGTAGCTAAACTGTATGCATGACATCAGTGTACCTGGTTAGTAACTGAATGGCAATTTTGCTAATAAAAAATAATCAATGAAATGGCATTGGAAAATAGATACTCTAGGATTTGAAGCATAAAGATGCATGAACTTTTGCTCTTGAGGGCAGGTGGCAAGCTGGATGCTCTAGCCATTGTAAATGCTTGCAGAGACCACTTCGTAGTGCTCTAGTTAAAGGATCAGAAATTGATTGACTGACGTTATGCATAGCCTGTGTGTGTTAAGTGTGTGGAAGAAGCAATTTTGAAGACAAGACATAGGTGGAAATGTGTATGTGTGTATATTTGGACAGGGTAGGAGAGGGTTAATGGTTACTAAGCGCGGTTATAAAATGTGAGTTCAATGTAATTTGCTTCGTAATTTCACTGACTTACATGTACATGCCAACTGGATGGTTGTAAAGTGGTTGCTTTGAGGATTAAATACTCATCGTTGTAACCCCCCACGTTGATTTCTGCAATACCACCAAAGATATTTCCATTCTATATTACACATTCCACTGCCTGGGATTACCTTTAATGTAGATGAGTCATAGTGTTTGTTACTACTGAGACAAACTCAAATTTGACTTTTATTTTTGATAGCTGGGTATAATGCCAATAAAATGTGCGATGCTTAAACCAGTGCACATGCAACTGCATGGTTTGCATGGCAATTATGCTTAAAAGTACTTGGCCTTTGAATTCCTGCCTCTTTTAATCCAAGATGAGTCAAAATCAGATATATGTGCAATATGCTGATTAAAAAGGCAGTGAAGATCAATTTTCAATACTTTTTGTTTGTTTGTATTTATTGCTTACTAAACAAGGGATGTCATCAGTCACAGGGCATTCTTGCACTTTAAAAAACCAAAACTTCCCTTTCTGCACTAAACCTGCAAAATAGGACTTTTTCCAGCATAAACTGGAGATAATAAAATTAACTTTTTTTTTTATAAACTTCACCGCAGGGAAAACTCACCATACTGTCAAAAATAATTTTTCAACTATATGGGTTTTTTTAATAAGTAGGATATCAAACCATGAATTGCTAACTGAAAATGGATAGCTGGGCATCAGCTGTTTTTTAAGTCCATAGCCTCATCCTTATACTGGCATTTTATTCTAACTTTGATTCAGTACTAGCTTTATTTTAAGTATTATGACTTTTTACCTAAGTTACTTGCATGACAGATTCCTTGGGCCACCACTGAAGGAAAGCAAAGCAAAAGAAGAAAATTCTTGACTGTTGACAAAGAGCTTCAGAAAGGAAAATAAACCTCCGGATGTGCATTAAGTAATTATGGTTTCATGGTGTCCTTTTCCCCATCATCTTTTCTAGTAGCTGTCTAGAACCCCATTCAGTATTTAACCTAGAATAACTCTCAGCACATTCATATTTATATATATCTTCTGCTTCCTATGATATGATCTCACAAGTTTTTAAGCCTCCCCCACATGTATTCATCATCCAAATTAATCATCAGTTATGATTGCTTTAAAAACTTAGATAACTCTAAATATTTCATTGCCATTTTAGGATGTTTGATATCTTATGAGCATTTAGACTATTCAAATTTCATAATTAATTCATATATTAATATAAAAATATTTGACCCAACTGATATAGGGGAAAGGTGTACAAAATCTTCTAGTTTTTAAAAGCTCCTGGAATGCAAGGAAAACACTTCGGCAAGACAACCCTCTAGAGAAAAATCATTGTTTTATAGTTTATGCATATAAAACCCTCTTTCCTTCTGAAGTGGAGAGGTGATTTTTTTTTTTTTTCTTAATTTCTACAAACTGTGTTTCCTATAGCGGATTATTTCTTGTGTGTTCATATAATTGCGAAGTATGTTGCATCTCCTGACATGGTTTCCTTTGATTAAAACAAACTGGTGGCAGGGCAAGGTTAACCAGAGGCTAAAGTCACAAAATAGAGAATACATGTAGAGAGCAAGGCTGAGCTTTCCGTAGCGAAGAAGTGGCAAAACAGGAAAAACCTTCATAGGTGCAAGAAAAATGCAGGAACAAGAATGCCTATTTGGAAAATAAAAACTAATTAGAGCAATAAATGTAATGTTCTCAAGTAATTGTGAAATAATTATTCCCCTTTAGAATCATCATACTTTAATTGCTTTCCCCCGCGTTCTGCATGCCTATGGAAAGGAAGAGAAGCGCTTGTGTTCCCTCCAGGATTTCATTTTTCATTTGCAGTAAGCTGCTGGCTTTCTCGTAAAGGTTTTCAGAAATATGTTGCCTTAAACGCTGTTGTGTTCTTCCATATGGTGTTAAATAGAAAAGGTGAATGGCAGATGCTGAAGCTATAAATTCTCTCCTATCGTCCAGATAAAGCACCTTGAGATTTAGTTGTGCAGTTTATCCATCCTCTGTATCACAGATTTATAATCAATCTCTCATTTTCACTGAGACTATGTTACGTAAATAGGACACACTTCAGCAGTGTATTCTCTTTGCTCACAGCTTGATCCTTGAAAAATCAGCTGACAATAGTTTAAAATTATAATATTAATAAAGAGGAGATCATCTGGCCATCAAAATGACATCTGAAAGCAGCTTCTGTTTTGTGTTAAATCTTAATTACTGAATGCCTAAATGAGCCAATTCACAAAAGAGTTGCCTACTGTACCAATACTGCCCGTTTGGTGATTTATTTTGTTTTCCTTTGGATTTACACAAATATAAAAAATAGTTTATATTGAAGAGAAGAGCTATGAAGAAGACCAAGTATCTTGAGTCTGGTCTCTGCCCTGGGACAGCTTCTCCCTTTCCTGGCTGCCGTTACCTATCAAATGGTGGCAATACTTAAAGCCAAGTTCAAAAGCAGTGCTCCAAAAGAAACATTGGCACAAGAGCAGCGGGAAAGACTCCGCATCGGCCTCCTGAGCGTTATTTTGTGCGTTTACCCATTGCTTGCTATCAGGGGCAGCATATTGTCACATCTGAGGGAAGGAGTTATGGCTTAGGACCGGGAGAGAGACCTACGCTGTGCCTGTAAATGCACCAGCCCTGCTGCCTTCAGTTAGGCTGGAAGGGACATGATCACATCCAGCTGTGCCCAGGTTACTCTGGAAGAAGATAAATGTGTCCAGCTGTGCCCAGGTTACTCGGAAGGAGGCAATGGTGTCTAGCTGTGCCCAGCTCACCCCACTCCCTGCTGCCACCAGGGATGCACTCATCCTCTGCAAAGGAGTATGCAGGGAATTCACGTCCTTTCTTTCCCCATCAGCCTACGTAAGTTGAGCCACTTCAGGTTTGCCAAGAAAACAACAGCAGCAACCTGAGTATTTTGTTTTATGATTTTCGCATCCCTGTTAATTTCTTAAATTGTTCTGTGGATCTTACTCTGGGGTTTTAAAGTTTACGACCACGGTTATTTCAGAGATGCAGCCATTGATCTTTCACAAAAATGGAATTAGTGATCTACTGATTTTATTTTTTTTTAAACTTTTTTTTTTCCTTTTGCCGTGCAGGTTAGCATCATAAAGAAAATATAGTCCTGACAGAAAGGCCTAACACTGACTGTCTCCCAGCAGTGGTGGTAATTCATTGCAACGCTAATTTACAACTTTTTCAGTACTGGCCCCTAGACAACAGTAAAGTTGCTGTATGGGTAAGAGAGATGTCTAGGTACACAGACACACACACACACCATTTAGCTGGTGAGTGTAGCTGGATGCCTCCACGATGGGAGGACAGGTAGCTCCTTTTGAACCAACTACAACCCTTTCTGTCCCAGATTATACTGTGCTTTTTCTTGTACTCTGTTCCTACATCCTATATCCTTTGAAGCAGTTCCAGTCTGATTGCAAGTCACAGCTGACAAGAGCTATCTTGTATTTCATAACCCTGAAAAATAATGAAGATCCTTCATCCTCTTAATCCAAAGGCATGATGCTGTCTTCTTGTTTAATATACACACGCTCTTCCCATTTCTTGATTCTCAACAGTTTTGCACCACTAAATTGCTCAGAGATGAAAAAAAAAAAAAAAAAAAATCCACAGCTTGCTTGACCCACCACTTGTTGTGTCACTGACTCCAGACCTCAGTGGCACTTAGTCTGGTGGCACTGACGGTGCCTGGCTGGGTGTGATATAAGTGCACTTCATTTGCCTGAAACAGACACAGGTAATTGAAAGTTATTAACTTCTGGCAGAGGATAACTATATTTGAAGATCTACAAAATCAAGTGATCTATTCCCTTCTTCTCTTTAATTTTTTTTTTTTTTCCCCTGACTCATTCAATTGCTTGGATCTGTCAGCCTTCATCTTCAGTTCATTGCTAGTGAGAGAGACGTCTGGCTATGCCCTTTATCAAAAAACACTTTTTTTTTTTTAATATTTTACTACAGATGGATTGTAGAACAAGCATTAGGAGTCTGAAATGTTGTCAAACACACTTCATGCCCAGTGGCTATCACTTAAAGAAAACCCTGTTCTGTACCTGTTTTCATACAAAATACTGTAGAAATCACAAGTTTAGATTTAGAAATCACAAGAAAGGCTGCGGTTTTGCTTGATTTCACCGTGCATTTTAGTAAACTTCATCCCGTTGTCTTGTCTGTTGGGGAAAAAAAATAATCTATTGTTTTATCTGCAATGTTTCTGTATAAACATATAGAAAAGTTGATCATTTCATTAGTCAGTGAATGAACTTTCATTTTCTTAAAATTCAGTTTAATTGCTTTTTCCAATATCTTATTGCTTAGAAACCTTTTTTTCATACTTTAACCCCCTATCCAAACTACTTTTACCCCCTGCTGTCCAAAAAAAAAAAAAAAAAGGAAAGAAAAAAAGAGAGAGAGAGAGAAAAGTGTTCAGGAAATTACAGTAAGTATTACTTTAGATATTAATTTAGTCTTTAAAATTTATTCTTGAAAATATCCTGATTGGGGGCTGCTTCAGAGATTTTACTGCAAAACCATAAATGCCTAATTAAGGGATAGCCACAGGTCAGGATGATCTCTGCAGGGAAAAAATCGCAAAAGTCATTCCCCTTGTCCTAAACTGACCCATGTAATGCAACTTCTTCCTTGAAGCACTGAATTTTTAGGATTGCAAGGTGAGCACTGGCTTTCTCCAGCAGGTTTCTCTGCCAGCTCCTTCTGGAGATCAGTATTGAGTGGGAGGGCACCAGGGGGAAGAGGAAGAAATAAAATTAGCATTTAATTTTGCAGGACGTGGAAAAACAGATGACAAGTGAAGCAATTCTTAGAAAAAGAGAACATCTCTGGACACATAAAGCACTATTATCTGATATTTTATTACCAACTATAGCCTGCTGTCTGTGTTCAAGCCAAACTTCCAATGGGTTTACAGGAGCTTGGCTTGAATGAGGAATGCATAATGCTGGGCTTCGCGTCCCATGCCAGGCTGTCCAGCTCTGAACCATGTATTGCAATCGTATAAATGGGTTTTGCAGTCTTTTTCCCATCACTCGCTTCAGAGTGAACTTCAACATGGAAACGTGAGGCAGCTAACTTTTCAGATACTGTTCTACCTTGCTAGCAGAGTGAGTTGCTATCTTGATGATGGAGTGGAAGACAAGTCGATTTTAATTGGGCGGGTATTCTTTTGAGAGATGTTCACACATCTCGGGTTGGGGCAGGGAGTTTCTTTTACTCTTGGTGAACCTTTTCCCCTCTGCCAGAGAGGAGGATTCATCTCAATGCCTGAGGGCTCTCAGCTTTCACCGACATACATCTCTCTTTTTTGGCCGCAGAAGACAGAGTACAACTTTTCCTTTTAAGTTGGTTTGCTGTCTGTGGAGAAAAGCGTAAATGCAGCAGCTTTGTAACACTGCTCAGATATAGTCAAAGAAAGTCCAACACTGTATGACAGATTTTTAAAACAATTGTGTTTGACTGGTTTCATTATTGCTTAAGTGTAGCCTACTATCTCACTTGCTAGACGACGTTTATTTATCTTCAAGACAAGGCTGCGTAGAATAGGAAAACCTCAGAGTTTTAATATCTTCTTACCATGCTCCTGTCTGTGCTGTTCCTGGGGTGTTTCACTGGAATGGAATGAAGCTTTGTATGCTTTATTATGTATTGTAGAGCATAATGGATTAGGGGCAGATTCTGTGTATTTTTGAGCTTTTTTTCTGCAATAGCCATTAGAACATGGCCCTGTAGATGTTGACGCAGGGTTCCTAGCTGTCCTTGTAAAGTGAGACAGAAGCAACTCTTCAATGTCCTATGCAAACCGTTCCTTTGGAACAAACATGCAGTAATTCGCAGAGGAGCGAGATCTGTTTTCCAGCCAGAAATATTGCTTACAAGGCTTAGTTTGGCCCAAGCAGTCTTCGACAGCACTGGCTGATTCCTGTGTTTTCAAAGTATTCCAGGCTCCTTTAGGTCACTTCTTCTTCCCCCTGCATGTACAGTATATCGGATTTGGGAAAAGGTCCGGCAGCAGCAGCATCGTTGTTGCCTGTGTGTCTTTGTTGAGGAACAGCAGGCTACTCGCAGCAAGAGATACATGCTGGGATTCAGAAAGGAACAATTTTCAGCTTGCTAAGATGCCAGTATTGCTACCTGGAAGCTCTGCAGAAGCTAGAGACTTTTTGGCTGTTTCTGTACCTCTTTGCTCCCTCTGTCCTCACCTCCCCATCAGGGGATACTTAGACTTCTTTACTTGGCTGGCCTTCAGAGGATTTGAAGGTCTCTGAGCTTCATTAGGCTCTCCATTTCTACTCAGGTGGGAAAGGAAATGGAGAGAACTGCTGCTGACTTCAGCCAGTCGGGTCTCTGATTTTCCTGTTTGGTTTGAAGCCACAGATATGGAGCAAACTTGGAGCTGAGAGATGCCAGGTGCCTGGGTAAGATGAATACTGTGGAAGGGAGAAGTGCAGAAGAAAATGGGGGGAGAAAGGTATGGACTTAGGCAGACTTTCATAAAAGATGCAAATTTAGGATTACTTAGCAGAGAAAGTAATCACTTAAAATTAATGTTATATTTTAAAAGTGGAGCATCATTTGTGTTAACAGGAACAAAGATGTTGTTTTTAAGCTCAGCAAAGCCTCAAATCCCAGAAAATGCAAAATTGCTGCTGATAATTTCTGAATGTGAACCTGGAAGGCTTCATGGAAACTTAGAAGGAAATAAATCAACTTCCCTCTCTTTCCCCAAAACTCTTTGGGCAAAAAAAAAATCTGTAAATATTTAACAGCAAATAATCACATTGCCAAGAACCAGCAAACAAAGCCCTTTTATCCAATCCTATAATATGCTGTAAATAATGAAAACTCTTATAGATCTAGCTGGAAGAACTTTCAATTTTTTATCAGTGAAGAAGCTTAGCATCTAGCACTTTAAAAATCCATCAACATAGCTAAAACTCTTTTTCCAGTCTCCTACCACTTCATGTCATATTTTTCTCTGTCCTTGACATATGCAATTTGCCCTGCTAATATCTGTTTAAAATGCTGGGAGCCTTCAGCATGTTCTGCTCCACATTACATGCCTGCAAGAAGCCTTCCCCCCTTTCCTACCTCGCAAGGTAAGAACTACCCTGCTCTGCTATCCCTTATCACGATCCATTCAATATTCAAACAAACACCTCTGGGATTCCTACCCAGCTTCACTGGTGGAAGAAGTTCCTATAAATATCTGCAAAACATGTACTTGATTTTCCTCCTCCTTTGATAAAATAGGTAAGAGAAACCTATTGAACTTGGCGAACCACCTAGAATTTATATCTGAACTGCTTAATGATTTTATATTCTTATTGTCCAGCTAGTGGCTCATGTCTTGGAAGTCCCTGGAAGTATGATCATCCTTTTTGGTCTGTGCTCACTGACCCAGCATATTGGAATTATCAGCCCTGCCTGTGATTTTCTAGGTCTTCTGGGGATCTGTTGTCTAATAAAAATGTTGCTTGACAAAATATAGTAGGTTTTCTTGCATTTTTGTAGTGGATGTTTTATTAGGTTCTCTCAGCTTTGTTTTTCAAACAGTCTCATACAACATTTGTGAACCAAATGCGATACTATCATGGTTGGTTTTTGTTTGTTTGTTTGTTTGTTTTTCCACAACCACAAGTTGCCCTACTTACCCAATGCAAATCACTGTGGATCTATGTAATGTGCCTTTCTCAAGGGCATCTGTTAATTCCACGTGATAAGTTGGGAGTTTCAGCCAGGAATATTGAGCATTGAAAGAAGACCTGGTTAAACTCAGTAGCACTTAAATTTAATCAAATTTTAAGCAGTTCTCCCAGATTATACCTTTGATGGACTTTGTGTGTGAGCAGTTGCTTCAATGTTGAGGTGTTTAGGTGAAAGTTTTATCATTAAGGGGAATGGTATTCCCCTATACAGTAAGTATATGCAGCTGCAGGTTAGATGATGTAGCAGGAAGACATACACAGGCTTCAGTAGATTATGGACCTTTGTTTAAGCTCTTGACTTTACATACAGTGAAACTGGTGGTAAAACTCAACTAACATGAGCGGTTTAGAATTGGCTCAGAGATTCAGATTCCAGAAAGACTGGTTTTTATGCATAAATGAAGGACTGAATCCAAGGCTTGTTGAGCCAATGGGCAGAGTCCCTTTGATTTCAAAGCACTCTTATCTGTGATCCAAACGCACCGCGAACAAATAAAGACAAAGAATTTATGTTGATTGGACATATTCAGTGTGACAAGAGCTTAAGTCTGATTCTCCTCTTTGCTTATGAAACACAACTGTGTGCTTCTCCCCGCGGTTGCTGGAATACAAGTATTTTGGTAGCTGCATGCTATGACTCCCAATTAGTGCAAGTGTTGGCTCCTAGTGCTAAGAATCACAACGCTTTATGAAATGGAGAGAAAGTTATGGTTGATAATAATATATTTTGGGGTTATCCTGATTTGTTTTCATGGTTTTAAGGCATTAATTTATCCTTTTTCTTTCTTTCTTTCTTTCTTTCTTTCTTTCTTCTTTTTTCCTTTTAAAAATAGTTGTCTTGATCTATTATGGCAGTAAATGTAATGGCATCAAAAGACTTGCAGTTAAATTGTGGGCTGTAGTGAGACAAGGTTCTCTGCTTGCTGACCACCCTCGGTTCTCACCCTTTGTGCTGGTTGGGGAATACTTTGTGGCATCAAGCTCTGGGTCTGCTTGCCCCTCACACCTAGTCACCTGGGAGGTTTTGGGATACTGTGTAGGTTCTTTGTGCTAATGTGCAAATACGCATCTTCTTCTTTCTGTGTTTAAAACTCTGTTTTCTTTAGAAAGCAGGTTAATTTTCTTAGTCAGGGAGCCCAATGCACTTTAAGGGATGGATATGTTGAAAGCAGCATGAAGATCACTTATGCCTCAGGCTGATTCTGGTTTACTACTGAGGCGGACAAGCAGTTACACTGAATATAGAAGCACAAATCACTTTTACTTAGGAAATTATTAACTTATATGAAGCAGAACTCCTCTGATACATATTTCTTATCAGATACATACATTTTATTTTACCCTAAAATAACTTATTCTGGGTGGATCTTCTGACCAAATCAAATGCTTGATTTATCTTTCTGAAATTCCTGATCATGTTAGCTTTGAAGAAGTCTTCAGTCACTTCTAACCTGAACCTGGTTAGTTTGTCTCAAAGTGACTTTACCTCTTGCAATGTTGATACCTTTTTACTTGCTGTCTTTTTGGGTTGATCTTGATTTACTTTTGCAAGGGCAAAAGGCATGGTCATTTGAACAAGGTGTACTGATGTACCTCTATCTTCTTAGTTATTGTATTTTAAATTTTTTGTATACATCAGATCTTCAAAGTAACTCCAATTAATCTTTGTTAAGGTTTATGTAGGTTCCCTATGCAAGGTGTAGAATAATGGGCAAAGTAAAAGCAGAATGTATGTATGGGTTAGTATAAACCACAATACTTTTCATACTGAACATAGCTTGTTGAAATGCCTCCACTCTTGGCAGAAGACAAGCTTCGTAACCTAAGAGGATGTGATTTGAGTGGAGTTTTCATGCCCCATGTGCTCATTGTGTTCTTGCCACTGATGCAAACATTATCTATAATTACATTTTCAAGAGACTGTAAATTGCAGTCTTTGTGGAACAAAAATGCAGCTGAAGAATGGAATGTATATCCTCTCCACCCTCATTATAAGGCTTATAAAAATCAAACTATAAGGCCCAGTACCGTAGCTTTCAGATGCAGGAAACCAGCACCGTTAGCTTGTGTTAGAGTACTTTTCACTCAAAATTATGGCCTTTTGATGATCAAGCTAGTGCTGTTATTTCCAATAGTTTGCCATTGAAACTAGTTGAATTAAAATTTGTAATTGAGATGAGTTTAAATAAAGTCAGAGTAATTACTTTGCTTATGTATAATATTATTTTCATGGATTTGAGATTTTATTCACAATTGGTGGTAACATCAAAGATTTATTAGACAGGTCGTAACATGGGTGTTGAAACTTCCTACCACACCACGCTGTGGAACAGCTGTCTTTTTTACCTCTTCCCTACATCAAAATCTTACCAACTTCCATTGGAGTAGCTGAAGAACCAGAAGTAGAAGGGAGATGGGTATCCTTGACTTCCTAATTGTGTAGAACAAGCACTGGAAACTTAGACAAAAACTTCCAGGTGGAGGCAGCTAATCCTGAACTTTTGTACTATGCTCTTTAGAGTAGAAATTCATACAATCATAGTATATCAATCTCCTGTTCGTAACATCCGTGCATTCTTTTTCCTCTCATGAGCTTTAGTTTTGAGTGGTTTTTTTTCCCCCCAATAAGTGGAGCATTTGAATCCTCTCTGAAAGTGGAATTTGACTCTATAGGGATGATCCCTGGGAGATAAATGCATGTGATGCGAAAGGCACATGCAGTTACTGATTCTGTGACTTAATGCATTGAGGAGTGTGGGTAGAGGTGTTGAATGATCACAATATTAATAAATAAATAAGGGATGGTCCTGAATGCCTGTAAATCCATGAGCAATTAATAAGTGCATGCATGGAGGTCAGTGAATTTATTGCTAGAAGCACAAATAGTCTGGACTAAAATTAGTGTGTGTCCACTGCTTTCCTTTCAGTCTGGTTGTTTTTTTATTAGTGTAAAGAAAGTGATAATTTGGATGCTCTTCATAGGTTCACAGTTATTTTCAAAAGCAATTTTAAAAATAATTTGGATGAAATAATGAGTCTTATTACATATCTGTTTATGACCATTTAGCTTTCTGTGGAAGGGGCTCTAGGCAACTTCATATTGCAGCCAGGTGACAATAAGGGCAATTAGATCCACGTGCTTTATGCAGTTGCTGCCCAAGTTGGTAATTCTGCCTCCAAGTTCTGCTGCCTGATTGCTGCAAGTTATGCACAGGAACACCATGGTGATTGAGTGCTGGAGTTCCCAGGACAGCATCTATTCTTAGTGGTCCAGCAAAACTTATTAAGAAAAGTAATTAGAACAAAGCTCAAGTACATTAGCCTCTTTAATGCTCCTGAATTCTCAGAGCTATCTTCAACATTGGCAGAGGCTGTGTTTCCAGTAGAGAAATTGAAGCAACTTTCTTTGCTGAAGTTAAACCCACTTTGGTCTTAACATTGTGATGGGAGTTCCTTCTTATGTAATAGTATCAAGACCCAGGAAGGTAAGAAGGTGGTGGTATGCCAACTAGTGGAAATAACCCACCTTTGATTTTTATTTTTATGATGACTTTCTGTTGAGATGCAAGGTTCTGTGTTTCTCCCTGTTTCTCATGTGTGGTGTTCTTCTGTGCCATGTCACCTTCCACCTTTCTGCCAGCTCCTGAGGCTCAAGAACTATAATAGCCACGAATCATTTTTTCTTTCTTTCTTCCTCATCTGTTAACTCTGGCAGGTTAGAAATGTATTTTATTTCTCTACTTGCAACACAACCCAGCATTACATTTTCTCAACAAGTCGTTTCCACCATCCTCCTGAATATTTGTTTCTCCATTGGAATCCAAAAAGCAGTCTCAGGCCTGTTCAGTCTTGTCTGCTGAATCAGAACTATGTCTCCTCAGGCCTTCAGGATGTCTTTGGGGAGATCTCTTTGGCCTTTAAGCTACTTCAGAAATGTAAGTGCCTGTCTTCCTGAGATGGGAACGTTCAATAGGTTTGAAGACCTTCAGTACAGGGAGAGACAGGCTCTATTGAGTAGGTTACAAGGAGATCTGCTCTTCATTTTTCTTATTATATGCCTATATTCATTCAGCTTGCATACTTATCCCTTTCCCCAGGCATCCCCCTCCCTCCTAATTCTGGTATAGATGGACAAGAGTTAACAAAGTGTCCTTTGAACTGTAGGATGTCCAGTTAGATAGGTATGAGGAGTTCAAACCAGGCAGGAAAATGGGTTTCTAGGTTTTACAGGTCCAGTCTACTCACATTCACTCACTGAACAGTCTTTTTATAAACGGAACTACAAGCTATTTTTTTCTTCCCTTATGCCAATTAGTGACGATTTTTAGGTCTTCCCTTCTGCCACACTCAGGTTTTTTTGTCTTTGTTCTTCAGTTGCCTTAGAGAGGTCTCTTGATGCTTTCTGTACTGTTGCTTTGTAGGCCAGATAGTCGTGTCTAGTGTCATTCCAGGCAACGTGCAATCTGTATAGTAAATTTAATAGAATAACACTCATTTGTTCTTTTTCTTAAAAGTAAATTCCTTATTCAATGGAAGCTGCTGAATTGCCAGGATTGCACAGCAGTTTGTGTTTCTGTTAACACCTGAAGGACTGTTGAGAAGACCTGTCGTTGTGACCACACCAGTACTCTGGTATTTGGTTTTCCTTCTTGGCAACCTTTAGACCTATGGGGGAGTGAAACATAGTTTTCAGTAAATTGGCTTGTTCCTGTATTGAATCAAGCTTGTCTCATTTCAGATCTTTGTGTCTTAAATTTCCAATGGCACTGAAAATACCAGGTTTGTTAATTTTAGATTATCGAGACGTTCCCAAAGATGGAGAGAAAGTACATCCCATAACTCCTGAGGCAGGCTGACTTTTACCTGGCACCGCAGACAGGATTGATGTTAGTTTCACAACCAACTTTTTAATAAAATACACTGTTTGAATATAAATATTACAGTAGTCAGAAAAGAGTCTGCCACTATCTGCCTTAAAGTCGCTGCTTCTCCACGCTGAGGAGTTGAACACTGATCCTCAGGATATTTTATTCTGTGATGCTAATAGCGCTAATACAGTATCATTGTGTTTGAGGCTTCAAAGATACTATACAAGCATTTTCTTATGATTCCCTGATCTTTGCATTTATACCCAGCTGTTTGTTATTCAGTTCAGCCATCAGCATCTAAGTCTCAATGGACCATGTAATATGCAGCTGTAGCCAGATGTAATGCTTCCTATTCCTAAATGTTTCTGTTAGAAGCTAAGAGTGGCAGGCTAAAGACTACTGATAACAGTGTTGCTTGCATTAATTTAAACTCTAGAGCTACACTGATTCTGTTTGGCAAATTTATTCCATGGCCAACAAGCAGAGCAATATTTCCAATCTCCATCATTGCTAGCAGTGTTGACATTAAATACATCGAGTATGTCTGCACTGATACAGAATGTACTTATGGTGCTAATTCAAATAGGAGAAGGATGTCCAATTTGCATAAACAAATATATTTTCAGATACAGTTCTATTTAAGAGAGATAAAGACAGAAAGGAGCCTGTTCTAAACAATGACTTGCAATAATGTAGAACAGTTCAACAAATCTTCACCCTCTTTAATTTTTTGTTTTCTATGGATAGCTGGGGAACCTTTACAATATCTTGTTCAAGCTGCAGGTGGGTTTTGCTGTGCTTAGCTTTCCTGGCTTGGGTGGCAGTGCAGCAGGGAATCACAGTGTTTGAGTTTGCTGCCGCAGATCACACCGAAGCATTTGGCAAATCACTTCAGCCGGTGGCTGGGGATGCACACATACTCGGGAAGTCTTGGTCAAGCCCTTCAGTAGAAGTTGATGCCAGCGTGTGGTTAGAGACCTCTGAGAAACTTTGGACAGGAGAGTTCTTCACAACTGCAAAATGCCCTGTTGGTGGGGACTCGGCATACATCAAAATCTGTGCGGAATTTAACTTTCTCTAGGCATTTTCATTTTTCATTGGCAGTACATCTTTATAACACATGCTTTAGGTTCTGCTTGGTCATTTCCAGGTGTATGGTTTAACTCAATGTAAGAATGAAAACAAAATTAGCTGTATCGTGGTGGCTCCTTGTTTCTTCCCTTGCTCAGTTCCTGCCCCTATCCCCAGCCCGTTTTGTTTTGTTTATTTATATATTTTTTAATTACTCTGCACACTAAGTAATCCTAATCCAGCAAGGTTGTTCAGGTTACAAGCAGTGCCTTGCTTTCAGCTTCTCCCTCTGCTCTGTGCATGCCCAGGGTGGTTAGTGCTGCACAGCAGCAGGCTTCTGCCCCATGTGCTGGGCAATATGGGCTCGTGTTTTGATTCCAGAGCGAACAGCATTACACAAAGGATTTGATGCGATTGTAATGAATTGCATAGGGGAAGTGCTTGTTTGAAATCAACTCCATTAACTCGGGGAACAAACCATTGCAAAGTCAACAGTTTTTCTGAGTGGCCACCGCCAGCCATCTCTTTTGAAAACACTAATGGGCTGTTTAATTAGGTGATGAAAATTGTTTACAGTTGGTGATCCCAAGTTTTGTCATTTTAATAATGGTTAAATTCAATCTCTTCTTTGATTCTTGGCAACTCTCTCATTATTTCATAACCTGCTTACATCTAGTTTAATTCATTTGGGTGTATTAAAACCGAACCTCTCATGCAGCAGTGGTGTTTACTTAACTGCACTGTGTCATTATAATAGGTGGGGAATGACTAATAGACAGCAGTGGATGTTAGACTATAGCGTTGCAAAAGAATGTTTGTATTTATGGAAGATGCATTCCTTTTGAACTGACTATATATAAGCCCTAAAGATAATCCTGCCAATAGCATCTAAATGTCAACAGTTCCTGTGCATCTATTGCTCCTGGGGTGTGCTAACTTCTCTTCTCTCTCTCCTAGCTTAGTAATATCTGTCACTTTGAGAATCTAAGAAGGGATGATTTACAGAAGTGTCTTTATATGCTTGGGTTTGGCTTCATTGGTTGCTTTAGAGCAACCAAGAGTAGAAGTTTTCTTTTTCTCTTAATTTTCTGATACTTATCCTTACTTAGAGAAGGTGGACTGGAATACTGGGAGGCACTGAACTGACTGTTAATTTTTTTGAATGTTGATAGCCACATGATGCCTATGGGCTCCTTTTTCTCTTCACCCTATCTAAGCATACTACAAAGACCCACAAGTCCCTGTCTTAACAAGCATACAGTCTAAGCAACAGGAAAAAATAATGGTTGGAAGGTGAAAAATGAAATGGAAGCACACCTGAATTACAGGAGGTGCTTCCAGACTCATTGGATGGCACTGGCAGAGGCGAGGAGATGCCAAGTTCCCTGTCTCTTGGTCCTGTGACCTCTCAATGGACTTGGATTTTGGTTTGGTTTGGTTTGTGATAGCATTAGTTATATGCCACATATTTTGCAGATAGTTTCTGCCAAGGAGCTTAAGCACAGGCAGATAAACAAACTGGCAGATGCTGGGGGAGGGAATGTCTTTTGTGTTTTGCATTTGGTGTTTTTCTTTTTCCCCTCTATTTCAAAAGTATGTCACATATGGGTCTTTGACTTCAGATGGGGCAGCAGCCTTTCAGATGAGTTCTGGATGCCACCAAGAAGGAAACACAGAGTGGTTTTTTGAGGAGCTGGTGACTGGTCTGTTCAGAAGTCACAATGTTGTTAGGTTGATACTGTGATATGAAATCCTATAGCATTTCTAAACCTCTGTGCACCTCCTATTTTTGTACTGCAGATGTAAAGGCATCGTTAATATAAACATGCAATATGCTGCATGGGTAATTAAAGCATTCTTGCATAACTTTCCCTTGCAAAGTAGTGCAGAAAGTAACAGCCATATGTGACCGCAGTAAGATAAAGGTTGTGCTTCCTGGAGCTCAGAAACCATGTAGGAGACCAATCCCATTTTCAGAAGGCACTTGATGGCTTGTGGAAAGTCCCAGTTACTTTCAGCAAGTCCTAGTTTCCTAAGATGTTTGCAAAGAAAGTCCTCCTGCAGCTCAGCTACTCAAGTGTTCTTTAACCCTAAAAGTCCACAAAAAAGGACAAAACCTTAGCTATAATTTTACAGCAGGTGTTACCATGGCAGTTGTTCATGAGTGACCAGCTAAGCATATAAAAAACAGAGTGGTGAGAAGGCTGTACACAACGGGTAGGCATTTTCAAGCATGACAATACTCACTTAAAGTGTTTTCCGCTTCCATCATGTGTACTTAGCTTTCTGAAATCAAGGTAAATAGGCAAGCTGTGGATTGTTGTACTCCTGTGTCTCTGACAATACTGGACTTGTGGAAAGTATTGTTATGCTGCTGTAATATAACAGGTGGTCTATTATATAAATAAGAATGGCTAAAGGAAGAAAATGTTTATGTTTGAGGAGTAGAACTACATAAATAATTCAAAGGAAATGTGATTTCTCCCATTTTCAGGCTGCTGTATTCTTGGGAAGTTCTCTAAGCATGCATAGAAAATGCAAGCAAAATAGGTTTTTAAAAATTTCTAATTGTGTGTGCCGGTTTCTCCCTAGGGAGCAAACAGATGAACCAAAACAAATAAGGTTTATTCTACAGCTTTAGTAATAAAGATGCTTGACCTGAATAATCGTGGAAAGAAACAAGTGCAAATGTTTGCAAGAATCTGTCACATATCTTTATTATGTAATCAATACAAAATAGTTGGGAATACGTTCACATAGCAATGGCACACCCTATTAAAATATTATGGTTCACCATAAATGCAATTTTAAGAGTACCACTCAAACCTGCTACGTATAAGGGATATCCTTAACACCGTTTTCCTCCTTACCCTTGTGTCTTAGTTACACATTCAGAAAAGTCTCTCCTTTGTTTGAACCTTTGTATAGCTAACTGCATGAGAAAGCAGTTTGAGGTTTGTTTGGGGTTTTTTGGTCAAAGTTGTATTAGCTTGACTATTTTCAAAGCTAGAAAGCAAAGGGTTAAAGAAGACTTTGTATTTCTCTATTCCCAAACCAACATTTAAATTGAAACATAATTTTATAAACATTACATGTGAATACCATTCCTTTTTACAGGATCTTTTACCTCTGGGACACTGGCTTGGATCAGGATTTTTTTTTTTTTTTTCCTTGCAACAGCTGTTCAGTGCATGAAATAAGCTAGTGGATGTGGTCCAGTTTATAGTGGGAAAGTGTCCATCTCCAAACCACCATCTCAATTGGCACCAAGTAACATCCTTGTCTCAGCAAAACGGCCAGAAATTGAATGAGCATGAATAATGAACCCTTTGCAATTGTCCAGGTCAGGTTGACAGCAATTTTGCCTCTGTGTATTGATAAACTTGGCAAAAGTTCTGCATTTCCAGGCATGCAGAGGCCTTTCTTAATGATTAATTCTTTAAAATAAAATGCACTGAGTTTACAGTCACTGTAGTTCCTACTGCTGATAAATATGATGATGTAGTTTTGAGAACGTTTTAATACAGAGAAGATCTACTTCTTACCCTGAACAGTTTTCATTTTAAAATCACAACTAGAGGAATAATAAAAGGTGGCTTTGTGTTGCAGTAATCCAGGATATGAGATTTAAATAGTATAGATTGTCACATGACCTAAATTTTCAAATTTGGGTATCTAAAGTTAGACACTGAAAATCAGGCCAATTATTTTAGTCTTCCTACCCATTTTTGCAAGCACAGAAATATACTGTAAAGCCTCGTATTCATTTTCTATGGAAGTAATGATGGTTTAGTTTTAACTTAGTGCTTTTTCTCTGAGGAGCTCTGAACATTTTTATGAAGTATGTCAATGTCTTGGTAAAGAAAATTTTATATTGAAACACAGGGAAGTTGAATCTGTGTTCTTGTCTTAATATACAACTGTCCTTTCAACCAAGCCTGGAGCCTTTGGAGGCATTTGCAAGGAGGATTATCTTTCTTGGCTTCTTCCATAATCAGTGGAGAATGAGAGGCTCTAGTTCTGAAATGTCCTGTTGGAGCTAAACGTTGGCGCTCTGCATTATCTGTCTGAGGAGCTTTTTGTCTGGTGTCTCTAGAGGGAACCCAGGGCACTGGATTCCTATGCCTAAAACTAGTTTTGTGAGTACCTTCTTTTGTGGGATTAATGCAGTATACAAGGATAATGATTCTTCCACAGTTGCCACCTGGAGGACTTTTGTCATTTCAGGCCCTGCTTTTTCTTATGCTTGGGAGATCCACGGATCAAACTCTATAAAATGCCTGAGCAGGGCTGATTAATCGCAGGTTTGTCAAGTATTTACTCAGGAATAAGTCTTTGCCTTTGAAGGCCCTGGTGGGACACCCTTGTGTTGCACAAAAATGAGACCAGATTTTTCCATCAGGTTTGTCTTTATGTAGTCCATCTTGATTTGAGTCAAGTTAGTTGAAGAATGTCTTGTTAATTGGCTGGTCCCATATGACTCATTTGTCCAGGCTGAGCCCTAGAGCTCCTTTCAGTAGCTCCATCCAAGCCAACTAGAAAGCAGTAGGCTCAGAGAGAGCAAAAGAAAGAAGCATCCCAAATGCAGGCTTGTCTCAGAAGCTCTTCATCACACGCTGAAAGCGAGGATGGAGATTTAGGTTTATGTGGTTTGGGAAACTTCCAGTGAAAATATTCTCTTTGCAAAATGTCAAGTCTTTGTTATCGCAGTTGGGTTTTGTAGAAGCACGCCAGCTTTCTGTCAAGGAATAGTCCTTTGCTCAGGAGTAGAAGTAGGTAAAAAAGAGATCAATCTAGATGAGCTAGCAAGTGGACCACTGTCTAGACTGACCTGATTTGAGTGAGAAACTTGAACCTTGGTGTCTTCGTATCAGTTGAATTCCCTGCCTGCCAAATTGCTTGGTGATTTCCTGTGCAACGATGGAAAGAGTAGAGCCTTTTCACCCGCCCTGTTCAAAACCACTGAGCTTGGGACTCACAAGGACAGTGCAAGACAAATGTGGTCTTCAAAATGAAATGTTTCCTGGCCTGTAGAGGTCATAGTAATTTTTATTTGTGCATAAGTCTCATCCCATATCATCACTCCCCCCCCCCCTTCTCAAGACTGACTGTCTTAGAACATCTGATTGATCTATATATACCTTTTCTAACATTAAAGTAAATATTGTTCCTTTAAAGGAAGGCTATAGATCCAGTTCTGCACTTTCCTGGTGATTAGTAATCTTACTATTTATTAATGTGCTATACAGCTCAAAGGCTGCTTTGCAGTGTAAAAGCCATAGAAGATGGTCTATAAACTGACCACTTACAGTCAAGAGCTCAGCTCTGTCCTGAACTCCTTTTACTGAATAAATTTGCTTCTCATTTTGGACTCATTTGAGACCTTAGACTGTGCAAGGTCTTTAGAGAAAAGACCATTTCCTTGTACTGTGTTTATATAAAACCTAATTCTGGGGACCCTGATCCATGAAAGATCTGAACAGCTCCTACGGTGCAAATAATCATTTGGGAAATATAGGCCTAACCTCTGCAAAAACGAATGTATTTGCTGGTTGTTGAAGGGTGGAAGGGAAAAAAAAAGTGTGTATAAAGAAAATGGCATCTGGTAGGCTGCTGGAAAATGGACCAGTCTATTAGGAATTAGTGCTAACAGGCCTCTAAGTTTCTTTCATCAAAATTACTGCAGTCAAAAAAAAAAAAAATACCACTTCACATTTGTGCTTAATTTCACCTCTGTTTATTCTCCTCTCCTGTTCCCTGAAGAATGTAGATGAGGTTTAAGTTAGTCTTAATAGTAATAGGTTTGGAATCTAGCACACTTTCACAAAATTAACTTTGCTTCTGTTGATCTGGGAATTAAAATGCTTCATTAATTTAGCAAGTCCTGGTTTGACAGCCAAATAATGCATTTTGTGACTTGTACTCTTAAGTCTAAAATTCTTATCTGCAGTTCTCCCCAGATGTCTCTGACATTCAGGGCAGCTTGGAGATCTGCATGGCCTGGAAAGGAGGAAAATGTGCACGAACGTATATACGTACAAGTACTGTAATAGAGTTTATATAAGTGACTGTGCTGTGTCCAAGCATGTCTTTAAGCACTGCATGAGTAGGTAACTCTCAAGAATCCTGTCTCTCCCTGCTTTACAATATACGCTTGTTTTTTCCTTTGTTCTTTTCTCCTTTACCAATGCAACTCTACACAAGCAAGGACGTTTTTGGTGAAGGGAAAAAGGCTTGGAGGCATGATGGATTGCTGTGCTGCACACTGGGGCTGGGGGAAGGGAGCAAAAAAACCCAAACATGTCTGTATTAAAGGAGGAGATTTGTCATGTCTGTTCTACACACTGGACATGATGTGGTACCAACTCCTGGGAAACCCAAGAGATGCCTATACATACTCTGTAGTCATGTATTTGAGAACTTGGTGGCTATTTAGAGTGTTCTTATGTTGCTGGTTCCAGTCATTCTGCAAATGCTCTTTATACTATAGATGTTTTACACAAAAAACATCCAGGAGCTACACGAACCATGCTATGATCATGTAGCAGGCTTGCAGACTGTGCTATTGCGTGGTACACACCTGCAAAGACTCGTATCGGGCCTTTGGAGTTTTCCCGATCAGAGAAAACAAATCTCTTCTTTGCATCTGTTGTAAACATATATGACGCCCCCAAATTACTTTTATTTATATTGTGGTATGTCTCAGGAATTACTCTGGTTCTGAGCTGTAAGGCTGTGCACTCAAATTGCATGGGAACGACCCAGGCAAATGGCTACAAAACAAAACTACAAAAAGACCCCAGGATCCTCAAGGCTCCATAAAACTAATCGTAAAGCACTGAAATATAAAACAAGTTGAAATAGTTTTGCTTTATTGGTGTCGTAGAATGCTTTTTCCCCTTTAGTGTCACCTCAGAGTGGTGCAGTCCAGCAGTTTTACAAGGAAATAATATAAAAGCAGGTACAGGTTCACCAGCATGAGGCATCCCTGGATTCCAGGTTATAAAGGTGAAGAGGTTCAGCCAGCCCAGTAATCCCACTGGATGAATACCCCTCAGTGTATTGTAGCATGCTAAAACCAACGCAATACATTCAGATTAACTTGTGCTTTGTTTTTTTTGCAAACTCTTAAGATTTATGTCGTCTCGGTGCCCACTGAAATGTCATGCAAAGATGATCAACTGCAAAATTCTGTTTGTGTGCCCTGCTGAAAAAGCAGGGATTTTTACCCACGCTAGATGAGTGAAATTTTTTGAATTTCTTTTCTCTGCTTTAATTATCATAAGTAAAGATAAGTCTGTAGATTCTGTAGCTGAGGCTAATTGTGTTTTGTTTGGGAAAGGATGTGGAGTGAAAGGCAAGGTATGTTTTCATGACATAGCAGTGTGACACTTTTTTTTTTTTTTCATGCATTGCTTTATAGCATTGGTTATTTTAGCGGTAGCTCTTCTCTAATATGGTTCAGATAGCAAAATTCAATATTTCTGCTTCTGTTTCGGGAGGGGTGGGGGAAGAGTTAATTTTGCTCTTCTGTTGTCTAGGAAACAGTGGTTGTACTTACTTCCCTTTTGAAAATAGATAGTGAATTCCACATTCAGGGAGCAGTGAATAAGATAAAAAGCCACAGATTAGAAGCTTGAATTAGACACCATTTGAGAGAGCAAAGATAAGTTCATGTGCGATGGAAACTTTTAGGTTGCACTGAAGTGAAAAGGAGTGGGGCTAAGATCCATTTTTAAAGAAGGTGCTCAGGGCTTTAATGCTCTGGGCGTGTTGGCGCTGATTCAGCAAAGTGTTTAACTAAGTGCCTAATTTTAATGATATAGGGCCCCACTGAGTCCATGGTTAAGGACATGGTCTGGTTTGTACACTAAGTACTTTGTCTCCCACCGCTTGGAGAATTCAACCCTGTGCATATAGTTCTAAAAACAAAGAGAAAGAGAGACACCAACAATTGCAATTTGGGTGCCTGTGCTGAAAACAAGCTATCCATCCAATTTAGCGCTGTAAATACTAAAATTCGAGATGGAGTTAATGACTGGGAACAACAGAACAGGGAACAGGATTTAAAAAAAAAAAAGCCTTGACAGTTGACATGATGGGCAGTAAATGACAAGTGCATTTCAGTGCAAGCTTAAGACGATTATACTTGGAAGAAGGAACTAAAATATAAAGCAAAGGCTGTATGCAACACTGCACGTTCAACTGGAAATGTAGGTTATGTACTTGGTACTAATTCATGTCCCAGTGAACAGAAAAAAAACCCCCTCTCTTCAATTCAGATGGGACTTGGGCTGTAGATTTTTCTGACTAAAAAGCTCTGGATAATTCTTTTCTTATGTATTATTAATAGTTCTATTACATTAAATCTTAGGTGCTCAGAATGATCCTCCAGAGGTGTTTCTCCCTCTCTCTCTCTCCCCGTTGTTCCCAGCTGAAGGCTAGGGTAGCTGTGCTCCTGGGTAGGTGAATCTGGGCTTGGAGAACAGGCACGCAGATGCATATAAAGAGAGAGACAATTTGCAGGACTAATTTCTTGCAAGCGATTCAGCAGATGTGTTTTCAGGAGGGATTTTAGTGTAGTCGAGGAGGTGCTGCCCTCCAAAAGGAACAGTTTGAAAAATTGCAGAATCCTGGGAAAGAAAAACTAAAACAAATGAGTGGGAAGGGGGAGGGAGTGATAAAAAAAGGAACATGTTGGAAGTGGTGAAGTGGAAAGATCCTGGCAGGGAGTGAAGAACGGGTGTTCTGGATGTGTTTGAGAGTGCAAAAAAAGGCAGTGTCACAGACAGTAATGCAGATAGATAGTAAATCTCCTCTCGGGGTTTGTGATTACTATGTCGTGATTTAAAAAAAACACAAAACCACCCAAAACCAAGACAAAAAAAAGTCACATGGAAAATTCTCCTGGCTCTTCTTTTGTATTACTGATCACAAGCAGTCCCTTGTGAAAGTGGTCAGTATTGCTATACAAATAGGCATGCCATGCTTCTGACTAGCAAATTCCAACCCCCCTTGAGGGAAGCTTTGAGAGAGGTTTTAGAAATATAAATGCAAAATCCAAAAACCAAGAAGGAATATGAAAAATGGAAAATGCTCAAGAGGATTTGTGATGGCTTTGCAGACTGGAAGTAGGATGCGAACTCCCAGGCTGGAAGAGGTTTCTGAAATGGCAGTCAATTAAAATTATATGTGGTAGGGGGTTGACAGTCTGCATGTTTTCAAATGATCCAGCTATAGCTTGGAGTGCGGTGGGTAAGGTGCAGCACTTAGTTGGATGTCCTCCTGTGGTAGTCATTAGTCACCTTTTCCCTTCCTATAGAGCAGAGAGCGCCCTAATGACAGTGGATATAACGATGCCTTCAGGGATGCTTAAGGAGTAACATAGCTCCTACAGCACGGTGTAGCCTGTTTCCCTTCATCTCCTCTGTTTCACCAGTGTGTGGAGGAGTCAAGGACATGCCTCAGAGGGGTTGTCAGCCCCCCTCATCACCCGTCCTCCCTCCTGAATGTCCCAGAGCCGATAGACAATTAGCGGCTGCTTCCTGTGCATGGCCGTGAGTCGAAAGGGAGCTCCACCTCCACCGTCTCGCGTGGGGCCAGCAGTTGTTTGGCCTCCGCTGTAGAGAACTGAGAAATGCGAGTTACCACTTGGCCCGAGCTGTGCGTTTCACCGTAAAGGGTTACCTAGCGAGTCCTCCGCGATAGGCATCCATGTCTCCTGATGAGCTATCCCGGTGCTGCTCTTGCCTCATCTCTCTCTGACGTCAACTTTCCTGGGCTGCTGCAACCTTATGTAACTGCCCCAGCTCTCCCAGCAGCGTTTTTTGGGGAAAAGCTGCTGATTCACCCTGCACACAGGTGCTGCAGCGCGCCTTTGGTTGCAGCTCTCGGGTCGGGCAGCACCAAACCCCTCTCCCGAGCAGAGCTGGGAAGAAGTAAAGAGAGGGGGGAAAAGTCGGAGGTTGAGAAAGGTCGCACTGCAGCATCCATGTTTCTACCTCTCCCTTAGAGATGCTTGCAGGGAAAAGAAAAGACGAACCCGATGGATGGTTGTATTTGCAAGAGGATGGAATGCAAAGCAGGTGGTACTGGCACGTAACAGACCTGGGGTTGTGTCCGTGGTGCTTTCAGAGGTACACCTCTAGCAGGCTTTATCCTGGCTGCCATGGGTTGTGCTAACAAAAAAGACACGATGACAGAGACCACAGGGCAAACCACCCGTGTTCCAGGTCCCAGCAGAGTGGTGCGTGATGCTGAATACCGGTATTGGTGCCTCTTTGCTATCACGGTTGATATGGTGGTGATAATTAGCAGAACTCAGCGTACCATCGGTGCATCTTGCCCAGCTACAGCACCGTCTCCCTGCAGTGGTATCGGCGTTCGCCCCACGCGGTGCTTGGTTGTGCTGCAGAGCTGGCTTTCTACCTATGGATCCCTGAATCACAGTGGCCCATAGACTACAGGTCAGATTTTCTTGAAAAAGGATTAAAATAGGAATTACCGGCCCTGGCTCAAGCAGCCAACTTGGAAAACTGAGGCTGTAATCTCAGGTTCTTCTGTGCCCCTTGGTGGAGGAGAAGGGGCACCCCAGGGATGTTCATCTCTTCCAGAGCCATGGGCAGACCAAACAAATGGCCTTGGAGGGCCAGTTTCTGTCCATTGATGAGTGAGGGAGCCAACGGCGTGACCTACACAGCCTCAGACATCAGGACTTCAGGCATCTGACATGGGAAAAGGTGAAGTGCAGAGAGATCTAGGGACATGAGTAGAAACCAGGAAAGGGAGGCATTTTAAAAATGTGCTGTTTTAATGAATGTTTTCAAAGTAAACCAAAACTGAAGTCCCAGAATAAGGCAGTCTACAAAGATGCCAGACTTCAAAAGCCGAAAAGGAGATACGTGGTTTTCAGCGTACAGAATGCGCAATATATAAAAATATATGTTTTGAAGACTTTTAAAAATTCAGAAACCAGAGTCAAGAGGGAAAGAGAAGAAGAAAAGAAAAGGTGAGTTGAGAAGGAACAAAGAGGGGTTTCAGGGTTTTCTTTGTTGTTTCAGTTTTGCCTTTTTTCACTGCTCGTCAAAGCCTCCTGCAGGAACTCTCCATCATCTAGCTCTAAGAAACTGTCCCAAGAAGTGTCTCATCTCGCAGGGATTAGCTGCTTGTTGTGAACATGCTAATTTCTGATGATAGTTCTGAAAGTGTATTTTCTTTCCTTGCTGATAGAGACTGTATGTATTAGCCAATAAAAATAATTAAATTTATATTATCTAGATGTAATTGGTGATTATGCCCTCTAGGTGGGAAGAAATGCTTTCAGATGAGCAGAAGCCTATATCCTCTGTTCAAATGACTAAACTTCTTTAATTTCCACAGAAGTGGACTGCAGGGAGAGTGGTAGCGCCCAAGCCTGCACAGAGAGGGCATTAGCAGCCGTTTCCTAAAGTAATTTATAGAATAGTTCACTGTATTATGCCAACTCTAACAAACTCTCTCCTCCTTTACTGCTAGCATGGCTGTAATTCCGCTTACTCTACTGGGAATTTGGCTCTTGGAAAGCTAAGTGATTTATAAATTTTTAAGAAGTGATGCATACAGCTAATCTAAAGGAAAGTGGGCTCTTGCAGCCTGTGCACCTGCTGTCTGGGAAGGGAGGGGCTTTTTCACAGGATTCCTCTACCAAAATGGGAAAACACTGATAATCTTTAGTGTAGCTTGTTTTAACTTAGTGTTGATGAAAGGTCATTGCCTCTGGAGCCTAAAACCCTCAGTTTACCCAATACTAGTTAAAGCAAAGATAAGGATTTTGCAGCAGTGCTTAGGCTTGGATCATAAATATGAATTTCCCCAATACTGACTACTTTGCTGTCTATGTGGGGGTGCAGTTTTTTGTGAAACTGTGGTGGCCTTCAGTTAGGTCAAACTTACGAGTCCCTTCTCCTTGCGTCCCTCCCCAACATGCTTTCAGTGTGGAAAACAAAGTCTCTCTAGGAAACAATCTGTGAACAGCCTCTTTCCTTCCAGCTGGGACTTATGGGCAGTGGAGAAAAGAAGTGTGGTACAGGAGTGTTGCGAGGCAGAGAGCCTGAGAAGAAGTCCTTCTTGGTGAATTCATACAGTAGTAACTTGATATTTGATTTCTGGGAGAGTATGGTTACTCGTGAATTCTGGAACTGCCTCTGAAAGACTTCATGTATGGATATCCATGGCAAACATACACTTCAAAATGCACCTTAAATGAATTTAATACTAATTCATTTACCCTTAGTCCTCACCAAGGTCCAGATCAAAAGTTGTGTGGTGTTCCCACTTCTCTGACACAGATTTCACTGATGTAGTAGAGAGATGGAGGAGAAGCTGCTCTCTGCCCTGCTTCAGTTGTTAGTGTGTCATTGTTGCTAGAGAAACACAAAACCTTGGACTAGGATTCTGGCAGAATAAAAGCCTTTCAATTCATATTTGATCACATTTAAAGGAGGGGGAAGGAGGGACCTTGTAAAAACCCTGTTCATCCACTAGAGAGCATATAGGCAGTGCTTCTCCTTGGAGAAAATAAAAATGTCTAGCTCTTATTATTCACAATAATGCAATGCAGTTTAAATGTTTACTGCCGTTCTACCCGTCGCGGTTGCGTATGGAGAAGAGAGTATGTGAAAACTCGAAGAAGGGTTTGCAAATATATAACTTCCATGTTCAAAAGCCTCTTACCTCCTGTAAGCATTTAATATCTTCTTGTTCTTAAAGAATGTTCCTATTCTCCCCATGGAAATATTAAATTATTTACAAAGTTCCTGAGAAATCCAGGGGTGGACTTGAGAAGATGCAGAGCAGATCTCTGTAAGGGCATTTTATGGCTTTTAGAGAATTCAAGTGTTTCATTTCTAGCTGATGTGGTTGGGAAGAATCTTCTGCAAACACTGATGTGAAGCTGCTCATTCCGCAGATGATCAATGTGAGAAGCTGGCACTGAGAAGGTGATATCCTTTGAAGTCTAATGATATTAATGTTGACTCTTAAATATTTCATAGCTGTTACTCTTTTGTAGTGATTTTAGTGCTTGAGTTATGGAGCACACTTTTTTCCCTAATCTAATTTCCATTTTTACCCTCTAAACTGCCTCCTCCTGTGTGTATACAATACATGTAACTTTAAATTTAATCCATAGGGATTTGTGTGCATTAAATGAATGGTGGTAGACCCCATTAATTAATTAACCCCCCCCCCCCCCCCCCCGGGCATCAAATTTACTTTTTCCAAAGGCAATACTACTGTTTGTTAATACAGTGCATGTTTGAGGCAGTTTCTTCAGTGGCATAAGCCGCTGACTTTCTCTGCTGCCCTAGTTAACCTTATTCCCTCCATCTGTAGGTTACAGATCATTCCACTTACACTTGTAACCTGCTGTGAGAGCTAGGCATGAAAAATAGTATATAAACCCCAGGTAACTCTTGTGATACGTATCTTTTCCTCTGTTTTCTTTGTGCTTGTCTTACTTTGTGGGCACTAAAATCCTTCATAGTGAATTTGCTACATTCATATAGAGCAACATGGGTTTGGTGCGGCACAGATGTAGATTCATGACACAGCCTTTCCTGGTGTATTTTTTCTTCTTGTGTGCCACAAATCTGACTTAGTCGTTGGCGAAATATTTGTGTAGTACTTAGACACTGGATGGATTTCCACTGAGAATAATGGACAATCTGCTCAGGATTTTATTTGCCCTCAGCATCAAGCAAAACTTTCTTTTTGTTGCCTTTTGCAAGTGATCAATGGATCCACTTATATTATAACCTGGAGTTAGGAGCAGAATTGTATGTTAATATCTCTCATTGCAATAAAACGACTGTTAAAGTCCATTACTTTTCTGGGGAAAAAATGGGATGTATTTAATTTTAACTGCCTCAGTAGTGTACTGGTGCATATATAAACCCTGATGAATGAAATCAAGCAATTAGGATTAGAAATGAATAACACAAGGCATCTAGTCATTTTGGTGAGTTTGCATTTTGATTCTGATGGATTTTTCTAATATTTGCTAAGTGCATATGTATCAGCAAAGGCTCTATATCTGTATGTTGTATTTTTAAAATGCCATTGTATTGACTCCTGGGATCTAGATTTGTTTTTTGACAGCATATTATGATTTAATTTCAGTTGTCTGAAAAACTGCACCATTAAAGTAGCTGACGCAGATTTTAAGCACGTCTGTTCATTGTTCTCTTTTTCAAGGTTTTTGAAAATTACACTTGATGCCTAACACTGCAGAGTCAGTTTACATTTCAGGCAAGGTTATTTTTCCTCTTTGAATGACAGCAAGTATTTTTGTGCATGTATGCAAGTGTGACATGAAAATACAAAGATATATGTCTTACAGTTTTGTTTTTGCTTTTTAATTGATATTTGGATGATAAAAAGCAAGCAACTGCCATATGACAATTAAGTGGACCAACTTTCCCAGCTGGATGTCATATTTTACAAAGTATGTAACCAGAGAAACTGTGAATTATGTAAACTGCTAAATAGGATTCTGGGTGTAACTTATTACCCTGCTGGCTGGAAGATACTGCTTGTTACTTGCACTTTCAGAAGCAACATTATTCTGGCTGTTTCTCAGAAGCGCTAAACTTTGTTATCGGAAAAAAAAAATAATCAAGGAGTGAGCGTTGCACTTCTGGTTTCCTATGGTGAAGGAGTAGGAGGTTTTGGAAGGCTGGAAGTGAGTAGTATTGAGCATGACTTCTGATCAGTTGACTGCTGTGCCTTGCACGTGTCTGTTCCGCTGCAGGTAGGGACCAGGATGAGCTAGATCGCGTGATAGCTCCTGACGAGGGCAGATGCTGTTGTCTGGGTCCGTTGAGATAAGTGTTCATCGGGCCAGTTTGGGGTGGTGGTTTTTGTTTTATATTCTGTGTTACTTCACCAAGGAATGTTTTCTTTGCTTGTCAGTTGTGTCCCTTTGTGTTTTTGTGCCTGTCTTGTTCAATTAAACCAAATTGCATCATTTATTTTTACATATATTTCTTGAAATACCCCTTTCCTGACATCATGTGTTTGTGTTGCTGTGTAAACCTAACCCAACTTCACTGAAACAGACATGTTAAATTTTATCCTCGATACAAAACTTGCTACTTTATTTTTTCTGCTTTTCAACTTTGCTGCCTTTAACACTGCATCTGCTGTTCTTACTCAGGGTCCCCGGCTTTGCTGTTGGACCATGTGCAGCACATTCTTCTTTGTCAAGCACCATGACTGTAGAGGGTGCTCTGTGGAGGCAGCCAAACTTTTTGCAGAAGCATTCAAGTTATGTCAGGAAGTTCTATCTACATGAAGGTGTGCCAGTTGATTTGGTTTTAGGAGGAAAGACTCTTTGGAAGGACCAGATTTGGAGAAAAGCTTTGCTCTTGAGCTAAAAATTGTGTTGTTCCACTATGCATTAGACTGGGCTTGGACAAAATCTCGCTTCTTAGAGCAGATAACTGGAGTCATAGTAGGTGTGAGATTAGTATTTGTGGAAGATATGCATGTCAGAAAAATGTTCACGTCCATATGTAGTTGGGGTTTTTTGTTAATATAAGACAATATTAGCGGCTGATGTGAGCTATGTTTCTTATTCAAGGGCACCTTATGACTTGGGGCCGCTTCTTAAATGAAGAGCAGTCCACGATGACTGTGTGAAGAGGTACAGGACATGATGTTGAACTTATCAGGCCTGCTTGTTTGGATTTTAATGTCAACCTTTTTACTCCCTCCAAAAGGTCTAATGAAACATTTTGAGGTAGTCCCCCCCAGCTTCTTCTCCGTTCACCTTGTTCTCAATTAGAGCCCAGGCTACAGGCAAAATTGTGGTAATAGGCAGCAAGATCAGCCCTTGAGGCTGGGCTCCTCTCTGCTGTCTCTGGCCCTGGAGGTGAGGGGACAGTCCAGGGGACTTGCCAGATTTCCATCTGCAGACAGAGGCAGCTCATCTTGCCTGTCTCTTCATTAATTGGAGGGGACAAAAGTTGGCAAAGTGAGTGATGCTTTAAATAGTGAAGTTTTGAGATAAATACTTGAGTTTTAAAATAAATACTTTCATGTTTCTTCCCTTTTTTTTATTTCTGAGCTTTTAGGTTCTCTCTTTTTCATGGTTTTTGAGTCTTTCAAAGCCAATGGTGCCGTGCAATGGGAGAGATGACAGTTCTCTTCTCTTCAAACCTGTCCAGCATTTCTTTCTAGGACATGGTTTCCCACACTTACACGTGTGAATATTATGCAGGGTGAAGAAAGTACAGAGAGAGGGAGCATGGCTGGGAGAGGCAGCCTTGCTCTTGCCTTGACCTCAGTGAATGGCAAATCTCCTCTTTCCTAAAGAGCTGGCTAGAGTCTTTCTTGCTCTTGTAGCTAGCAAAGGGCACTCTCTTCTTCAAAATCCCACTGAAAGAACAGGAAAATACCAAGAACTTGAAAACACCTGCATTATTCCCTCTTATAAAATCTTCCCAACTTGTTGGCAGATGAAGGAAAGACCCGGTGCATGCCTCCAGAAAGTTTTAGGTTTCAACTCATGGATGTTTTCCTGGGTAAAACCTGGTTCAAAATACGTCAGATCAGCTTACGTAGTAGGCCTGTTGAGCACAATACGTTGGGAGCTGCTCTCTTTCGTAAAGTTTCAGGGGCAAAAAGGAGCGTGTTCTCTTGGTGGTGAGTCACAAGAGTCTGGTGCGGCTGCATGCCGTGACCTTCACGCAGGAAGCTCTGCCACAGCATGGAGACAGAGCACGCCGCGGCACAGGTGTTGGCAGCCGTGTGCATGTTCCTTCCTTGGTACTTGTTCTCATTTTGAGCTTTAAGGTCCGCAGAGCTGGGCAAAAATGACAAGAGAAGATCAGTTTATGTTGGTGTGGGAGGAAGGTCTTGCAGAACCTCTGCAAAATGACAAATTTTACGTCAAAACCCCGGGAATTTAAAAACTTGTAAACAGCTCGTCCATCTCCAACCTTCCCCAAAATATTTCATTTTTATATACATTCCACCTTTTTCCTGTTAATACAGATATCTCCAGCTACAATTCTATGATTTTTTACTCTCGCATGAACATAAATCTGAGTTTAATATAGTAGCCTTTAGGCATATGAGAATATGTAAAGTATTTGAAAATTCAGAAATTTAAAAATTGATGTTGAAACTTAGGTTCATCTGCCAGTATTCAGGCAATGGTGTAGCAGTCATTGCCCAGCAATTCCTATTGTACAATGCAAAACTATTGGGCTTAGCAAGAAGGTACTAAAAATGCAACTAAACTGAATTTTCAGTTCCTTTCATGTTTTTAGCTTTTAGATTCAAACTACAGTACAAATGTAAAACTTCTTGTCATTTAACATGATTTAAAACTTTTCTTTTTGTAGATGTGATAATGTGTTTCCGCCTATTCATTTCACTGTAAGATCATAGGCTTTAAAAAAAAGGTAACAATTGGGAGGCTCAAAAAAAAAGTGAGTTTGATATGTGCTGTGTATTTATTTCATTTGCATAAGCACCTTAATGAAGAAATGAAATGTAATATTTCCCCCTTTTTATTAACTGTCTAGTGTCTTGGGCTGAAAATTGGAAAATTTTATAGACGTCAGTACTCTGTATTCAAGTTCTGCTTTTAAAAGCTTAAGGTAGGATTTTTTTTTTGTAATCAATTTACTAATTTCCAATAGGTTCCAAATCCCAAATATCCCATTTTTGTAAGGTTTTGTGAATCTTTTATTATAGTTGATCTTTGTGTTCTGTATGTAATTTTTCAGTTATGGGGAAGAATTACCAATATAATTTTCTACAAACTCCAGTAATATCTCTGTCCTTCACAAAATAATGCAGAGAGCTTAAAAATATTGCATATAATCTTTAAAGGCTACATAATTTTTACAGTTTTCATATAGTAGGTAACAAGCTCTCAGCCTCGCCTCAGGCCCTTTTTAAGTATCTGGTTCTGCTACGTGGTTCCACTGCTGGCCGTGATAGAATATTCAATAATCTCGTTTTTTACTAGAATTTTTTTTTTGTCTTGCAGTCCTCATGCAACCTCCTGCTTTCAGTTTGAATTTTAAGTCCAAGTGATTTTTTTTTTTACCGGTTTCTAGCATTTGGTCTGTACCAAAATTTGGCCTTTCCAACTCTTCCAAATTTCTTTTCCCAACTGTGTTCTGCAGTGAGCTCAGCCCCACTTTTCTGTATTAGTTAACCTTTTGCCCTATAAATATTCGTTGATGGAAATTTTTCTCAGTTGGCTTAGGTTTGTGATAGTCAGCGAGTCGAGGCTGATAACGAAACCCTGCTGCCAGCGTGCCAAGGAAAGCATTAAACCACAGCTGTACTCCTTAGTGCTCCTGTCTTTACCTGCCCCTATCGCATACCATTACACTTGATTTATCCAATGTAACGTGATCCTTATACAAAGCCGAGCTTGCTTGTCATAAGACTTTCCATCTTCATGCCTTTCTTATCTATTTTCCAGCTGCATTTTCCCCAGTTCAACAAATAGCTCTGATGCAAAACTTTCGGAGTAAAAGGAGCCAGGACTAAACTTGGGCAACTCGGATTTGGATGGGACTCAGTGGTGAATGTGGGGGTGTTAGGGTTTGTTTGGACTTTTTTTTTTTTTTCATCCTCCTCCCTTTCAGCCTCTTGTTTTCTGATTCCTCTGATGTGATATTAACCATCTTGGTTGTCTCAGTACTGGAGAAAGGCAGCAGCGAGGTGCACCACTGTGTAGCGTATCCTGTTATCTACGCGTTTTCTTGATCTGCATGCAGGAGCCTTGGGAGCCCAACTGCAGCCATCTCAGGCTGGCTTTTGGGGGGTGCAGGGGGCAATTTTGCATTTCTGTGAAGCTGAGTATTTAAAAGCTAGACAAAGTAGTCTGGGCAAAATATGCACAATTCTTCCATAGTAAGTCCCACTAGGACACCTTCCTCTTCAGACTTTGGCATAAAACAGCTCTTAGTGCTAATCTGTGCATTGGATCAAGCTTACAGTGAGTTAAGCAAAGAAAAGTTTCATTCATATCTCTCTTCAAATTAAAACAGTCAAAGGCCTTAGAGTAAGATAAAACAAGTTGCAAAATTAGAAAGTGCTGCTGAGTTCAGGTCATTAAAAGTAATATCATGCCTGTAGAAGACTTTAAATTGATTGAAAAATGCAAGATTTCTGTGAAACCTAAAAACCTAACCAGCTACATATTTCTTTGTCTTGATAATCATAAACCTCTAGGATACTCTTGTTTCATGTTTTACATTTTTTTTTTTGTTTGTAGCCATGTGCACTGAAAGCTTATTTTGTCCATTTGTTTTAAAGTGAAACCTGAGGATCCCCTGTAATCTGTAAATGAGTTGTGTTGTTTCAGTTTTGGTTTTCATTTGTACTGGGTTTTTTGGATGCATCAAAAACATGACTTGCAGTCAGAATGAGCGTCCTTGTCAAAATTTCAGTAAGCAGAGGTCAAACTGGAACATGAGAACATAACTTACATATTCATAATTGCATAAATTGTCCCAAAAGAAGGTCTTTTATTATCCACTGTCCATTTTCATCCTGCTTTCATGCAGATAAACTGATTCAAACAGTCCTCAAAACACTGATGCAACTTTACTGTATCATCTATAAGTCTATGACCACCTGCCTATCAAAAAAACCCCCAACCTGGCAGAAAAGAGACAGTTAATAAGTATGAGAAGAGATTTGGAGGTATTTGAAAAGATGAAGCAACTTTAAACAGTTACTGTACTGAAGGTACAGCAGTTGGAGAAAGGAGATGGGGCAGGCAAACCATGTAAAAGCTAACGTAGACTTTAATGAAAACTGGTGGTTTTTTCTGTGAATAGCTTTAAGGTTTGGGGGGAAAAGCCATATAATGAAGGAAAAAAAAAAAGCAACCAACCAAACACAAAAAACCTCTCATCAGTGTCAGTGAAGTCCACAGATGCAGCCATCTGAAGATGCAGAGAACCAGGTGCAATCCGCTATTGGTTTGGTCCAATTTTTGGTGAGATCTTTGTCACAGATGACTGTGCTACAGGAATGTTTGGGGGTCTCGGCTTTAGTCAGCTCCGTACCACCCTGAGCACAGTGGTAAAATGCTCTAAACTGCTTAGTCAAAGTACAGCAAAGCTAGTCCTGCCTTCAGCTGGGATAGCTGCAATGGTGAATCAGGCTAACACCTGAGAAGAGGTGACAGAGTTGCAGGGAAAACAAAATGTCCAGGATGGAACAGAAAACCCACCTGGTTACTAGTGAAAGCAAAGCCTGTGACTTGGTTTCCCCTTTTTCACTAGGATGTGGTTTAGCAAAATTGCCACCAGGTGCCTGCAGAGGTGATGAGCCCCAACCGCACCGCAAGAATTGCAAACAGCCAAGCTACACAGAGCATCATATCATCTGTGCCATGGATGATACACCATAGATCTGGGGGCAAAAAAAAATCCAAAAGGCAGCATCCAGCTACTGAGAAACACAAGGCTTCCGCCAAACCCTCATGTGGGTCAAATGCAAATGCACTTGTAGGAAACAAGAGGCGAGTCAAAAGCAGAGCAAGGGCTGCGGCAGAGCCCTGTGACAGGTTTGTCCTCAGGGAAACTCTGAATTTCGGAACTGCTGCCCTGTGATGGTACCTCCTCCCCCCGCCCAGCACAACCTCTTGCCAAAGGGAACTGTAATTTTTATGAATGCCTTGAATTGCAGCCAGGTAATTACCTTCAGGAAATTTTCATTTTGCTAAATGTTAATCTATAGAGAGTGAGTGACGAAGGGGGGGGGGGGGGGGAAGCCACAAATTTACTAGCATGATAAACAACCATCTCGATTTAGAAGCCTTATAAAGGAAGCTCTAGGTGTGATCTTCAGGCAAATACTCCATTTCTGTAAGTGCTAATCCTAGAAGGATACTTTGCCTTTGGTGGATATACACGATGTCCATGTAGTGGACCCAACACATTGAATTATCTTCCTGAACTACTCAAAATAAGCTTTGAGCAGCATTGGTCTACTGTACAGTGCTGAGTGTCCAATCGTTGCTCGTGACTTTTCAAAAGTCAAAAAATAACATCTCTGCTGAAGAGGCTGTTTCCTCAAGCTGACTTTCAGATTTATTTTTATTTTTTTCACTTCTTCTATTAATTTATTTCCTGCATTCCATTAAAAATGGCATTTACAGGTCAAGGAGCATTAAAAAGATTTCATTTGCAAAAAAAAAAACCAACCCACAAAACAATAGCAAAAAACTCTCTTTGTTGATTGTGCACTTTACCAAAGATTTACATTTTTCACATCTGTTGACTTCCCATTATAGTTTTCATCTTGCATGTAAAATTGATACACCAAGATAAACATTCTCCCAATGGCTGGAGTAGGGGAGCTTAATAATAGCTCTGATTATTTTTTTTTTCCCAAAAGAATACTAAAACAGCCTTTATTTTTTGTGATGTCACAACCAGTGGAGAGTTTGACATTATCACATTAACTGCTAATGTATAAATGCAACACTAATGTACTAGAATTAAAACATTGTATAATGACCTTCCCTTGGTTCAGCCATTAAAAATACATTAATACTCTTTCTTGCAAATTGGACCAGATGCAATTTATTCATCAATAACTGGTTTGTGGTTTTTTGTATGGATATCTGTGTTTATTTTCTGGAAAATTATTCTGACTTTGTCTTTTGCAAAGTAAAAGCAGTCAACATCTTGGGTGCACTTATATAGCCTTTATTTTATTGAGAAGAATAGTAGCCAGAACAAGGAAACTCAGTCTCCCTCCTTCTAGCTTGTATTCAAGTACTTGTGTTGGCTAGCTTTATCCGGTGCTGTGTGGTTCAACACACCCATTTGTAAAATTAGTATATTACCAATGTCATGTGCAAATTGAGACTTAATTAGCAGATGTTTGTAACTGCTTTCACATCCTCCTAAGAATCACGCTATGTGAGTGCAAAGCAGTTGTTGCTGGGAGATGAGAACATCACCAGAGCAAAGGCTTTATGGGAGATGGGGAGAGGGTTTCAGAAGGTGTTTGGGGGATATTTTTTTTAAGATAATTTGGTACCTTTTTAAAACTCCCTGTTTTGAAGTAGGTGGGGCACAAGATGGCAGAAGGTATCTCCCATGTAACAGGTGTTACTTCTTGCATCCCCCTTCTATATCCCACATGTATCAAGGTTTGAAAGCTTTAAAAAGCAAGCTCCGAGTTGAACAAAAGGACTGCTAGAACAGCAATGGGCATGTCGAAGCACACTTGAAGATAACAGCTGTCAGGACACAGGAGATGAAAATGCAACCAAGTATACAGGCTACAGGAAAACTTGGCCTTAGGCATTTTGCTTTCACATCAGTAGTTTTAACCCTTTGCACACCAGAAAAGATTTTAAAGTTGGGGGAGCACAAAGGAGGAGAAAATCCTTTGTGGGTTGTTTCTGAAAACTGAAAATACACAAGTAACTAGTGAATAGCTGCTGGGTCACCATTATAAAAGTACAGGCAGTGCTGCGTTTAGACAGCTTGGCTTTAATCTGATTGTGAGCCATGTGTTTCCTCATATGGGAGCTACCACCAACCCAATTTTAATCAGTTGCAATTTTGTTTTTACATCTAAATTAAATAGCTTGGATTGAACGGGAATTGAAAAGAAATGTCTGATCAAAAGCATTTCTATAAAGCAATAACTCTCTCACTTTAGTTTCATTGAGCATCTCCAGTCTGATATTTTTCATTTTACCCAAATATTACCAGGGCTATAACTCTAATGTATTTTACATCAGCCTCCTGATTGCAAAGTTAAATAAACAGTTCATGAACCATATGAGGAAGTCTCCCTGAAGACCTCGCTCTTTAAAACAGTAAGTACAAGTATGACTCAGGAGATTGGCAACAAAGAATGGAAACTTTCAGTTCTGTTGTCTCGAATCCACCTTGATTTGGGAGCAACCAAGAATATTCCTTCCTGATGACTGTTCAGGGGCCTATGTGAAAAGAGTCGGTGGTATCAGTTACTGCAAGTAAGCAGACACATATTTGGTACATGCCTCAGCAGAGACCAATATACCTCCCAGCCAAGCCGAGGTACATTAGCAGGACAGCACTTGATTTGTGGCTAAAATCTGATCTGTGGCCCAACAAAGCCTCTCTCCGCCGAGCCTGTTGCTCCTGCCCTTTCCACCTGTATTAAATCCAGTTGAAACGGAAAGAGTTGTATACAAGCTTCTGCTAGCATCTGTTTCCATGCTTGTTGTCTGAAACAAAGCCTAATTATCACAGCCCCTTCCTCGATATTTTCTTTTGACTCACCCAATTGTCTACAGCCTTGATATCTAGAGCATAAATGCCAAGGCTGAAACGTGCATTCAATTAGAAGATGACTCTTGACTGACCTACATAACAGTTCATTCATGAGATAATGTGACCTGGAGTCATGGAGATAGAAGTCAGTTGATTGAGCTGGGTTGGCTGTGTACACTGCAAACTCTCCAGTGATTGAAGAATCATCTAAAATTAGACATACGCTGTATGTTACCGAGAGTCTTTCAGATCCGTCTCTGTTTCACTAATATTTCTTTTATGAGATGGGTGTATAATTTGTCACATTGTAATCCTTTAGTGCTTAACTTTATTAGCATGAAGTACTTAGGTATCAAATAAAATGAGCAATTAAGTGATTTATATTTAAGGTCTGCTCTCAGTTCAGGGCTTAGGTAGCCAGACTCCCATGAACTGGGGCGAGAGCGTGCATGGTATTTACCACTTCCTTCGGAGAGCTACAAAATGGTGCTTTTTGAAGATGAGCCTAGTTGTGTGTGTAAATCCCAACTGATATTACTGCGCCACGAGTTAGTATGTATATTTATATTAAGGGTTATTGCGCATTTGTAGTGAACTGCAGGATATTTTTCCTAGCTTTTTCTTACTAGATTTGTGAACTCGCAGCTTTCAGCTGCAGGAAAAAAAAAGTTAACCAGCGAGCAAATGGTTTAAGCGTAACAATTAAGCGACACTTTTTGTATTACTAAGCCACAAAGGAAGCTCAGATAAAGGTTGTAGGTCGGAAAGAAACCTCCAGGAGCATGCTCGTGAAGTGAGGCGGTTCAAGAGAGGCTGCAGCTGTCACTTCCAGATCTAAGGGGCTGTGAGGTATTTCAACGATTTTCTTATCCTATCTTGTCTTAAAGATTCATTAACAGAATAATGTGAAATTATCTTGTGTCCTCTAGGGCATGAGTTCCTCTTTTTTTTATTTTTTCCCCTCCTCTGTAAGTGTGGTAGGAGAAGTCTGTGCTCTGTCACATCGAGTCCTCGGTTCCTCTCAGATGAAGCCGCTTCGGCGCTGACTGACGCACGTCGTGAGGAGGAAGGGGGGACATTTTGTACGGGGAGGCTGCATGCTCTTCAAAACACATTTGGGGCACAGCACTACGCTTTTTAAGGTTTTCTCTATTAGTAGGTGCATCTCGTGTTTTTTCCATGTGCATTTAAAAAGCGAGTTGCATGCTATTTCCTTCTCTGTCTCTTTGGTGTGCTTGTTTGGTGTTTAACTCCGTGCTGGCACAGTTATGATTGTCTCTAGGGGAGGGTGAAGATTAATCAAAAAGCACAGGAGCTTGCTGTCAATCTGTCTGGCAGGAGGGTTCATGAGAGTCTTTTGTGAGTTTCTTAGTTTGTCTTAGAGTTTTTTTGCTTTACGTTGTATAAGAAATAATAAGGAAGTGGCTGCCTGGACAGGAGTAAAAAGGCATTTAATTTAATCTTTCACTTTGCACGTTTTGCAGTGGTTTCCTATGATCCATTTTTTTTTATGCTGCATACTCATGGTTTGGCTTTGGGTGAAGAAATTGTTGCGTAGGCTGGCAGAGGTGAGCAGGAGAGAAACTTTTATTTTTTGCAGGAGTTTTTTGGTTTAGGTAGGCCACTGGCTGCAAGCTGAGGATGAAATTGCACAGGGCCCAATTAGTGCCTGTTACCTTTTCTGCTTGCTCTTGATTGGTTGCAGAGTCAGAGGTTTAATTAAGCAGAAATGGGGATGTAGAGTTAATGTTCATTATAACTAAAATCGAAACAGCTGTTTACCTTGCTGAAGCCTTGTGTGTTAACGTCCATAAATCTCACCCCCAGGAGAGCTCGGAGGAACCGTCCCCTGTAAAACATGCCTTTCCGGATATCGTGTTACATCATTTTACATACTCATTTTCGCAACATTTCCTAATCATATTAATTAACACATTAGGGTATAATTCTTATTGTCTACAGAAATTACTTCAATTAAAACTATTAACATATTTTCACAATTGTTATATTATTACAACTCGCTTTGTTACTACTCAAAAACTACTCTTGCAAACCAAAATGTTTGAAATTAGCATAAAATTGCGGTGGCTGTGCTTTTCCTCTTAACCGATGGATCAGGTCTCACTGTTAATGTCCTGAATAATCTCTGTCTCTGTGCTGGGGTTTCTACAGTGAGAAAAGATGAGAGGTTCTGTGAGTGTCCCACAAGATGAGGCTAAAAAGAGTTTGTCTTGATTAGCCTCTGCAGTGCCTACCAGGAGCGTGACCACTGTGCAGGAACATATGGAAAGAGTAAATGCCACAGAGGAGCACAAGACGGTAATGGATATAAATTGGCCATATTCATGCTAAAAATTAGTAGCATTTTTGTTTTTGTTGTTTTGGTTTTTTGGGGGTTTTTTTGGTCAGATCTGTGAGGTTTTAGCCTGGCTGTCCTGTAGGAGGAATGAAGGCAAGAAGCATAGCTAGCTTTTATATTGAACATTGTTACACTCAAAATCTTCTTACAGGCAAGACAAAATGTGCCCTCTGTGTAAAGGCAAAAATTTATTGGTAGTGTAATTGAAATCCTAATGGTCTAGTCAAAGAATTATTATTAGTTCAGATCTACTTAGTAAGGAAAGGAAAGAATACTGTTTCGGGGGGGAAAAGCTTCAATAATAATACATTTTAAATTTATACACACATTTCTGAGTATCTACCCCTTTCTGAGGTGTTTTGTTCACCCTTACTCCATGGGTCGTGGGGCTGTTGGTTTTTAGTTTTCGGAGCTGGGGAGCGGTTACGGCAAGTTGTCGAGTACCAAGCACTGCAATGGGAGGGGTATGTTGGTGGGGGGGGTTTCTTTCTCTCTGCCATGAGGAGCATGATGCTTCTTCCTCCTCACTCTGGGCTCTGCTTCTGGCTATTTTTATGTTTTCTAACATGCTTTTACACCTTGCTCTTTATTCATTGGATTGCAACACCACATTGCACCTGAATTCAGTATGTATGCAATGTTTTACATCTGTTGGCTGCTTTTTCTTTCCTTCTTATCCCTAGAACAATGGGTTTGCATTTCTTTAGTCAGCTATAGGTGAATTTTTATAGCCCTGGGGTCATGTGTGTCACTCTGTGCCCCAACTGATATCAGCTCGTGCCTCCACTCCTCTGCACTGCGCTGTGTGTTGCCTCTTCTGAGGCCTCCGCGATGATACCGTGTCAGTGTTCCTCTGCACTCTGTCATTATCCTGCGATCATAAATATTTCATCCTACTCAGAGTAACTACTTGTTACTACTGTCTGTATAAGAATCACACTTAAACCACATCATTATGCGAAGATAAGCAAAAGTAAAATAAATTAGGCAATAGCCACCTGGTCATTAGGAAAATTGCTGCTACAGCTAAAGCACCTAAACAAAGCTCCGGGCTGGGCAGCGCAAGTGTGGGCAAGCCTGACGTGCCTGGGTCCTGAGGCCGTGCAGACTCAGCACAAAGTTTGTGGCCTATTACTGGCACCAGCAACACTGTGTTTACTGGGCTGCAGGGCTTGAACGTGATGAATGAGATCATTATTTGGGTTTACCCATATTGGCTGGGGACCAAGCTCAGTGACACGGGATGTCCTTTCTGGTCTTAGGTTCCTAGCAACACCTTAAACTGTTGAAATAGAAAGGGAACACTTTGCCTTTACAGAGTAGATGTATATTGGCATACTATTAGCAGTCAAGTTGAACAGAAAACAAGAAAGTTGATCTAACTGAGGTAGATAATTGCTGTCATTATTCTAAGCCATATGTATTCTATTTATCTTCATGATATTGCTGTGAAAATGCTGTTATCCTCCTTTACAGGTAAATAGTATTTATCTACAGTTGCCCTAGGATGCCTCTGTAGTCAATGGAAAGACATTGCTACCTCCATTTCAGTCCACCTGAAGTCTGAATTGCCCTCTAAAATGATTATTTCTCTTCATGGACTAAATAGGAAATCCTGCACACATAGATTTAATAAATCTGAGCCAAAGAGATTAGAGATTTGTCTGCAGCAGATGAGTTTCAGAGCCTGTGCTTTCACAGCTGTTACTAGTAACTAGCTTAG
Source organism: Haliaeetus albicilla (assembly GCF_947461875.1). NCBI lineage: Eukaryota > Metazoa > Chordata > Aves > Accipitriformes > Accipitridae > Haliaeetus > Haliaeetus albicilla. Next base: position 6,583,921 of record NC_091496.1, read on the forward strand.
CTTAAATTTATTTCGTATATGGTCTATATAGGTGACTGCCATAGTTTAGATTGTGCTGTTATTATACCTCAAATGAGACATGTCCACAAGAAGTCTATGGCTGAGCATGGAATTCAGTTCTCCTATTTCAGATGAGAAGATAATGCCCTAATCAGTTCTCATCCATGTATTGTGGTCAGCGGCACTACTCAATTCTTTTCAGTTTGGCTACCACTCCAAACTGTTAAACCATCTGCCAGTGGCAGCCGAAAAGGTGACAATATAATAAATTACTAGAAAAAGTTAAGATGTCTAACATCTGCTCACCACCAAGCTTGAGCATCTTCCCTGTATTGATGTTCTGTCATCTCTTGACACAGTAAGAGAAGATGTCTGCTCTGAAGTTCTTGCAAACTGAAATCATTTGCAGCTGGACCTACGTTCCAGGCACCCATCCTCTTGTGAATTTTGGGCCTAAATAGGGAATAACAATAGAGAAGGGAGAAGACAAGAGCAGGAGAACAAATAATTTCTTAAAATACCTTATGAGGTTCCTGGCCCACGTGAAGACCTGTATCTACTCATTCTTCATTATGACTGATGAGGTAATACCTAATGATGGCAAGCAGAATTTTGCAAGACAGAAATAGAAACTGCAACCTCTTCAGAGCCACATGACTGCACATCCTGGAATTACGTTCTGCATAATGTTTTAATCAAATAACAGTTTGCTTAGTAGTATGGCCCACGTTGGTTAGTGCAAACAGAATGCAAACGTATTCTAGATAAGATTATGCAGCTCTGAAGGTGTTGGTAGGCAGACACTGTTGAGAAAATATACACATAATATTTACTTAAAACGTTCCTGGAGCCTCCTTTGGTGTTATTAGTCTGTCATGAAAATCTGCAAACACACACTTATCAAAAACTCACTGCAAAACATTAGGCAGTTAGTGAAGTCAAATATAGTGGGGTGACTGCCATAGCAGAGCACAGTTAATGGTTGAGCTGTGACTTAACTTACATCCAAGTGCAAACATAATTAAATTAGAAAAAGTCCTGAACCAAACATAGGAGGTGTAGCCTGCTTGGAATGCAAAGACGAACCTGGATCCTATCCTACTGCTTCAATCTCCTGAAGTAAAACTGTAGGAGACAGAAGTCCAGAGTTGAATCCAGCTTAAAAGGTGTAAACCAGCCTAGTAGATGCCACAATGTTCTGCTCGTTATTGTGATACAAACTTGCACAAAATGATGTGATCTAAGAGAAAAAACTTCTGGAATGCAGGGTTTGTGGAGGTTGGTACGACACTAATTTGGGGGATTTTCCTTAAATTAGAAATCAACTTCTATTGTTTAGTTAGTTTCCTTTTCCAAGTTTGTTCGAGTCTAAAAACCTCCTCTTAAGACATGATGTCTCTAAGCATAATAATAACTGATTTCTTCTATGTTCTTAATTTCTCTCACGTAGATGGCCCTAGCAGCTTATTATACTGTGAACAGGTGAGGGAGGAGCACTCAGCGCAGGTCCCTCCATAGCAGACCTCCTGTCATTTTAAGCCAGCTCAGTGAAATTCCATTGGATATGAATTCACCTTAAGCAGAAGGATGTTCCTTGCAAATAAATATGAAATAATATAATGTAGTTAAAATTAATAAAAAAATACTAACATAATAATGAAGAGTGGAAATACCTAAATACTCTAGTAGCCATCACTATATAGTAAACCAGCTGGATTTGATCCTGGAGAGTATCTTCCAGACTGTATTCCCATGAGTCCTGTTCTGCCACAGATGTCTCATCCATCCATCCATGAAAATCTATTCTTGCAGGTCTAGAACTAGAAAATGTTTCCCCCTGTTTTTTCCTTGTAACAGTAGTGTTCATCATTCACCCTGCTGCTTCTCCTTACCACTTTCTATCTCCTGATTAGACCTTGGGGCTGCTGGTTTGTGTTCCCTAGGACCAGCATGTTTTTCCTGAGCTAGACCCGTTAGCAGCAGTAAGCAAGCTATATTTTAGCTTATGTGATTTGGCTATGACATGGCAACAGCTGAAATAAGGAGCCAGTAGGCTGGCAGCAGGAACCTAAGTAACAGAGCATCACGGTGATGGTTAAACTGAGATTCCTGCCATCAATGTGCCTGGATGTCCGTTTAGAAATGGTCACTCAGGTTTGTGTCGTACTGTACCAGCCTGGAGAAGTCCTGAGGGGTTATTCAGATGAGCTGTTGTGTTTTATATGGATCAGTGCCATTTGGAAAAGGTGGGAGACTAAAAGTCCATGTGCATGTGTGTGTCCCTGACTGACAAGTTTAACCTTATGCAGAAAACAGAACTAAACCTGTAGCTGTCACTGTCTCATCCCAGCATGGTGACCAGCTGTGCCTGACTGGTTATAACAGGCTGTTTTCCTTTTCAAAGCTATTATTTATAGCATTATCTTTTTAGAGGAAGGTGTGAGACTGGTATATTTGGCTGGTTAGCAATGTCAGTATGTTTGTCTACTACAGGGTAGAGGTGATGTTTCTAATCAAGCTTGGACTGAATGGACTTTCCAAGAGGCGTGAGGTGAGGTTTCTAAACAACTTAAAGGATTTGGTTCAGAACAGTCATTAATCAGTCATTAAAAAGCGATTGCAAATGCCATTACTTTCTGTCCATCTCTAGTGTTTCTCAAGCATGCCCCCGAAAGCTCGACACCATTCTGCAGGTTTAGCAGTAATTTGAATGCAACAAATTGTACCTGCAAAGCACAGATGTTGAAAGCTGAAAAATCTGAAGGTGCCGTATGTTTCCTGTAATTGAAAGCAGGTGCCCTGAAGGAAGCAGAGATTCTGTTTCACTTTATGAAGTATCTAGTTGGCAGAGCAGGCAAAAAATACCCTCTAAAGCTTCATTCACTAGGACTGGATAAAACAGATTAAAACTGTTGTTTTACGATAGCTCTAAGGGACTCCAACAAGGGATTGAGGTCCTATTGTGTTGGGCACCCTAGACAAAAGGAATTAAGTCACAGAGTTTGGAGTACTGAATAAATGGAACTGCATATATTTGCAGGATGGGATGAGGGGGAAGACCATGACAGCCCTGCTTTGTGCAGCACTGAAAACCAGGCCTGGCATCTCCAGCACTTTGGGTCTATTCCACTCTGCCTTGGGATGGATGCTGCATCCCAGGTCCACATCTCCCAGGTGTCCCACTTCTGAATACTTCTGTCATTGCTTCAATGAAAGTTCAGTATGGTAGGCTACCAATCTATCTTATGCCTTGGTCATTGTATACAAAGAATCCAGGCCTAAAAATGAAGAGGAGCTATGAAAATTTATGCTTTTGAGGATGACTTTTTGAGAAACAGTCTATAATGTGAAGCCTGCAGGACAATGAACAGGAGAGAAGTGCCCTAGCTGCAGCTCCACCTGCAGATTTCACAAGGCTTTAGGGAGGGCTTTTTTGTGTGTATGTGCCTCAGTTTACTTATGGGCAGTGCTAAAAGCCCCGAGGGTCCTCTGAGAATTGTTCAGTTGATGTTTGTGGAGTTTTTTTGTGTGGTATGTGGTACTTTTAAGACATGTAAGAGCCAAATGTTATTACCCCACAGAATTTAGCCGAATTGCATTCAAGCTGAGCATAGCCTGCAGGTATAGGTAGTATTTGATACTTAAAGACAGAAAAACAAAATAACAGAAAAGCATCCCAAAACATCAAAACTTACTAATGCTTCCAGCCAGCTTTGTAGTGCTGCAGGTTTGAGCAAGCCAGGACTGTTTCCCCTTCCGTTCCATGTTTCGGTAGCTATAGCAAGTGCAGAAAGAGGAAACAACTTTGATCAAAACATTTTTCAGCCCTTTTTCTAACAAAACAGATAGTGCCTGGCACAGTATCGTTGTACAGTTATTTCATCTCCCCCAAAATACTTCTGTCAAGTTCTGAAAGTGCCGACTGACCTGTGTGCACCAGGCTCAAAGCTTTTGCTCTGAATCTGCAACTGCCCTTTAAAGACTCTGCAGCACTTCATGATACTCTCTTGCTCTTTGGATTGCCCACAAGTGGTTTTTTTTTTTCCTCCTTCAGTAGGAGGCAGACATTTTCTAGGAATTTTTCTTCCTGTTGAACCACCTGAAAGAAAGAAGAAATGTCCTTTGTCCGCATTGTGAGAGAGATCATAAATTTTGCTGAGAAAATTGAGAATTATGTTTACCGCCTTTAATTAATAGTCAGGAATAGATAGGAAAATTTGTGTCCCCGGCAAGTGGAAGAAAAAACCTGATTTTCAAAAGATATTAGTCAGATTTTCATTCTTTTTGACAATTCCATTTAACTGACTTAATATTGGATCTCAATTCTAGCCAAATTTTTAAAAACTAGGAATTTAATGACTGTCCCCATCATTTCTCTCTGTATAGCTTCCTATACATGAAAGGTCAAAAATGTCAGTTAGACCGTACCATTTGGCATGAAGATGAATATAGAAGCTAAAGAGGATTTAAAAAATACATGATCTGGCATTTGAAACTGGAGGTTGGGAGCCGAGTCCTGCTTTTATTCCTTTATCTGCTAGTGACCTAGCACTTCATCTCTTATGGGGTGTGTTTACAGATTTAATAGTCTTTTTGTCCTAGTGCATGGCAGTGGAAAAAGTCCTGCAGGGGCTGAGTCAGATTTTGGGTAGGTAGAAGAAGTGTCTGGGTGATGCTACCACTCTCCGTAGAAGCATCTATGTGCAGCAAGTACATAAAATAGGATTAATGGTCTCCACACCTCGCAGAACCTGAAAGAAGTCTGTTTACCCTAAAATCCTGCTAATGTCAAAGGAGAGGTAGGCATCATTGGCAGGGCAGTCTGGTCCCCTTGTTTCTCATTATTGACTGTAGAAAGAAGGAGGATGGCTGGGTTACTAATGCGGTACTTACCGAGGCTTCTGTAGCTCAGTGAAATCAGCCTGAGCCTTAGTGCCTTAATTTTCCCATCTGTGAAACTTAGGTTATGTCTCGCAGTGGAATCATGATCCTGACTACTTGTGTGTTCCAAATGCTTGGAGAAAGAAGGCAAAGTTAAAAGTCAAGGTGGTATTCTGATCAGTGTTGTGTTTACTCTAAAAACTGCAAATGTACAGCCTGAAAGTATAGCACAGATACATATACAGCATGAAAGTGCAGCACAGAAAAATAAATTAGCACTAGCTGTCTTATGAGCCATATTTCTCTGTGCAGTAATGCTTTTAGGTGTTATTCTTAGGCATCTCCGGAAAGCAGTTAAATATTTCCAGTCAGTCTTGGAAATACCCATTTTAATGTAGACAGCAAAGGTGGGGGACACTTATTTATGATTTGAATATCCGCAAGTGGTTGGGGCTCTGTGCATAGTTCCTCTGCATCTTCTGCCTTGCTATTCTCTGCCTTTAGCTGCTCACTTTTGTTAATTGCATTAACCTGTAAAATAATGTATATATACACACATATATGACTTTACTAGGCATCATTAAACAGTCAGCAGACAGCAGTTAGCCAGAATCAACCACTAGTTGTTCTTATAAATATTATAACAAATGACAAATTTCTGAACTTCAGAGCTTTGTATGAAATGAAGCCTGCCTGAATAAGCCACATCTTTGTGTCATCCATTTGTCTTTCTCTGGAATCATTCAAAACTCCCTTCTGACATGTAGGAGCCTTTTACGCTTCCAGTGCCAAATGTTTTACATTTTCCTTTGTCTGTCCTGCCAGCAATGTGGCCCCATCATAGGGTTTGAACTGTAGTGAAAGTATTAACATAGTCAAAAAGATTGAGAGTATCACAGTGATTAGATTTTGGGAAAATCTCATTGAGGACATAAAAAAAAATAATTCTGTTTTACTCTATTGACTCATAACTTGGAGGTGATTTGTAAGTTTGAGCTATTCAGTGATGGTTCTTGGACTCTAAAGCACATCTTATATAGGTGGTCAGATACCACCAGACTATCTTACCTGTTTTTTTTTTAAAGTGCTTAAAATGTGGAGTTGAACCTTTGGAATCAAACTGGCCAACAGCTACAAGTTAGTAGCTTTTGTCTCAGGTTGTTTTTAATTTAGTCTCTGTCTTTCAAGTTGTTTGGGCAGGAAGTGATTCCAAACTACACATTTAGCATTCACTTGTGGGGTTTTTCTTTCTTTGTCTGCAGTGACTTCTCCTGTGGAAGCAGAACTAAAGGGTCTGTAAAAGGTTGACCTCACTGGTGCTCACAGATCCTACACTGAATACCAAATTACTCTAACAGCACTTCCTTAGGGGCTGCTAAAAGTTTTCTGTAACTTCAACCACTGTGATGTGATGTTCTGAATGACTCCTACTTTTATACCTGCATGTTTAATTGCACATCTTAGAGAGTGGAGGGTACTACTGTGTAGGAACTTTTCCCTTCAAATGTATGTTAACCTGTTTTAGTTTTCTCTTTTATGGTTTTGTCATGCATATATAATATCAGCTCTTCTAGAATATCTTTCCTGTGTTTAAAATACAAGCTGAGTTTGCAATTTGATGTAACCTTCATAGAGCTTTCACTTCTGTTTTCAGGTACAGAGAAATCAAGTATCTATGTTCTTAGGATGCCTAGGTTATCAGGCACTACAGAATATCCATCACTCATTCCTACATCCAGTATGTTGTCATATGCAAAGAGCAAAAATCCCAATCCCTAATTGCTGCAAATTGCCATTTGTAGCCAAGTGGGACAGGTTTTCTGAATGAAATCTCAGATGATCTGGGGATGTTTAGCCTCTGCAAGAAAGTTGTTCTTCGCTAGTAGGTGGCTCATAATTTACCAAAACCAAAAGACTTTGATACTCTGTCCTGTCACATAAGACTGAGCTGCTGCTGTGGTGCACAAGATAAGGTTATGCTGCCCCTGGAAAAAGAATTCACTTTTTTCATATGCTCTGATATTTCAGTTTCATCCCTTCATGATGTGATGGCTTTCTGTTGTCACTTCTCATTTTTGTAAAGTATTACTAAGTGCTCCTGCTGCTAGTTGTAACAGGATCATGTGATAACTCAGGTTGGAAGGTCCCTCAGGAGATCTGTAGTCCAACCTCCTGCTCAGAGCTGGGTCAGCTGTGAGGTCAGACCAGGTTGCTCAGGGCTTGATACAGTTGGGTCCTGAAAACCTCCAAAGATGGAGATTGCATAGTGTTTCTGGGCAGCCTGTTCCAATGGTTGACTGTCCTTGTGGGGGGAATATTTTTGCTTCTATCCCTTCTTTTAACTTATAGATGTTGCTTGTTGTCTTATTGTGCCACGCAAGGGACCTGGTCTCACTCAGCCCAGAGAGGAGAAGGCTTCAGAGGAACCTTTGCATACTTATGGCAGGCTATTGAGAAGAGAGGGCCAAGCTCTTAAATTGGTAGATATTCCCATACCATTTTATCAATGAAGGTTGGTCTGGAGTTGTTCACTCTTTGAGAAGTCTTTGGAAGAAGGTGTTTTAAAGAAAAGTGATATAGTTCCTGCTGACTGGCCGTGTGTGTGAATTTAAGGGATTCTGGCCCTCCTAGTTTTTGACTTAAGGAATCTATTCTGCATTGCATGACATCTTGCCTGTCTCATGACTGAAGTTGCATGCATCGCCTTAGTCTTTTGAGCATCCATAACCCATTAGCAGTCTGCTAATAGATGCAGTGAGACTTGTTCTGCTCCAGGTTTTCTAAACAGATATAACAGGTTTTCCCCCTCGATTGCTAACACTTAAGTACGCGAAAATAAGAATGGTTGTCTCAATCTTTGCATATGTCTGAATTTTCTCTCCAGTAGCTGTCTCATGTTAACTTACTGCCTGAAGTTATACAAATTACTGCTACAAATGGTTAACACTTAAGGAAATGGGGAAATTGTTTGTTGTTCAGTCAGTACCTATCAGTCTGGGTAGCAAGTATATAAAAACTTGTTTCATTGTAAGGCAGAGTAGCACCCAACGGCAAAGAATTGCATTGGTGTTTTCAAGCTATTTAGTAACACATTTTCTTTTTTTATTTTAAGTGTGCCAATAAATACACATCTATTTGAGTTGATTTTTTTAAAAACCATTTGGGACTATGCTATTATTTCCTTGTTGTATATCACCAGGTATTTGCACTTTTTCCCTAATGTTAAGAGAGAAATAAAAGTGGATTACTAGTCAGGGATGACTCTCTAATTTGTATTTCTAAATCTTACACGAACCCGTTGCCCCAGCATGGCAAATTACTGAGGTACTAACTGCAGACCTAAATGAAACAAACTTGTGCCGTATTTTATTTCTCATCAGAAGAAAAATGAGTGCATGTAGTTATTTAATGAAAAGACTATCCTTTCCAGTCTTTTCAAAGGACTTGCTACATTTCTCATTTTGGGGTGTTTGTTACTATTGCTAATAGTGTTTGCAGTGCCTCTAAAGCATACCTGCGGATTTCACAGAACCAGAACAACTTCTCATCCAAAAAAAGCTTATCTTCCGAGTCTGGAGAGTTATGAAAGTAAGGCGTGGGGAATAGAGAAAGGGGAGGATTTGACATTTTATGGGAAATTATTTTCCAGGTCAGAGACAGAGCACTTCTGTTCTAGGAGCAATGCTTAGTAGCCAGACTATGATGCTTTTTAACTTAAGATATGACTAAAAAAAGAAGATTAAATCTTTTTTAAAAGCTATTTAAACTTCAGCACTAGCTATGTAAAAGCATATGAACAGCTTTACAGGACCAAACTAAATGTCTACCTAACCTAGTAGCCTGTCCTCCACAAAAGCCTATAGAAAATGTATAAGTAAAAATAAACACACACAAAAAAAAGATGAAAGTGCTCAGGGATTATATTTTTTCCCCTGTAGGCTCTCCCAAGTGTTTTCAAACTGTTACATGGTGACTTCCAAACCTGAAGTTGCACCTACATGTTTGTTTGTTGCATTTCTTTTCCACCAGGGAAGACTTTGGTGGGTCCTTCCAGGTCCTCCTATACTGTGCTATTTTGAGAGAGAAGAGCTAGATATATTTTCATGGTATCACTGTTTGCTGCTACATTATTATACCCTCCTGTACATTAATAGTGCTGAATTATTAGCATCATCCCACACATTCTGTGTTTATGCCAGCATAGTGAATCAGAAAAACATCTGCCTGGGAGGTAGAAATGTGTTTTTATGTATGAATGCGTAAACACGAAAACTCTACACCTTCAGATTTGAACTCACACCAGAGAGCACAGGAGGGACCTGTGAATGTCTGCGGTTGGGAACTGGCCCTTGTGCAAGTCTCATGTGAGAAGGTTGGAGGGGATAAGGTGTCTGTCCACATCAGTGTTAATGAAGAAAACTTGCAGAGCAACTGCTTCCTCCAAGAGTAAAGCTACAGACGTTGTGACACTGAGAAACACATGCTGTTATTTCATTAGCATTCATGAACTACTTTGTCATTAATTTAGGTCAGTGTTGCATTGCTTGAACTTAAATCCAGCGCAGGGAATATTTAAGGTAACACTGATCCTTCCCTTTTTTTTTTTTTTTTTTTTTTTTAATGGCCTTTTTTTAATCTTTGAAATATTTTGTTTGTCCATTCAGGATGAAGGGTGTACATTAAGCATGGCAACTCCTGATTGGTGTTCAGCTCGACAGCCAGCATTGATGAAGAGATACAATACAGGAAAAAGATTGCTTAAAATAAACGAGGAGCCCTTCTTGAACATTTTTACATTCAGAGAAGTATAGCTACCAAAACTTCCCAGAACACACTGAGCTTTTAGCAAATAACTTAATAGACTCAGGGGTCACAGTGATCCCCCTGTTGATACTATGGAGTTTTCTGGCAGCTGACACCTCTGCGGAAAAGCAGGAATGTCAGCTGATGAAAGCAGCATTAGCATCTTGACAGATGCGTGTTGTAATGGTATCGTTAGATAGGTTTGGAAGTAAAACAGAGCTCATGGATTTCTTAAGAAAGTTATTTTATGCCACAATTACTGGAATTTTTAAAGTCTTGTTTTGAAAGGCACCTATGATAAAATTAGGTCTTCCAGAGTTGGCTGCACAGTCTTTCAGTAAAAAGCCCAGGGCTCTGTCACTCAGTTCTGCACAGAGCTTGCATTATTAAAAGTAAGATGGAAACAGAATTCCCTTTCTTCTTTAATCCCCCCCACCTTATCTTTTTAGGCATTTTAAAAAAAATTGCATTATATACCAAAATAGAAAGTTCATCAGAAACCTGGGAGATAAGAAATCTTACAGCTAGTGAAGATGCTGTACAGACAGTAGTTGTAAGTATTTAGCAACATCACAGTAGTCTTGTTCCACATTTGCAATTAATACACGTCTGTGTTTGCATTTGTTATAGGACTCTTGACAGCACCAACATAACAGGAAAAACGAACAACCTGAGTAATAAATCTCTAGAGGCATTCAGCAAGTGCCATAGGGCTCATTAATCTTGATTATTCCCCATAATAGATAACTTCACAAATCATCTATTCTCCCCAATCATGCACGTAAGGATAATGTATATATAATAGCCTCCCGTACTGTAAAACCCCAAATAGAATTTCATTTTTTAAATGTAAGTCTTGACAAATGCAAGACAAATATTTACAGAAAAAGGATGGGTACGCATAACAACCAACTGGCCTGAAACAAGTGGGGCAGAGACTGTTGTGAAAAGGTGGTGACATCTTTTCTGCGTTTTGGGTTCGGGTTTTTTTTTCCCCCACTTTATGATGTCTCTGTTTGAATCAAGGAATTCATTTATTTATAGCCTGAAGTAGATGCAATTTTCTTTCTGAGAGTTTTGGCCAGGCAGATAAATGAGTCTGCAGTTGGAGCCTTCATGCATGCTCTTTCAGGAATGCAGACAGGGGAAAATAGGAGCAGCTGAGAAATATCCTGAATTCCAAACAATTTAGTATTTATGGTTTATACTACTGATTCTTGTACTCTTCCTAAAACCTTCCTTTGAAAAGTACTGAAGTTATTGAAGAAAACAACAGTTCTAATCTGATGTGGTCTTTACCTGTTTATCAGGTGTTCTCAACTGCAACTTAAATTTGCCAGTGCAGCATAAGAGATCTCTGAAAGACATCATATTTAGAGTGAGGCTGTATAAGATCATTTCAGTAAGAATAACAGAGGTGCTCTAATACCCATAGCTGACACTGGACTGCAGGCTGTGATTCAACTCAGAAATACCATGGTTATCTTAAAGCTAATTTTGCAAAGAAAACAAGATATAGGAAACACATTAACTTTAAAAAAAAACATATAAAATATTCTGGGTTTAATGCAATCAATATTAAAAAAGGATAGGCAAGTGGAGTGAGGAGAAAAATAGAAGAACTTTTTTTTTTCCCGTAGAAGTGGACCAATACCTTTTTATATCTTTGTAATTGTAGTGACCTTAACCTGATGCTTGAGAGTAAGTTCGGCTGATTGAAGTTTTGGGACTGTAAAGCTGTGTTTGCAGCTGATCTTTACTCTTATACAGTATAAAACATGAGATTTGATTGCTCTCATCTTTGCCCACATTCCCATTTTGCCACCTTTCTTGTCCCTCCCTCCATGTGTCCAAATGCTCTCAAAACCCCAGGATTGTGTTCTGTGACCTGGGGCACCAAAATAGCAGTTTTCTGTGAGTGGAAAGGATTTAAAAGAGTAACAACTGAACTGCTTTAGGGAGGGTTATCTCTACTTGTTCACTGTTCCTCCTCCACCCTTTGTAACAAGTACTCAGGATTCATTTTCCTTAAAATTTAATAGAAAAGAGAGCATGTGTGTCATCTTTCAGAATTGAAACAAGAACAACCTGAGGTTTGGATCCATTTCTTTTTCCAAGATCTGCCATGCACATCACTTGAGCAATTCTGCCTCTTTAATTCTTTTGCATGTGAATGCAATGCATATCTATGAAGTATCACAGTCCTTTATTAATAGCCTACATTGCATGTTGTGTCTCTGTTCGTAAATACATACATATTAATCATATCCATGTGCAAAATACCTTCTGGCACAGAGGTGAAGAATGGGTCTTACCTCTAAGAAGTTTTAAAAAGGAGAGAAAAAAATTGAAAATGTTCACCATCTTCTAAGTTTGATTAGATGGATTCAGGATCCTGTAGATTTGGCTTTTGTGTTTAGACCCATATTTCTTCAGACCTCTGCAAAGAACTTTCTAAGACAGTGTCAAACAGTAGTGCATTTTGGCTTGAAATTTTTCTTTGATATCAGCACAGTCTGGTAGTTTGAAGCTCAGCTTTGGAATCAGGATAAATGAGTTGTACTCTTAGCTGTCTGAGAAAAATTCAAGTAACTCCCTTAATCTCTCTTGGCCTCAGTTTCTCCCTGTATAAAACTATACTAATAATACTTCACTGTCTTTGTAAAATGTTCCACAGTCTTCTGATGAAAGGAATTATTTTAAGTTCAAAGTGTTACTCTTAATGAAAGAATGAACTTGCTTATTCTTCAAGAAATACATTATATGAACATCAAAGAGCTGTTTGTACCAAGTGTTAGTCTGCCATAAGGTGCTCCTGTGTCTCAATTAGCAATATTTTGTCGTTCACTTCTCCATGAAAAGGAATGCGTTTGGTGATCTGGATTCCACGAGATACGATTCCATCAATGTCAATGTGTGCAGTAGAACTAAGTACAGTGACTGGCATTGGCCATAATTTCCTATTCTGTCCAAAAATTAGCATGCCAATGGATGCAAAGTGGTGTGCAGTGACTTGTAATCATTCTCCTTCCACTGCCCTGCCTGGCTGATTCCTCCAAAGAGCCAGAAGTCAGTGCTGGAGAGCAGCTTGAGTTTTGCAGTTCAGGTTGTGATCCAGTGGGTTACTGGCTGGTTTTCATGCTTGGACGCATCTTTAGTAATGCCACTTAGAGTCACGTCCAAAAGTGGGAGTATCCTCATCTTTTGTTGGGAGAGATCAAAATGTAGGGATTGTTTCTATGGAAGTTCATGCAAAAAGCCACCTATTTGGGTAATGATTGACACTAGTTGACCACCAACAAAAAGATGTTAAGCAAGTGGAAAACATGGTATGTTCTTGAATGGATTAACATACATTTTAACATTTTTCCTGTTTGTTGAATTTTTCTACCTCCTGGCTAGTCTCAGCCGGATGAACTTGGTTACTTCTCTGGCTCTTCTCTCCTTGATTAACCGCAGAGTGTCAACAGTCTGCCTGCTTTCTGCGTTTACCCAGTGCAGCAAGTTCTGGCTTAATGCCTCTTTTCAAAGAAGTGCTTTTTTAGGAGGCAGTTGGAAGAAGAGGAGGAAGATGGGTAACGAAGAACTTCTCTGCATTGGGAAGTTAATGTGCAGTTAATGGCAGTGAGCTTACAAGGCACTGGCAGCATGGCACCCCCTTTACCTGTAGGTATCCCCAAGGTGTCGTGACTGCCTCTGAGCAAGGAGTCTTCTCCACTGTGAAAGTGGACTGTGCCACTTTCCGCACAGACACGCTCCAAGTGTGGATGCTTCTTCTGGAAGTACGGAAGAGAACAGTGACATGCAAGAAGGTCAACACAGTAGAGTAGAAGGTGGCCCTGGTGTAACTTGCCCCCCACCTGGGTTGAAAAGGAATAAACACCAAGAGGGTTCATAGCAACCCTGGACAACATAAGTCCTGAAGGTCAACATTTGTTTTGCTTGAATGGCATGACTCTGATACTGTTGTCTTTTTGCATCTTGAAAAGGCATTAGAAAGCCCTTTCTTTTCTTTTTTTGTTATGCTAATATAGTGGTACAAAAGGGGATAGTGACCCTTCTGGTTTAAACTGGGATTACTGGGTTTAAACTGGCAAAGAATAGAGTTAAGCAAGGCCAGAATATGAATATCAGGACATCTTTGCATCTCTTTAGCTGATGATGGAAAGAGAGAGGACAGCACTGTATTGAGACATTTTGAGTTCAAGTACAAAAAGGGTTACAAGGAGAAACTGGTCCCCCTCCAGGCCTTGCTAAGATGGAACTATAAATACAAGTAAATAAGTGGCCAGAGCAATGCTGGAGGGATCATTTCTATCTTCCAAGATAACATCTTGTATTGTGAGGAGGCAGCACTTAACAATCCTTCCTTCCAATGGTATCTCCTTTTACCCAGGAAAGCATCTCCATAAGCACTTTGAAAATACTCCTGTGCTTGCTTCGGTGAGATCAAGTGACCAAAAACCTGTTCCCAGTGTAAGCAGAAAAACATATTAGCTGGTTTATTTTTAAGTTGTTTGGAATCTTGACAAGTGAAAACAGCTCTAAATGACATCCAGATTCAGAAAATGTTACTCTGAATATCTGAAATAGAAGTTGTAGTTGTGACAGACTCCCAGGGCTCACATCTCCGGAACTTAAAAGATGAAAAACACATGTTTAAACTCAGATGCCCAATTTAGAAATAAATTCATACAGGCTCTCAATCTCTAGACTAGGACCTGTGTTATGGAAAAAAAGTTTATGTAATGCTGTTTCCATTATAAATAGAGACTAATTTTCTTGAAAAGAGTCTTAATACTAAGCAAACAAGTAAGTTTAGTACTAAAAACATTCTCAGTGCTTCATTGCCTTGGGTTTACAATATCATTTGCACGTCAAATTATATTTCGTCTTATGATTTAGTAATGCCAGAAGAATAGATCTAATTCTGTGTCTCATGATACCCTTAAAGATGGAAGATTGCTTTCCATGGAGTGTAAAACTCAATTTGTAGTCATGTGTATAAAACATGACTTTATGGCAGATTAGCTTGCTGTAGATTTAGTTCTCTCTGACAGTGAACTGAAAAATATTAGCATTTCACTGAACACAATATTAATGGCAAGAAGAGAGTATTATTGTAACGTAGAAAGCAGAATGAGATTTTTTAAAGTAGAACCAATAAGCAGAAGAAAATGTATTTAGAGATTTGCAAGGAGTTTAGATAGAGTTGGTTTAACTTTTTTCTTTTCCTTCTCTTTTTTTTTTTTTCCTTCTCCCCTCTGTGAGTCATTTTAAGAAACAAAAGTATATTTGCAGTTGTCAGGCTGACCTAATGATTTTAAATAAAACAGCAATTATAGGACTGGAAGATGCCTTTGGACCATGTGTGCTTCAAGTTACTGTAGTAAATTTGAATTTTAAAATTTTTTTTAAAGGCTTCCTTTTTTTTTTTTTTTTATTTGCAATTGTCTTGCTTAGCAGTCAGATGTGCTGTTTGCTTTTTCCGGTGGAAGGAGAGGGTATAAGCAGAAGATCAGAGTGATTGTTTCTATGCGGTTCGTTATTTATAATGCTGTGATGGTGTTGTCAGTTTGCTGAAGCAGGTGAACGTCGCCTCCTGGGTGTGACGAGGCTGTCCCTTGGCACCGCTAAAACCATTACATCCATGTGTTGCACCGAGAATTTTAGTAGAGGAGATGGAAGAAGGGAAGACATTGAAAAGGAAACCAAGTAGACACTATAATTAAATGGCGATCAAGGGGAGACTGTTTTATGGAGAGCACTTCAAGCTGTTCTGTATCCTGTACTTGAATTTTTGCAGCCTATCTTATATGTATCTGCCAGAGTGATCCAACACATTTATACAGAGTCTGCTTTTATAATGTGACTGATAATAATGCAATTCTTTATGCCTAACTCAAAGTTAATATATTCAAGATACAGATGATATATGAGGGTGGAGAAAGCACTGCAACAGTTTAGCTGCAGTTGTAGAAAGGCTCCCCATGCTTCTGTTTTAACTGAATACTTTTTATTTATTAATTGTGTTCATTTTAATTCCATAGAAACTCAAATAACGATGTGTGAAAACAGCATAATTATGCTTTGATATTTCTGCAAACGTAATAACTGAATTCGATCTGCTTTTAATCTTTCAAGCTATTCACTGTATCTATCCTTTATTCCTATCGTTATCTTTTTTCTCATTCAGTTCTCTTTGATTAACAGGCAGTGGAGGTCTACCTGCTTTCTTGGGTCAGGCACAAGCTCTGCTTTCTTTTAAAATAGCTTTCAGTGTGATTACTGTTCCTTTGTTTCTATTAAGGAAAGCATTTAATATTGCAAATGATGTGCTAAATTGTCCCATTCTCTACAGAATATTTTCCACATATTCCAAAGGCTGAAAATTATGACAGTGTGCTTGTTCTTAATTATGCATGCTTATATTAATTCATATTTTCACTAATTTTCTTTCATTTTTAGCTACAGCTTATACTGTGTGGGACCCAGTCCTACAAATATGCATGCGATTAATTTTTCTCACCAGAATTGGTTTTGTTGCTATTGCTTTTTGCCGTCTCCATAGCATGCGCTTTGCAACATATACTACATACAACAACATGCACTTGCTGTGGGATGAAGCTTGGTGTACAGTCAGAATAGGGCATTAAGGGATGGAAGGGGAAGCTGATGGCGGCCCTCTGACGTTGACTGGTTTGTAACTGGTTTGTAACCGGCCGGTTGGGAAGAGCAGATGGGTACTTAGTGACACAAGGGCTGGCACGCATGGCAAATTGCTCTCAGAAAGCTGAGATGCTTTTTTTCCCCGATCGGAGTTACCACAACCACACCGCTAGTGATACCTGGGCTCCTCCGCAGAAACCAGCCGCTGCGGTGGTGGAGCCTCAGGCGAACAAAGTGAGTTGCAGTAAGTTGGAGGAGAAGACAACAGAGGCACACGAATCCTGTTTCCCAAGCCATCCTGCTGTGATGCTTATTTTACAAGCTATCCTAAAAGATGTTTCTAATGGTTGGGTGTTTAATGGTTGGACTCGATGATCTTGAAGGTCTTTTCCAACCTAAATGATTCTATAATTCCAATCTGTTGAAGATGTTCTTTAATCTCATGGTGGTCTCCTTGTCTTTGGCGGTAGCATAGGTTAAGTGGGTTTACTCTTGGAGTTACAGTTGATCTGGACTGAGAATTTGGCCCTAAAATTTTGTCTTCAAAATAGTTGCTGCTTTGCCAACCAGTAGCAGCCTTTTGTTTGCCATGGCAATGAGGCAGAAGTTTGAGGAGACCAAGGGACCTGTCTAGCGTGACTTCCTTACTCTGTGTATGTCCCCTGTCCCAGGGAGAGCTGGCAAGCGCACACAGCTTTTCCTCTTAAAAACCTCAAAAATAAAAGCAGCTTGTTACACCGTCTGGCGTTGGAGTTGAGCGCACGCCCCACGCAACCCATCGCTCAGGTTTGCAGTGCTGACGTGTGCATCGCGGACCTGTGGTCGCTCTCCAGCTCCGTGACCCAAACGCGGCCGATATCGTCGCAGCCTTCAAAACCGGGCTGCTTGACGGCACTGTTCCCGGCTGGGGTTTGTCACCTCCTTCCTCGTGCCCGGCACAGCCTCTCCCTTTGCATGTCCCCAGCTATTGGAAGCAGCACTGTCTGCTGTGGCAGTGGTAAAAATGCACTTCTAGGAAAAAAAAAAAAGGGCCAAGAAAGTTGGGTTGCTGTACAGATCCCAAGGAAATAGAAACTTAATGACATCTTAGCCTTGATGGGACCGTAACGATACCAGTTGTTAACCCTCTCAAGAAAAGTATTTACTGAAATGTCGATAATTTTTTTAAGTTGAACAGGCCAGGACAAATACTGAGGGTTTCCTGTGGTTTATCTGGCTTACTGACATGTGCTAAAACTGTAACAGCCAAGCCTACCCTAGGACTGTAAATAGGTAGGTAGTCTTCAAAAAATACATCTTACTTTATTGAGATAGCAATGTCTTTATGCCTTGGCTTTTAGAAAATCCTCTGTCACTAAATATGCTGCTCTGTGTTGCATAATTTACAAAAAGATGCCCAGAAAAAAGATGTCTTCAGTTTATGGACTGTGCTCTGTGGTACAGGAAAAGACTATCAGAGATGGTTTGTCTGCCTACCCAGAGCAAGGAAACCACCCTTAGTCACACAGTCCTATTAATAACAGCGTAGATGTTGTTACTCCATGGTGCAACTTAGATGTTGTTCCTGTGTAGCACAACAGAAGTTCTTTCTTTGCATGCAAGGATCAAATTTTGTAAGTATTTAGAAATACATGCGTGTTATGTGGGTTTTTTTTAAGGGCTCTCAACATGCCTGACACAAGCACCCTTTTGTCCTAACAGTTAATGAAATTTGGGCATTTCTGTTAAGCACCTACAGATCCCTTGAGTCTTTAAAGGTTATTTGTAGGAATCGCAAGAGGCATTCCAAATACTTAAAAAAAATAGTCACGGGCTTTAAATAGTTAATGCACATAATTTATCTAAACAGTGTTTTTATAGATCTTTGCAAATATGACATTAATTAAGGAAAGTAACTAAAGCTGAAGTGCCACAGAATGTTAATCCTCAGCATCAGTAATTAGCTGTGAATGAGAATTTTCAAAAGTGTTTCCAGTTTATATCATTTTGTTTTGGAAGAAACACAGGTATGTGGGTTGAATTATTAAGACAACAAATGAGCCCTGAAAAAAACCCTCTGAAAGAGCGGACGGACGTATCTGTGCTATTGCAACGAGCCTTTGCCGGTCCATAGCTGTACTGATTCCGTGATGTAAGATAAATCCGAGATAACCCGGAGACATCCCCTTCCCACTCTCTGTCTCCCCCATGCCCACACAAGGTATGGGCTGTGTGTCCTTTGCTCTGCACCGGGAGAAGGGGGAATCGATCAGCCCGGCCAGTTGCAGAGGATAACCTTGCATCCAGCGAGACCAGGTAGTGCAGACAGCTACTTGGTCATTAATTTGATTGTGTTTTTAACAAACTAGTAAAAGCAGCTCTTCGAATCTATCCCTCCTGCATGCCCTGATAATTGTTTTGTTTATCTGCACAGTTTTACTCGCCGCAGCGGGCAGTGGAAGCGCTGTCTGTATTGTTTGTCTTCTTAAATTGTTAAATGAAATGACTCAGAAGATTCAGGAAATTAATTTTTGTAGTCGAGATATATGGGGAGAAAAGAAAGCTTTGAAGTGGTGATGTCAGTGTGGCTGCTCTGAAATTCATGGTTCGGCCTTTGCAAGATTTTCAGAGGCTTAAAAAGTGAGATTTTTAAAAAACAGTTGCATCCTTTTTAGTTACCTATTGATATAT
The DNA here is from genome assembly GCF_947461875.1 of Haliaeetus albicilla. Lineage (NCBI taxonomy): Eukaryota > Metazoa > Chordata > Aves > Accipitriformes > Accipitridae > Haliaeetus > Haliaeetus albicilla. Next base: position 6,602,944 of record NC_091496.1, read on the forward strand.
GAACCTTAACAATTTGCGGCACTCCAAGCTTTATTCAACGGGTATTTTGTAAGAAAATGAAAGCCAAGATACCTATAGAAACAGGACTTCAAGAATCAGAGCTTTTAAAATAAAGCATAGCATTATTATTAGACTCATATTAAAATTGTGATAAGAGCCAGTGTTACCTATTCTTTTCCCTTTTTTTTTTTTTTTTAGGATGATTAATTTAACAGGTACTATTGAAATAGCCATAAACAATTTAATAAACCTAGTAAAACTTCAGATGCTTCTTTATTATGCATTCAAATAGGATTCTCAGCCTCTTGAGTCCTACTCTACACCCTTGAATGCTGCTAAGTAGTGCCATTAAAACAGCAATACTAGGAGACTGTTCTCATTTATAGCGATTGTAAAATAGGGGCAAGACACTGGTTTGAATTCAGTTTGAGAGAGATATGCTTCCACAGTAAATGCTAAAGAAAATATAGAATAAACTGTAGTGTCTCTGGAAACCAAAATGTTCACTTTGCCCTGTTGACGTGTGTTAATACGGTCTCTGACTTTCCTATGTTAAGCTTGAATGTGTGTTAACAAATGGTAAAAATAGATCTTCCTACCTAGAAGACAGTCAGAATTGTGGCTAAAGAATGGTTTTGTCTTACTGAAATATCATTAATGTTCTATAGATTGATTTCTTTCAAAATTTAGAGGGTTTTGTTAGTTGAGGATGTTTAAGGGGAAAAAGTTAATACAATACAATTTTTTTTATTGCATGCTTATGAAGAAAGGCTTATTTGAAAATAGTTTTTCAAGGTATTTGATAAAAATTTATACTTTGTCTAAGATCTGGAAATTCAGGCCTTTAAGACATTTCATTAGTTGAAACATGTTATGCAGGATCTTACATATTTTGCCCTCATTTTTGTGATATATAGGTACAGGTAATAACTCAAGCTGTGTGACAGCTAGGTGAAATGTGAGCCTGTGGTTTCCTCCCTAGGTGAAAAAAGGTGAAGCCATAAGCCTTTGATTTTTTGGTTATTTGAATATACAGATACAGGCGTATCATTCGGAGATATACTCAAGAGTCATCTTTGCGCTTGTAGAGATATGCAAGAATTGCACAGAAAGTGTCCTGTGGCCTAAATTTGTCAGGAGTCTTCTTTGGGGACTATGGGCAGAGATTACTGATGAAGAGCAAGTGGGCAATCCAGTGCACTGCTGCTGCCTCCGAGAAGTCAGCTTGTCATTCCTTTCTGACACCTGTAGTGTTGCTTTACATTTTTCAGGGGGTTTCTGCTTCAGTGATGCAGCTGGAAAACAGAGTTTGTAATCAGTGAGTGCGACAGAGCCATTGCCTTTCTGCCTCTGAATAAGAAGGTCAGGAGTTGCTGAGTTCTTAATCCATTTGGTTGAGAAAGTAGATTTTCAGAGATGACTGCAAAACAGTACTTGTGTCTGTGACAGACCCTTCCTTTGCTTATGAAGTGTGTTGTTCTGCACAGTGACAAGCTGATTAAGAGCAATTTTCTGGAGAAGAAATAAAGCTACCAACAGTAGATGGAGAAGAGAAAAAAATTAGGCTCTTGCGTGAACATCCTTATATCAGTGGTTGTGCTCCAGTAATTAAATTCTGACAAACAGATGAACAAACAATCTCCAGAGGTAATGAGGCTCAGTCAATGAACCACAAGTGTTCACAAGTACTAACAATAAGAGAAAATACAATTGAAACCCCTGCATATGTGTTACTCGAAAAGCAAGTTAAGAACTAATTAAAAGGATTTCTGTTTTCCTCTCCATGCTTTGCATTTAGAAATAGATTTACAGAGTGTATTCTCCACATTCCAGTATTCCAGAATTCTTAGATATAAGCATGAGAGTAGGTTTTAAACTTGTTTGTTTTAAAAAGGAAATTTAATGATTTCAATGCCCCCCTTGACTAAAAGTTAGCATCAGCATTATGGGCTTCTTTTCAACAAACTTGAAAACCTGTAACCAGAGAAGTGAAATCCTTCAACTGCAATGTGCTTGCCCTTTGCTTAGGGTGCATGAAATGCAGACTCATGAAATGTGGTTATAGAAATTGAATACAGTTCCTTCCAACCCGCTTGGTGATAGCATATTTCACAGGCCGAAACATAACTATCTTTTCTGCTCTTCAGGAAAAATAACATATGCCATCACCTTAACTGTGCAATAAAATAACTCAAATTGGTCATGTCTGTATAAAAGTGCTTTGTGTCATGTGATATAAATATCTAGATTTTTTTAATGTCCTTTTTCTTGTCACCTGTGACAGAGGCCTGTCCTCACCACTCTCAGAATTGATTTTTTCCCTTTGAAGTATTGTTTCTTACTTCTTCAAAATATTTTTTCCAGCAAAAAAAGGTTGGCAAAGCAACCATTTCATATGACAAGTACAGATGGGAAGTTGACAGTAAATAGAATATCAACTTTCCCTTTTGCTGCTGCTGTTGGGCTGAGAGAGTTAATCCCATCAATAATGGCAGTCACTTTAGTTTTATTGATATTTTGTAATCTGTCTTTCCTTTCTCTCCCTGGTTCACTGCAATCCGCTCTTGGCTACTGACCTGCCACACGCTACTTGGTATCTAATTGCTGCATGTGTTACTTTTTTTCATTTAAAATTGTGCTTTTAGGGATGAGGTGAAGTATCTTGACGAACACTGTCAACTGGTTAGATATAAATTATTTTTTCCCCTCTTTTCCTCAATGGATCCAGCATTTAAAATGTATTCCTCAGGGTGCTTTTTGGCTGCTGTAAATGATGGAGATCACCAGTGGCTGATGCTTTCAACTGCTCCAGAGCAATGGACAGAGGACCTTTTGGAGAGGCTCAGTAATGCATCCATAGAAGCCATGGAGTGGACCAAGTGATAGTGTAGTACCAGGTCCATGGTAACCCTCTTATCACCAGCGAGGAATCTGCTCCCCATTTATGGACCCTGTAGCTATAATGCTCTTTTTTTAAATTTTTTTTAATTTTTTTTTTTTATTCCTCTGTGGCAGAGCCAGCCATAATGAGTACCAAGGTCTTGAGCACAGTAAGGGAAAGTCCTAATGACTCAAAAAAACAAGAGCTGAACTGAAGTCAATTTGCAAAATGTTGAATGTGGTTCTGACTTCCTAGTCCAGAAAAAGATTTGTATCTGGGGTTTAGTTTCATACTTGTTCTCTTGCTGTAAACAGGAAGAGTAACTTGAAAGAGAAGGGAGGCTGCATGTAGATTACTCTCCGTGCACAGTGGCACGTGCGTGGAACTTGTACTGTACAGCACAACTGGGGTAAAGAAGGGGTTTGGTCTTTTCTTTTTTTTTTTCTTTTTTTTTTTTTTTTAATGGGGGGTGGTGGTAAAGTTGTTTTGGGTTTTTTTGTTGTTGTTTTGGTTTTTGTTTTTTTTTTTTAAATCTACCTCTGTGCCAAAATGAAATGTTTGTATTCCTTGGGTCAAAGACAGAAAAGTTTCTATCAGTCCTCTTGAAGATGTAGGCACACTGTCCTTTACACCATGGGAGCTTTTGCATACTTCTCTTGATTGGGGTGGTGCTGTCTTTGCCAGAAACAAGGGGCTGAGGGACAATATGCTCAAGACATTGATGTTTCCTCTACTGGCAGCCAAAGACAGGTAACAGAAAAGAAAAGAAAATTTAAGAGTTTCCTCCTCAAATAAGACTGTTTTTCCTACTCTCCATATTAGGTATTTTTTATATAGAAGGGGAAGAAAAAAAAGCAGACTAATTTTTATAGCTGATCTATTTACACATTTAATTTTTACTATTTATGTAATACTTGCTGATGAGGTAGCCTGGTATACTGATATCACCATTGATGATGATGTATTTTACATCTAGAACACAGTACTATCCCTAATCTTAGGTTTAAATCCCATGTCTCTGTCATGGCATATGAATACAGCAGAAGCTGAGAGACTGAATTGGTAAGGCATGGAGATTTCAGAATTGCAGAACACGTTTAAGAATCTAGTGTTCATTGGTCCAGTCACTTAAAATTTAATTTTATCTTGAGGCTTTCTCCAGCATGGAACATTGCCATAAAATGAATTTTTATATATATCTGGTAATAGTGGCCTAAAATCTAGCAAATTTAATTAGTGCATTTTAATAAAAATCTTATATTTTAAAAGAGTGAACTGGAGTCACTTGTAAACTTGGCAGTAGATATCTTTGGAATAAACTATAGTAAGTATAGTTGTATGAAGGATATAATTCAGCCATATAAAAATTGTTCTTTACTCAGTTTTAATAATAGTAGTTGCTGCTGCGGTGGTGTTCACACAGGAATCTCAAACTCTTCATTAAATGTTAAGTAAGCCACAAAAATTCCCTTATGCAGTTCTGTAGTAATTTTTCATGTTCTTCTGTTGTGGCACAGGGAAGTGAAGTAATTTTCCTTCTACAAGAGCCAGAAATAGAACCAAGATTCCCCCAAGCAGCGACCCCTTAACTGACTCTCTCCGTGTTCATCAGTTGAAACACGACCGCTTATTGTCTTTGTATATTCCAAACGTTTTAAGTTTCTTCTGAACTGTTTGCTGTCTAGGGATTATATTATCTGGTGCATAGTATAGTTATGAGTGAGTATTTCACGGTCTGCAGAGTGCTTCTTCCCCTTTTATTTATTTATATTTCCTTTTTACTTTGCCCCCTTTTCTGCCCCTCTCCCCCCCAAAAGAAGTGTGTAAGCATAAATAAGGTCTATGCGTTTTCTCCTCTTGACCTATGTACAAGGATGCTGTGGAAATAGTATTTTAATTCTGAAGAATTAATTAAAAAAAAGGTATTTTCATTACTTCTCTCTCCTATGAAAGAAATCCCCTAACCTTAGATCCTTTTATCTTCCCTTGGAGAAAGCTGAAGTCAATATACTAATGCTAAATATACAATTTTTGACAGCTAGAGGAAAATTTTGACTGTAACTGAGAGGTTATTTATGTACGAACAGGCGCCTCCGTCCTACCCGTCTGTGCATGCATGTGCGTGGGCACGCACTCTTTTACCCTTCCATCCTCCCACTGCATTCTTCCCTTGAAGAGCTCTCCATATCTGAAAAATGAAGCCTTTTTACATATCCAGCTCCAGTCAATCCCGTTATCGTTAAACTCTTGTTGTGGGATGCCTAAATGAACTAACTTGTGTATAGCATGCTGTTTTCCCACCGTTAAGCAGTCCCCATTTGTGTGGGTTTTTTCTGTCATGGAGCCACAGCCAAGAAAGACAAACTTCCCTCCCACAGCAGAAGAACAAAGCATTGTTTCCTCTGTGCCTGAAATTATTTTTCTTGAGATAGTCCTACAGGGACCAAAGCCATTTTGCCATTACCCCTTAGTGCTACTTTATGTGGGATTTATAATGAAATTGCTTTGACAATTTGGATAATGACGGAGCAACGCAATAATTGATGAAACATTTTGGGGTAGAACAATTTCCTTTGGGAGACATCAACTTTTGTATTAAAATTATAGTCCTAACATAATACGCTGAAACTTTAAATAATAATAATTAAAAAATTAAAATAAAATAGTCTTTGCATTACTTAGTGTCTCTCACTGATTTTAGTTTCTGATAGTTCTTAAAGCAAAATTGTAACGGGCTCTGAATCAGTAAAACCCACATGGCTGAAGGATTCTATCTCTGCTAATCAAATAATCAAGGAATTGCCTTGTTTGTATTAGTTCCAAGATGGACATTAATAACAGGAGTAATAGTATTCTGTAATTTTCACTAAGCCAAGTAAATGAGCTCGGTGAGACAGCTTTACATTATGCTAACAGAGAGGGAGAGAGAGTTTTACTGTGTATTTTAATAATTTCCCTCAAATTCTTTGTTTAAAACTTATTCCCTAAGATAGTAATATGTTTTACATTTATATATATTTTTTTTTTATTGTCCATCTAATGCTTTTATATTTAAAGATCTCAGAACATTTAACTTCAGTTAGTTTATGAATGAATAGTCTCACAGAGCACTTAATGTAGATCAGAGAATTACATTTACTAGTTCTGGAATATGGTTTCATTCATTTGTAGATCCAAAGGACCTAATGAAAGTACGTTGTCCTTCATAGCTCCAATTTGCAAACAGGAAAAGTGAAATTCAGAGAGCTCGAGTGCCTCAGCCAAGATGATAAAGCAAGCCAGGGACCTGATCCATATATGCTATATGCATTAAACCCTCTGTGAGTACTCAGGATTGTTTAGCAGAACAGCCAATCTCTTGCAATTACAAACAGGACTATTTGCATGGATGGATTCTTCTCATACTGATTTCCAAGACTTACAATTTTTCAGGTAAAGCAGTCAGCTCAATTGCTAACAAAACTCTTCTTCTGAGAAAAATTTTTACAGCTGAACTGTGAATTCCTGGAAAGGGAAACTGAATCCTTGAAAGCACAGCTCCACAGCTCTGGAGAACTCCTCAAGAGCGCTGCATCGGGTAGATTTATCTACTAATCAGAGTAGTTTTGCCATGAATGCTGTAAGAAATCTGAACTTCAGCGGTAGCTCTGACACTTGTAAAAGAGATGTTGAGTTAAAACATGTGACATTACACCAAACAGATATGTTAAAAATTGTACTTAAAGGTTAATATAATAAAAGTGTAGTTCATGTGAGAGTGATAGAAATATTGATCATAAAAATAAGTAGTGGCCCAGAAATTCAACTGAAAAGGGGGGAAAAAAACTAGTTGATATATGAAGAATTTGAGCTGTGACACTAAGATCAATTGCTGTATTTTCACCCAGTGAAGCATGAGAGCTTCAGATAAGGGCAGTTAGTCAGTGAAATACTGACTGACATACCCTTTTACAGTTGGCATTTGGTCTCCAATATTGATCTCGCCTGTCACTGCCGACAAAGTATACTGAGGCTATATATATGTTCAGATAATGTTGTGTTCAGTGTTTTATGAATGATTTCTAAAAGCTAAAGGTGTATAAGGAGTTAATTCTAGCATCTGCCCTCATTTATTTGATTGCATCTTTTATATTGCTACAAGCCATTATAATCTTCTGCCAGTTGGTCAGAAAACAGATAACATGCTATAATCCGCACAGATTCTTTAAATCTGAAGATTCCCCAGTCCTCTGCTAAGTAACAGTGTATGTAAACAACAATTACATAGCACAGTCATTCTTTGACTGTCAATGGTGGGAACACTGTTCCTGAGTGTACAGAAGGTAGCAACGAAACTGGTTAAAGAATAAATCTTTAGGAGGAAGGCCATTATTTCTTCTGTCAATTTGGTGTAGCTGGAAGAGTTAAATTCAGAGCTTTTGGAAATAGTAGTGATATTACAGCAAAACATGTTTACTGAGAGACATACATCAAAAGAGTTTTGACATTTTATTTTCCTTTACCTTTTTCTGCTGGCTCCAGCTGAAAATTGTGTGTGAGCAAGATTTTTGGTTCTGCTCTTCTAAAATTAACAGTTTGAGCTTGAGTCAGAAAGGCTGAGAGAATTATGTGCTTGGTTGCCAAGTGTGGTGGCTTTCAGCTTTGCTTTAGCCACCTTGGCCAGACCAAGGATCAAGCCCTTGCTCCACTGCAATCAGGAGCTTTTGCATGTTACGGGTTAGCCATTGGCTGCTTCAAAGAGACAGAAGGATTTATCTAGAGAAGAGTATCTCAATCCAAATCAAATCATTTTTCTGCCTTCCTCAGAGCATCATCCACAGAGTTGTAATTTCTGGTTCATTTTTCTCATGTTTGGTCATACCTACAGGATCCACTATGGGTATCATAGCCAGCAGACCCAACGTGGTTTTTATTGTAGCCTGGCAAACCTTGAACTTAAGGGAAGAAGAGGCAAGGAAAGAAAGTAGAGCCCAAGCAATGAGTTCCCTGACTGCTGTGAGGTCTGGTGTGCCCTGCTCTAAGGTAGACTAGAGTGGATGAGGTGGCTCTATCTGTGCAGTGACTACTTATTTCTGGAGAAATAGTTAGATAAAGTTGAGTTTTGTCATTTACCCAAGACAGCTTATGTCAGTCTTAACATTTGACCTCTCATTCAAGTTCATTTGCTTTCTTATAGCCAAATAACTCTCTGGGATAATCCTAGCCAGCAGAAAAAATGTCACAAGAATGAGTAATGAACTTAAAGGATGGAGACATGGGCGCGATGTCAGGAGCAAACTCGGAAAATGCATCAGGTTTTAAGGAGAATGAGTGGTTATCATAACAGTGATTTAAGAACGTAACTGTTAAGACAAACGATTTGCATGCAAAATTCTGCAGCAGAAGTAAATAATACTGGAAAATCGCTGCATCCCATATGAGTAATGAAGCAGTGGTTAAACCACTGTGAACTGCCAGCCAGCCAGTTTCACTTGTTTCCCCACAGCCAGTTAGAAAGAACCTGTAATTCGAAAATAGAAATTTGATGTTGTTTTTACCTGTCTTTGCTTCAGATTTTGTTTTCTACACCCCATAAAATTTTGTGCTGAATACCAGATAGTACCATCACTGGTGGTGAATTTTATGATGAGGGTGTCTACCCACTGAGCTGCATGCAAGGATTACCTGGGTTCTGAGTTATGACTGGATGTTCCTCTGATGGGATATTTGAAGTTACGACAGTACTTCACCTTCTTTAAAACTCTAGGGTTATACTACACATGGCACTTCTAGAGATGCTGAAAGTGCTAAAAGAATAGCAATCTTTTTTTTTCTTTTTTTTTTTTTTTAAGTAATGAACCCTTTATTCAAGCAGAGTGAGGAACCACAGTTGAGATACATGTGTGCAGTATTACTGGGCTTCTTAGATTGGATTGTAGTGGTGCTTGTCTTATTATGGATTTTCCTAGGGTTATTGAGGGTAGTGTGACCACCTTTTAGCTCAAAGATGGTGAATGAATATGGTCATGAAACATAATACAGCATATTGTAGACAAGAAGCATTCCTAGATGTTGGATGAAGCCAGTTGATGTTCTTTTTGCATTCTCACCTCAGGGGTGAGGATAAGAAGGTTAAAATTGGAAATTATGATGCTTTACTCATTAAGGCTTTTACAGTTACAGTTACAAATGAGTATGGCGTTAGAAAGGATGTGTTCTAGACCATCAAAAGCAATTCTTAGCACTTTTGAGATTTCACCTTTTCCTGAAATGGGAAAACCATTTATGCATATTACCAGTTGCTTCCTGAAAGACAAGGTATTTTTCTACAATAAGCTTGAAAAATGAGACCTTTTCAAACTTTTTGTTTCAGTCAATCAGCTTTGATTTTAAATCATGAAATTGCTTAGGTGTGGGTGAGCAAAACCAAACACCTGTGAAATACATCTGCTGATGGCAGCCAACAGACACATAGTGAGTTCAGTAGTGAGCTAATGCCTCTCTGAAGTGAGCTCAAGTCAGTCAGGATCTGCTGGTTGTCTGTTTAAAGCAAGCACTCTCAAAACTTTGAATTTCATATTCAAAAAACATGTTTTATTAGAATAGATATGAAATGTCTTTTTTTTTTTTTTTTTTTAATGGCATAAGCAAATGAGGTGGACTGGAAACCAAAAGGGGATATAAACTAACCTCCACTTCTCACCAAAAGTCTTGTGGGCAGAGTCCTTTCAGTCAACAGAGTAGCTCTCGGGGTTGCTGGAAAATTTGCAGAATCCCTTTGGTTCTCAGCATGTCTGTCTTCCATCATGTCTGCAGCCTGCTTTTCCCAGTGGTCCTCTGCTGTCCCTCTTGTCCCTTGTTGTGACTATCATGCTCATGCCACCATGGCTAGAAGCATCTCTCCCTAACATGCTCTTTTTCACCCACGGAGCTCTGACTCCCTGTTTACAGGAGCACAGGAGCAGCCTGAGAGCAGAGATGTAGCCTGTTGCAGACATTAACTACTCTCATGTGCCAGGAATTGGCCTCCTTGGCTCCCTGAATGTGTCAGGGGCTCCTGCTCCAGCCACAGTGCCACCCCCAGGTACTCTGCAGCCAGTGATCACCCTTTGACTTGACTCCTTTTTCTTCTCCTTTTCTTCTTCCTTTCTTTCTTCTTGGGTGGGATTTGGAGGGTTTGCAGTAGTCTGCAAAGCCTATAAATTGTCGGGAACCCTGTTACCACAGATGAAAAAGCTTTTTCAGGAAGCACTTTCTGTTTCAGAGACAGAAAAGGGGAACAAGGGGGTATTTATGGGGCTTTGGTGTATTCGTTGGCTTTTGCAGTTAAGGGCCTGTTGCGAGTGTTCTCTTCGACACTCTTCAAGGATCTGATGCAGCAGGTGTGTCTTTGGACTTTGTTTCATTCTCCCTCAATTCATCTTTGCCATGATTTACGAAAAGAACAAAGGTGGTCAAGGGTGAATGAAACCAGGCATCCAAAAAAAAAAAAAAGGTACAGCATACTTCAGTAGCATTTTACAATGATATGATCAAACAAGCTCATACACTACTACTGACATTAACATGATGGCAATTTAAGAGCATTAATGATCTGTATCAGCATCTTCATCAGCCTGCAGAAAAAAGGCAAAAGCAAATATCAACATAGCTTGTTAATGGCTGACTTCTTTTCCAATTTCACTTTATTTTGACATTCTATGTACCCTGCCTGCTATGACTGTTCACCTTATCACCATCATCTTGCCAGCTCCACTTAAACTTCAGTTCTTCATTAAATATTGTGCTAAAAAGAACAATGCTGTTCAGTATTTGAAGCGATTAAGGGTTGTTTGCAGTATCTAATTTAGATCAAGCTAGCACTGTAACCAGGTCTAATGACTTTATTTCCTTTCGTTTATTATTTTTTTTCATAACCCTCTGATACATTTTGATGACTGTAATTTTAGAGAGTGATTGTATTGTCATAATTTAGAACCTGGATCCTGATGTAAATATATATGCACACACACACATATGTAATATATATGTGTTTGTGTATATATACATTTATGCATGTACATAAATGTAGAAATACACAGACTACTCTGTGTCTCCCCTTCTAAGTGGGATCTGTGGATATATCCTTGAGTTCAAACCCATCATTTCTGTTCTCCCAGGCACTGTAAAATTCATTAAGCTAAGTAAAATGGCAAATTATTTGCTGCTGTTGAAGGACATAGAAGCATGCTTGTTTGATTTTTGAGCTCTTGTCTATGTTGCTTACCGAGCAACGTTGCCTTGTATTAGAAGGGTCGTGATTTCAAAAGACTCTAATAAAGCTAGTCATATTATGTGTGTGTATTAGAGTGTAGCAAAAAGCCTTTGTTCATTTTGACTGCCATGGAGCTGACTTAATGCCCTGTTTTGCAGCTGTTCTCTAACTACCGCTCACTCCAGTAGTTTTTCCTTGCTAAGACCAGTTTTGTCCATCTCGTGGGTTCGTCCAAGAGTGTTTGCAGTAACGTCTTACTGAGGTTTTGCTAGCCTGTGACATGTCTAATGAAACAACTGGATATTTGCTAGTGTAGAAAGCTGAGGAATATTTTCTGCACATCGATTTAGGAGAACAGCAGTAGTTTTACTGCAACCTATCAAACCCCAATGTATCTCTGCAACCCTCAACGTGTTTAGAATGCAGAAGCATTTGTGAGTTTACTCTTTGCATCTCGCGCTCCCTTGTTACAACTAAAGATATGTCAAATCATTTCCTTAAGGGTTTAGGGAATGAGACTGACAGGGCTCGACTTCAAAAGAGCCTGTCATTCGATAGTTTGCATTTTAGGCACCTAAATAAGCAACCTAGTACTGCAGATCATTCGGCATCCAGCAGACTCAATTGATCTTGTTGGGATTGTTTGCAGCGAACACTTCTGATAACCTGACTGCAACTTTTAGATGGCTAATTGGGAGCTGAGCACATTGGACCTAGGTTGGGCTGGGTGTGCTTATCACCACTGGAAACCCATTCCAGGATCTCTTGTTTTCCAAATGCAGCTTGTTGGTACGCATGTCAGTGCGCCTGGCAGGCTTCTAGGCTTTGCATGTCATCTGTTCACCGTCAGTCTGTTCAGCAGGTAGTCCTTGCTCAGTAGCTGATAGCAGAGTCCAAAGGTGAAAATATGCTTAGACATTCTCCTCCTCCCTCCCCATACGCTAAGTAATGCTAAGTATGAGCAGCTGGCAAGGAACCTATCGTTCGTTCTGGGTTTGAAACCTATAAATAGCCAGGTCGTTAAAGGTGTCGCTTACAATAAGCCTTTGTCCCAGAAGCTATTTGTGGTGTGGACTTTGGCTCTGCACAGCTTTCTAGGATTGCCAGAAGCAATGTTAATCCACCTGTGGCACTGAGGTTGGCAGAGCTGGTAGCGATTACCTCTTCTCCTTTGTGTATTGCTCAATCTGGTCAAATCTTGAAACCTGTGGGGTTATTATAAATTCATCTGGGTGTAAAGGAGAGAAAAATTTGGCCTCATGTCTTTATCACCAAATAAAAAAGAAAACAAAATGATCCAATAACTGGCAAAATTTTCGTAGAAGTGTTTTAGATAGGGAAGTAAAAATAATCCCTGAATCTTCACCGCTCTTCAAGGGAAAGGAAAGAAATGCGCTTTTTATTTTAAATATTTCATTGGGTTCCTGCTTACTGTCTGGGGAACAGAGAATGCCACAGTCCAAAGCCAAATACGTGCACTTTAGCTGAGTTGTAATGAAAAGATACAGGGACAGAGTGTTCAGTGGTTACGGGGCTATTAAGAGACTCAGCAGACCCAGATTAATTTTTCTCCTCTGCCACAGACCTACATTATTACCTTGGTCAGGACACTCAGTCTGTAAAAGGAGAATTTTGCTTGCCTGTCTCTCAGGGTAATGTCAAGATAAATTAATCAAGTTTATGAGTCACCCAAATACTGCTCTAATGAAGGCCATTTAGTATGGATTTGTGCAAATGTTTCCGGGATGTAAGCACCAAAGCAAAAACAGTAACAAAGAAAACTTAGGGCAGATATCTTTAAGAGTGAGTACTGCAGTTTTTTAGGGATGGTGCTTCAGTTCAGGAAGCTCCCAAATTTGCTGGAGTCCTTCATTTTGCACTAGGAGGATTAGGGATTAGGTGCTGCTATTATTTCCCTAATTTTCTTCTGTAATTCCAGTGTTAACTGCAAGAAACATGATTTGATTTCACATCAGCGAGGGCCTTTTCCATTAGCCAAAGCCAGTTAAATCATGACGATTTTCTCTTTTAAAAACACAGAAACAAATGTTACTCAAATCAATTATTACCGAAAAATGCTTTGCTAATTGAGTTAAGAGAGACTCTGCCCATTCCATTGTTTCGGTGATTCATTGAATATGACAGACGGGTTTGACTGAAGTCAGCCTGTATATATATACATATAAAAAAATACGTGTGTGTGTGTGCGTGTGTGCGCGCGGACCCGTGTGTGTGTGTAGCACAGCTGATGCTCGCTGAAAGCTTCTGTGCGGTGAACCATGACATTAATAGTGAAATCAAGGTTCGCTAGCTGACAGACATAAATTTGCCAGAGGACATCCCTCTTCTCCACCCTCCCTGGCATGTTTGTGCACTCACACACACACATGGACATATATAATGTCGTCTGCTGTTTTCTGGCAAATCCTATGGATACTTGGAATCACTGTTCTCAAGAAATTTGCCAGCCAGCCTCTCATTCATAATGTCTTGTGTGCGTTCCTGCAGGCTGAAAAAAAGTAAGTGAGAAGAATTACAGATGATTCAATTAAACTGATATTGTGCACAACAAAACTGAGAGCAAATGCAATTTCGGTCCTGTTCATGTGACTTAATTATCTCTTACCTCCCCACTCCACCCCCTTTTTTAGAATTTAAAAACAATTATGATATAATTGCCAATCTGGAGATCCCTAGATATGCAGTAAATACCCTTTGTCTCATTGAATGCTCTTTTCCTTGATTCAGAAATGGGACCTTATTAAAAATGCACACACACAGAAAAAAAATCACATAAAGTCATCAAATGACCTTCAGAAAATAAAATTCTGCAATGCTGTATACCCAGAAAACACATACCGGTGTATTAAGTGAGTGAATCAGCTAAAATCATTGAAGATAATTAGCTGTGTGCATTTATAAGATGCACACACTTTCAACACTCGAGGCAAATCCCTAGAAGTCAATTGAGACCTTCTCTGATAGAGGCTTGGAGGTGCATTTGAAGACCAAACATGCCTTTTTTGCTTGAATTAGTAACATGTTTCAAAATTTACTAACAGCTTTTTAATGTGTAATCAGCTTGACTTAATGGGGAAGAAAAAAATCGCGATCATTAAGAAGCCCATACTGAGTGTATATATTCACGCGGTGGGAAAGTGCCTTGCAGTATACAGTAGTTTGGAGTAAGTAGGATCCATTACCCATATCTGCTGAAGGGCTGTCAGATATGAAGTAGATTTAGAGACCTGCTTGTCCCTTTAGCTATTCATCACCGCTGAGTGGCTCTAGCGGCAGCTGGTGGTATTTTTAGACAGGAGAATGATACGGAATTTCTCCATGTGCCGAACATTAGCTGATCCCATTACTCAGAGCTACTCAGAAAGTCGCAGCTGACACTTCAGTTTGGTGGCAAAGACGAGCAATTGGCTTAGAAGGGAAAATACAGAGGAGACGTCTGAGGAGGGTACATTTGTGGGGACACTGCCACGTTGGGACTCTCATCAGCCGGGGTCTTGTGTTACTCGGGGTCAGCAGCAAAATGCAAAGATAATTTTTGAAATGTACATTTTCTTCAGGATTCAGTACAACATTGCTCAGGCGTCTTTTCACATAATATACATAATGGTTTGAATAATAAGAATAACAACTCTTTGTTAGCTCCATAAAGCATCTAGCAGTCGAAAAAAGGTTTGTCCTGAGCTTTGGGATATTTTCAAAATAATGTGGGCAACTGACTATGAATAAGGTATTTTGCAAACAACCAAAGTCATCTGTGTTATTATTTATCATTATTTCATCAAAGAAAATCCATTTAGTTTAATATTCATTTGAATTGCTTCTCTTTAAGACCTCCAAATCCTAATAATGCGTCAAACACACTCCAGAATGTCAAAATAGTAAATTGTATGTAATTTTCTTTGACAGTAAGTGGATGAGTCCTTGCCAGAATTGTTCCTCTTACACCCGGTGTGAAGTCATTGCTTTTTTTCCATCAAGTGATATTTGACTTCTTAAAACCCACTAACAAGAACACTGCTGACCTTCTCATAACAAATTCAGTCGGCGCTGAACGGGGCTGGGTGAGCAGGGCGAAGTGGGCAGCGGGCAGTTGTCTTCTGCCCGTTCTGCTGCAGCCCCGGCTCCACGCTGTCGAGAAGCGAGGGTGGGCCTGTGTGCCGAACATTTAAAAACTGGACGATTCTTTGAAGAATGTACTGTTTTTTTTAAGAGCTCTAGTACTGACCCCCAAGCACTGCGACACTGAACTTCCAAAGCTTTGGGCTTACAATGAATAGCATTCATCTTCGCTTCTGGTTCTGATCTTGTAAAAGCTAACTCATGCATGCACAACATGATAGACCATGTTACGCCTCAGAGCCTTTTTCAGAGCTATCATCTAATACATTTTTTATAAGCCAGAGTGCATTCATAGAATTCTGCCTCAAAAGGCATTCTGCTTTAATGGCTGCACTGAAATGTCTAGTCTGGGTACTTGTGCTTTTTGGAACAAAAGAGTAATGAAAATGTTGAAATTTTTTATAGCAGTCTTTAAATTTCAGGGGTTTTTTTTATTAAAGGTATGATGTTTAAAGGTGGAAGGATGTCTAGAGAAAAGGTGCTTTCTGCTAGTCCTAAATGAAAAGGGTCAGAATTTTGGCTGCCAAGAAGGTGTATGCTCTTTGTGGAAGTGGCTGTTTGTGTATATTTTATAATATGTATACACGTATGCATATGTGCCTCTGCAGACAGGCTGATCTTGAAACAGGTTAGATTAGGAAAAGTATTAAGAGTGGCTTTCTGTTGTCAGCCCTGAGACTTAGCTCAGGTTAGCTGCTAACAACAGAAGTGAAAAGCAGAAACGGTTCATGGATATAATTTTGTAACGTGCATCAAGGTACCAAAAAAAAAAAAAAGAGAAACATTTTTTTGTTTGAGAAAGGAATGTTTCAAAATATATATTTACCCTTCTTGGATTCTGTAGCAGATGGAAGGTTTTGTACTCTCACTGGGAAATTAATTTTCTAAGGAAAGTTAGTAATGTGAAGTAAACAACAGTGCTCTTGAAGTTTTCTAGTGCTCTGCAGACAGGAGTCCATTCATTTGGCTTGCTTTGACACATTTTGAAGATTATTTTCCTATTGATCAGAAATTTGATTTAGCAATGAGAGTTATTCTTGGGTTTTTCTGTAACTGGAAAGCTTATTTGTCTTTAAAATGGGGAAGAAATTTGTCTGTAGCAGTAGAAAAATTGACATTTTTACATTATAATGCTTTCTTGGAGTCCCAAGATAAAAATTGTGTTGAAGTATTTTAGAAAATACTTTTTCTTTTTTAAAGATACTTCTGAAAGGCTTCAAGATAAAAATTCTGCAAATTGTTTGCTGGGTATGAATGACTCATTGTAAAAGCTGAGCTTGGCTCTGTGTTTGTACTTTGAAAATCTGCAAAGAGGTAGAGCATGTCAGAATCTGGGCCTTTGATTCACTTCTGTGTAAGAGATGCAGAGTGTCTTTTGCTTTGTCTTAAGAAAGAATAATTTGTACTGACGCTATTGTCCTCAACTGAATTTGAAAAAAAATAGAGTTTATATATTTCTGATTCAAATTAAGAGTGAAAGACAAGATAATTGAATTGTGTCTTTTGTGTGTGAGGGTGGGGTATTTGGTGCAAAAATTGTCTAGATTTTTTGGTTTAGATTTTTTTTTTTTAATTGGTCCAGAGCCTTGGTACAGCTTGCCATACTTTGCTCTGGCTTGGCATCTTCTGCCGTGACGCTCATCATACAGCCATTCAGCCACCGTGCTTGTAGGTTTATTTTGACTCTAGCAGTGATTGCAAGCAGCCTAACCTTTCATGCACGTATGTCTTTCTGTGGGACTGGAGTATCATTTGCTTTGCAGAAAAGGCCCAGGGAGAGGGACTCGCTGCACAGCAAGTTGCATGGGAGTCAGCATTGCACCCTCGCGGCGCAGAAAGGCAACCGCATTCTGGGGCGTTCTAGCAAAAGGGTAGGCAACAGGACATGAGAGGTGGTTATTTCTCCGTTTGGTACCTGTGAGTCCACATCTAGACACTGTGTCCAGTTTTGGGCTCCCCAGTACAAGACATTGGCATACTGGGAGGAGTTTGGTGGAGGGGACACCAAGATGATCAGGGGTCTGAAAAACAAGATGTACAAGGAAGGGCTCAAAGAGCTGCTTTGTTATCCTGGAAGAGAAGGTGAAGGGAAAATCTTAAAGCTGTTTTCAACTACTTATTGACAAGTTACAAAAACAACAGAGCAAGACTTTTTTTTCCAAAGGTGCACAGAGTGCGTAGGACGGGAGGCAACAGGCACAAGTTGTTAGAATGAAAAGGCAAAGGTTGAGTAGCTACAAAGGAAAAGAATTTCACCATGGTGGTGGTCTCAAACACTGTGACAGGCACCCAGAGGGACTGCCCTTGGAGATACTGAAATATCAGCACAGCCCTGAGCAACCTGATCTAGTTGGCCCTGCTCTGAGGATGGCTTGGCCAGGTGACCTCAAGATGTCCCTTCCAACGAAAATTACTCTGTGAATCTATGCTGACACAGGCTCTCTCTGTTTAACAATGTAGTCATGAAATTTTAATGCTGACAAAAGGGAAGAGGTCAGTTCCTCCTGCTTTAAGAACCATTTGTGTGAAGTTAAACCAAAAAAAACCCCCAAAACCAAAACAACAAAACCCCCTTGTTTATCAGTTGTGAGTTTCACACAACTTGTGACCAGAAGTGGGCAAGTTAGAACTTTTTGTTATATTCTGCAGAAGCAGAAACCATGTAGCTATGTTTTCGCAATGATTGCAGTAGTAATTCATGGTTCTCACAGAAAATAAGTATTTGTAGTCACCTCTGTTGCACTCTAATTTTGTTGGAGACTTGTTGGATATGGAAAAGGAAAGAACTACTTGGATCCTGTAAGGAATGGGATGAGCCAGCAGTGAAGTATGACTGCAGAATCAACTAAATGCCCACCTTTTTGCTTTTAAGACTGTCGAGACATCCAGGAGGAGATTTAACATAGTTAATCTTTTAAAGCTATAATTAGTATTAATTTCTATTGCAGTAGAATTCAGAGAACTCAATCAAGGTCAGCTGCTAGGTGAACAAACATATAAGAGAGGCAGACTTGCTTCACCCTCTCCAACAAAAACAATTAATTGAAATGTTAAGCTGCCTCTGAAACTCATGACAAGATCCACCCCACTTAATTGTAGCTGTCTTAAGTGTTCCATCATGGGCCTTTTACAGGCAATGGAAAAAGAGTGGGTCCCGCAGAAGACTGCCTCAAATGTTTTAGATGCTACTAGGATAACACATGTGAGATTTATCCCAACAAAAGGACTTGTCAAAGACCAAATTTCTAGTACTGTACCAGGGCCTGGAATAAGACCCAGGTCTTCTGAGTCATGGTCCCGTGCCTGTGTTATTTTTATACTCTTATCTACCATGATCCTGAAGATACCCCTCTATCTGAAACACCATGTGCTATTTCATGGAATATTATTTGGTCTGTTTACTCCAGAAAAGTGTTTTGCACACCAGTATCACTTCTGAAACAGACAGTATGTCATTCTAGATATTTTCAAAAGCAGCCTACAGCAGCCTTGCTCAACATTTCTGCAATAATGATGACAACCACTGGAATAATATAAACCACTTACTAATCAGTTTGCGAAGGCAGGACATCTGCTTTACACAATACAGAAGCAAATTAAGGAGGCTTTCACAGTAGTCTGAAATTGTGTGTTAGAGTTTAAAAAGAGAGCGAGAGAGAAAGAAACTAATGGTAAATAAATTGGACCATAGTGCTAGTTTTCATCCAGCTGTATGCAGCTCTAAAACGGCTATCTCAGAAAGGTACCTATTATTTATTAATTCAAGATGACTGCAGAAAGCAATTCCTCCATAAATTTCTTTCCAACAACTTTCTAATCTCAGTAAGTTGTTGGCAGAAGTTGTGCTGGGAGAGTATGTCCTCAATCACAGTTTTCGCTATTGTAATTCTGAAAGGCACTTACCTGTAGACACTTGGCTTTTTAAAGCGTGTAGTTTTGCATGCAGGCTTATCATGCGCTAGGTGCTGACTCTGAACTACTCAGTCCTACCCTGCATTGCAGAAGAAAGAGAGGGAGACTGGGATTCACGGCAGCCTAGATTTGATGGGTTTGGTTTGTATGACTTTATCAAGGTTCTTATTTGTACCTGCTTTTCCATCATCTTCCTGGTGCAGTTCCAAAGCCAGTTTTCAATGCCTCTAAGAAGCTCCATGCATCATTTCCTGAGCTAAAACTTTTAATATTTTTCATGCATGGAAGGCTGCCAACTTTTGTTTTGAGATGTAATATCTGGGCAAGGGGGAGACTAACTCAGCTGCCTTTGGGGATTAAGCATCAGAGCTAGGAGTAAGACAACTGGGCAAAATTCAGATATAGATTTGATTTAGGGTAGGTATTGCACTTCAGCTTGGAAGCAGATCTCTCTAATTTCCTTTCTTGGATACATATTTCAATAGACAGCTATGTCTAGCAAGGTTTAGAATTAATCTGGACAGAAATCCTAAGATTATTTTTTATAACTGTCTGGTCCATGACAAGGATGCCAGTTTAATTTGTTCCTTATTTGCTCTGAAGACTAGTGGGGTTGGGATCTGAGGTTATGTTTCCAGCAGTTAGCCACGTCAGTATTGTTTGGTTAAGCATACTCATTTAGAATTGGGAGAATATAAGTCTGAACTACATCTGACTGCATGGAGAACCCAGTCATGGAATACACACACTGCCGTGCTTTGAATGTTTTAGATGGCACAACATAGAACCAAAGTGTGATGGTCCAGAGAAAATTAGTCCTTTTGGGAAATGCAGATGTTAAAGATCTGAATGCATGCAGCCTTTAACTAGGAGAAAAATACACTTTAAGTTCATCAATATTTTCTTTTTTCTTGGAGCAGGGAATGTACTTATTGGCAGAATTTCTGTAGAAATTGCTGGGTTTGCTAATGTTAAAAGTAATGCTTCCCCACTTAAAAGAAAAGGGGAGGACTGAATCCAACTGTGGAATGTATGTATATTATTACTTTTGCCTGGATATGGAATTCCTGCACTCCTCTCAGAGTTGGAAAGTTTAAGAAATAAAGCAAAACATAATGCTATTACAAAAGATGTTTAAAGCTCTTCAGGAATTGTTTTTCACTTAAGTCCAAAGTAATGGTGTGCAGGTTTTCTTTCATCTGTTTATTTTTAAAGGTGATGAAGTATTTAGTACACAGTGTTACACTTTTTCTCTTTCTAAATTAAGTGCTAAGGATGCCCATCATCTTTCAACTGAAATGGCACAGCAAAGTAGTAATGAAGCAAGACTCTACCACAATCTTTTTCTAAACCAAAAATGGGAGAAAATACAGATTTTGGGGAGCTACTCTGTTTCTCCCAGCTGATCCTCTCGTCAAGGATGACAGCAAAGACTGGTGGTCCTCTAAGAAAGTGTGATCTCCTCTGATGTCCATGGGTTTCATCTGTCTGCCGTTAGCCCCCGATAATAAGCTTGTCCAAGATCAGAGCTCTTAGTACTGCTGCACTGAAGCAGAAACGGGGGGTTTCCTCTCTCATTAATATAGCAGCTCACTTGAGTGCTCTCTTGTCTTATGATATCTTAGGATTCACTGAAAAGTGTGAATTCATTGAATCTATTCAGACTTGTTACTAATATGAAATACCGCTGGTCTTCATGATACTGGCTACAACAGCCTTAGGACCTGCTGCATAATTTAGGCTAATGATTCTTTTTATTTCATTTTGTGCAGCCTTCTATTTCTGCCTGGAAGCAGAGATACTGCAACACTGCTAGAGCATCTCTAAGAATCACCATTGCTCCAGACACTCATAGCACCCCAGTTTTGTGAACTTGCAGGTGCACATTACAAGATCAATACTTATTTTTGGACTAGAGGTTCAGGGGGAGCCCCTGGAATAATATTTTTGCAGTACCTCAGGACTGAACTCCCTGTGGTTGGGATATACTAAGGTATTCTAAGGATGGCAGTGATTTGTTCCTTCTGCACAATGTTTCTCAAACCTCAAAATGTCTTTCCCTCAGCAATTTAAAGGTTGCTGTTGGCTGTGACTGCAGGGGAAAAGACATTACTGTTTCTGTAAAGAAGTTAGTTGTAAACATTAGAAGAGCTTCAGTAATTTCTCTAAGGGGAGGCACCAAGCCTCATAAAAATATTGACTGAGCTTATGCATAACTTTTCTGTACCTTCTTGGTTATAAATAAAATCAAGCTACCCAGATTACATTTCATTGTAGAAGAGAGGTGACCTGAAGAATTTATAAAGGTGTGAGATAATTAAGAATGATAATTTTCAGTTAACATTTGAATGATATGGCTCCATTATAAACCATTTAATGCAAGATGCAAATGAATGCATCTGAAAAGGGAATGTTATATTTGTGGGTTTACTGTAATTGAGTGCAATATGTATTTGAAGGAGTTGTTAGTAGGGAAATGAAGGTTTAAGGCTAAATATGAGTATTCTGCTGAAAAACTAGAAAATGTTTTAATCAAGTAGTAAAACCAGGCCCCTAAATAAATAGGACTTACAGGAACATGGGGATTCTCTTTGGAGTCATGTGAGGCCACAAGATCTTGAACAGTCACGGGATTATAAGGCAATGAGAAGACCCCTCCAAATTGTCTTCGTGCTATTGACGTTTGCTGTAGAAAGTCTCCGTTCATTGCAGATCTGATATCCACTACACCCTCAGAGCAGCAAATCTGCTCCTTCATCAGGACGTTTTGATGGAAAAGTGCCTTAAAAGCCATTGGCACCCGTGGAAGAGTTGAAGAGGCACCATCGCCTCCCGTGTGGCCAACAAGAGGCCCTTGGGTCACCTTTTCCAAGCGCGGGTATGCCGTGTGTCTTGTCTGCTGAGAACAAGTTAGCCATGTTTGAGGGACAGAAGTGGCACTGACTACATTTAGAGCCGCTGAGCTGGAAAAACCCAAACCCAAACCCCCACAACCACTGAAATCCAAAGGAGCAGCAAGGTCGGGGGCATCTGTCAGAGCGGCAGGCCGGAGCAACGGGTGATAGGAAATTCATTAATTAGCTTGAGAAGTGCTGTTCAAAGACAGAAATGGCAGTGTATCTCATCCCAGGTTCAGCTGGCAGATAAATATTGCCTCGTGATAAGTAAGTGAGGCCGTGTGAAGGCCTCAGCTGGCAGATCTAGCGACAGTGCTTCAAATAGAAATGTTTGTGGGGATACCTTTAAATGCTGATGCTCTCCTCCTCTCGGGGAAAACGCTGAAAATAGTATTTTCTAGCCCAGAGCCACTGAGCAGAAGTAAGCATTTGCAATCTGTTGACATTGTATGTTAAAAGCCACAATCTGTATCTGGCAGATGAGTAGAGATTTTGCAGTTGGAGGCTGTTGAACTAGCTGAGGTAAATAGACAGGAATGGGTGCTTTGGTCTTTAATTTGTATTCAATTTTAATATCATTTAATTGATTTTTGAAGTATTTTCGGAGCTTCCAAATAATTTGTAATGGTCTTTCCAAGCTTTCGATATAGCGCATCATATTTTCAATTAAAGAATCATTATTTAATTGATGTGGCTCATTCAAGTCCTGATAAATATGGGCACGATCAGAGCTATTTTTGTTTCCTGATTAATTTCTCCAACAGGACTGAGGAAACACCACCTTGAACCATGTCTCTAATGGTGAAATCATTTCCTGCTGAATCAAAACACTGAAGAATAGCATTACTTGCATGTATTCTACTAAGGCTTCCACCATATAATACAGAGATTAATAATATCACTAAATTTCTCCCCCCTCCAAACACATGACTTGACTTTAGTAAGCCACACACTCTACAGTAGAAAGCCAAACATTGAACAGAAATAGTAGCTAATATGTAAAAAGAAGATTAAAAAAAAGAAAAAAGAAGAATGTTTTTAGCTCAGTTTTGGCTCTACTGTTGTCATACCCCAAAACCGACCTTTGTTTCTACATTTGTATGCTGTTTGGATATTAGCATTGCTGCCGTTCAAAGCTGTCTCCTTTTTCTTCTCTTTCCTCCCTCCACCAAGTATTTCATTTTTATACCTGTCATGAAATAGTTGGGGTCGAAAGTCAGCACGGAGTGCATCATTTGTACATTGTGTCTCTTTTCCTCATGTGCCTCTGCTGCCAGAGAAATTGAACTTTCGTCCATTAAAAATCCATTTATTGTGTCTTGACTTCACTGAACTAAAGAACAGGACATTTCATCAAACAGTGCAGTTTAAAATCAAATTAAATTGTACTAGTGCCCAGGAAATGTGACAGGATAAAGACCCTAGTAATTTAAAAAATCTTTTTAAAGACCTCCCTAATTGCACTTGTTGATACTTCCACATGTCCCTTAAGGTCAATACTGGTCAGTGATGTGAGGACTCAGCATGGGACACCTAAGAGGACCCTTTTGTTTTTTTTTTCTTTTTCTTCTTTCTGTGAAACAGGTGGTGAGCACTTCCAAATTCATGCTCCCTCAGGTCTGACACCTGCAAGCTGAGTCTGGGTGTAAGTGGTCCCCAGTTGTGATGTTCTTCCCTGTCCTTCCAGCCGAACCTTCATGTTGGACATCATGTTGGACTGGTGGTACAGGACTGCCATCTACAGTGATGATTTGCCTTGAAGTGTGTAGCATGTGTTTAAGTAACTTGGTAGCAAACCCCATGAAAATTAGGGGAAGCACGCTTGTCCAGTAAACTTGCCTGATGGCCTTTCAACTTGGTTAAACATATCCCCCCCCAAAATGGGTTTCACATCGTATGTTCTTCTGTTGGCAGCCGGGTCCCTTTATTACCATATGTAACCACAACATGTGGAGGAGAGCCGCGTTAAATATGTTTCTTATCCTAGTTACAGTTTCCATAATGTTGATGTGCCACTGGAGTCAGAGAAGCTGGAGTTTCACAGATGGATTACAGAATTAAATTGTGCAACTTGCAGGGCTGCATATGTGCCGAGTTTCTGGAAGTCCGGAAATGAAACCGAGGGCTGAGAAAACACCCTTCTTCCAGACCCAATTGCACGGGCAACAGCTGGAATTTGCACGGCTCCTTATTCAATTAATATTTAGAAGCCACTATTGCGTTTTCCCAAGAGCAAAGAGACAGTAAAAGCAAGCTGCTACATCTGACTCCACTATTTGTCCTCCCCCTTATGCAGTGCTGGGTTGTTTGGTTGGTTGTTGGTAGTGTTTTGTTTCTTTTTTTAACCTCTTATAAATACACGTTACATTTGGCAAAGAGGCAACTAGGGACCAAGAAGAGAACAGCAAAGTGGTGTTTCAGAAGCCAAGAGAGAAGCATGTTTAAAGTGAATTGCACCAGCTTTTTGTTCATATGGGAGATGCTTGTATGGGTTTTTGCTTGACTTGCTTCTGTGCGTAGTAAACTGCTGAGATGCTCGTTTATAGTTTAGATCTTTCTAAGGTGTGGTTTGCGTTTATGGTCTAACCAACAACACGGGGAAGGTGATAAAAATTTGTTTTGATATCATGCTAACAAGGTTTCTAAAATATATGCAGCAGGTTAAATGTAAGTATGTTATCACTACCTTTCATTTTTGAAAAATTAAGTATATTCTTTTATTTTGGAGTGTACTGTATATTCTAAGTAGAACCAGATTACAAAATGATATTTGGAAAACACTTTTTATAAACCCTTCTTTTGTTTATATACGCATAAGAGGTGTCCATTTTATTTGTGTGCAGAAGGAATGCAGCCAGTATGAGGCTCTTCTTGGCTCCCAAGCTGCTCAAATAGAAGATGAGGCCAGGGAATGTATTTTCTTATGGTGCTGTTTCTGGACTGAAGCATGGGCTGGCCCATGAATTACAGGTACTGCAGAGGCTCCAGAAGAGTCAATTCTCTGGCAGCTTGCTGTTTTCCCTACTCAAGGCCAGCCCTGGAGAAACAGAGGTGAAAGAGTTACTAAATCGCACAGGTTTTTACTTGCTGGCTTCAAGGAATGATTTCAGTCTAGAAATCATTCATCATTTCATGTGAGGTATTGACAAGTGACCAAAAGCTAAAAGGAGGTTGAGGAAGTCAAGTTTTTAGTTTGCAATCAAAATGGGAGTCTTTGGGGATCTGGATTCCGTCTTTTTCTGACCCACTAATTTCAGGGCAATAGGAGCAGGAAGCACTACAATATTTTTTCATATACTTGGTTTTGTAATACATCAGCTCAAATATAAGCTTTTAATCATTGATTCCAACATAGGCTGAGGAGATGCAGATCAATGGTCTTGACTTCGGTGTTTGGCTTTTTGATTTCAGGATTTCCATGTGCGTCAGTTGCATCATTTTAATAGCAAACTACTTTTTTGGTATCTCATCATACTTTAAATAATTGATTTTGGTTTAATTTGTACCCTTTTTCCTATTTTGACAAATTACGATTATAGTGTACAGCTTTATCATTGTCTCATAAATGATATAACAACTGCTTGTGAATGCCCATAAGTTTTTATTGTTGTGTGTGCATGTTAATAACAACATTGTGGAATGGCACAGAGAAGTTTTTGGCAGAATAACGTTTGCATTTCCTCTAGTAAAATATAATACCATAGTACAATTCTTGTATAATAAATCCATAGAATCTCTTATCTATCTGTATCGTGGTAATGATTCAAGTACAGAGCTTCTAAATAGAAGGTGTATTTTACATCTGTGATATGGATAGATAGTTTGAGAAACAGAAGGGTTATGATTCATCCAAAGTCTGGGAAAATTATTACCATCCCCAGAAATTCCAACTCTTGCTTCCCATGACTGAATGGGTATCATGGGCTCTCTGCTCACTGGGCAAATTCCACTGTGTGTGTACTGAGTGAGCAGTGGTCACAGAGTTGAAAGTGGAGGTTTGAAGCATTTTGGGGGATGGAGGGAACATTCTCTGTACCACTTTTCTGGGTTGTGGAGTCAGGCTTCATTTATGCATAATGCCACCTCTAGGGAATAAATGATAATACAAAGAAAAATTTGTATTGAGCCTGTTGAAAAAAATATCCATTTCCTCCAAGGAAATATGAATACAATAGAATAGAACAGAACAGTTGGAAAGGACCTACAACTATCATCTAGTCCAACAGCCTGACCACTTCAGAACTGACCACAAGTTAAAGCACATTTTTAAGGTCATTGTCCAAATGCCTCTTAAACACTGGCAGGCTTGGTGCATTGACCACCTCTCTAGGAAGCCCGTTCCAGTGTTTGACTACCCTCTCATTAAAGAAATGCTTCCTAATGTCCAGTCTAAACCTCCCCTGGCGCCGCTTTGAACCATTCCCACACGTCCTGTCCCTGGATCCCAGGTAGAAGAGCTCAGCACCTCCCTCTCCACGTCCCCTCCTCAGGAAGCTGTAGAGATCAATGAGGTCGCCCCTCAGCCTCCTTCTCTCCAAGCTAGACAAACCCAGAGTCCTTAGCTGCTCCTCACAGGACATGCCTTCCAGCCCTTTCACCAGCTTGGTTGCCCTCCTCTGGACACATTCAAGGACCTTCACATCCTTCTGAAATTGTGGGGCCCAGAACTGCACACAGTACTCAAGGTGTGGCCACTTAATTTCCTGAAGCGTTTCCTCCAGTGCCAGCAAATTTTCTTCTGATCTTTCTGGGTGCTGATGTCTAGACCATAGACTAATGTAAGTTTGGACTTCTGGGGTCATCTGCTCCAACCTCTTAACTCCAAAGCAGATCCGATGAGGCCAGATTGCTCAGGGGCTTGTCATGCTGTTGCACGCAAAAATTCTGAGAGTAAAACACCAGATTAATTATTTTAATTCCCTCTTCTTAGTAATATGTTGTTGTCATACTTTGCTTCTTAGTTTTAATTTGGGAGGATATTAATATGTGTCTGAATGGGATTAAACATGTATAAGCCTTGTGGTGACTGGTGTTTTAGGAAATAGTTGTTTTCTTCAGCTAGGGTTTACTCCTGTGAAATGCTCCTGGTATTTTTTGAAAGCTTAGTCAAAAGCTTGGAGCTAAAATCAGGGAACAGTACATGTTTTACTAACAATTTATCGAGCGGTGATTCCAGTCATTTTTTAGGAGAATGCAAAGACCTCAATGAGACAGCTTACCGGGAGCGAATTAACCAGTTCAGGCACTTCATGTGTTAAAATTTGCCACTTACTTTGCTGTGGGATGGCAGGAATGTGGGACAATGGAAAGCCCTGAGTTTGAACCAAACCTGACTCAGGAGACGGGCGAGATGGCAAGGCAGGAGTAACACAGGGCAGCCTTTGCAACCTGGGTGGGGAACTAGGCACAGCTCCTGTTCCTTTCCTCCTCCCGTTCCTAGAAAGCCAGCGCGGTGATAACGCACCCTGAAAGAGCAAAGGCATGGGTGATTGCACCCTGCCTCTCACCCCAGGACCTTTTTGCTTCTCTGGCCCGTTGCAGGCAGAGGAGAGTTCAGTATCCATGTCGGTTTTCTCTCCTAGGAAATCTCAGCAGTCGGGGAAACAATCTTAGCGCTTTTAACACTAATGAAACTTGAAGGCAGTAAACAAAATCATGGACTAAATCATCCAGTGCTGACATGTCTTTTGGACAGCAAAGAGCCTCTCATTCGAACACATGAAATAACATTTCCGTCGTGTTTTTGGTAGTCTGATAATTAGAAGTGATTTAAGATAGCCGTGAAGGTACCTCTAATGGGCACCTTGTGGATGTTAATAAAAGGAAGAATACATTAAATGTACTGGTTTGTGATTGGGCTGATGGGGTTAATATTTTCTTAGAATATAGCTGGCCATTTTTCTTCCAAGTAATAGTGTAATGTAATTATAAGTACCTTAGTAGATGGACTCAATTGCTCCTATCGTGAAAATTAATTTCGGGATCATGCTGAGGCTTTCTTTCCTTTCTTCTTTATTTTCTGCACTGTGCAGGAGGGAGCAGACACATACAAATGAAATTATGTTTGAACAGACCTACACATGGAGGCCTGTCCAATTCTTATGAACGACTTAAACTGAAATCTCTGGGAAAGGAGTGCATTTCTTGCTACATTCCTTCACATTTTCTGTGCCCGTAAAACTCCCAGTTTTCTCGCATGCTCTTTTAAAGCACTTGACAAAGCTAGATTGATATCTCCAATTTATAGGAGGCAAAAGTGAGATATGCTGAGTTTTCCCAAAATGTTTCCCAGAAGTAACTGAGCTATGATCACACCTTTTCCAGTAAGTTTTGCCAAGGTTTCTAATCAAGCTTCTTCAGCACAGGTGGATGTTCTTGCTGTAGTATTTTTAAACACTCAAATAGTAAATAAAAATAGTATTATTCATTATTATTATCATCATCATCTCCATTTTTTAATGCATGGCAAAATACAAAATCCTGGAAGTTGTAGTCTCAGGATATACATTTCTAAATTTTTGTGGTAAGTGAAAGTTTAATATACAGAACGATTGCAAAGGTTTTCACAGAATGAAATTGACAAAAATCTGACATGAAAAATCTATGCTTAGTGATATTTTGAGCTCTCGACAGTAATTTTAGCCTCGAAGAACTTAATGGAATTAAATCAAATAGGACTCTCAGAAATTGCTCTGAAAACATACACAAATACAGAGAGATATCAGCAACATGAAAGTGTTGGTTTGCTGCTGTGTGGTTTGAAACCTTAATTACCAGTACTCATTAGCAGATATACATCTGACCTATACTGATTTAAAGCAGCTAAAAATAAGTCCTAAACTCATGAAGGAAGAGGAATGTGTAACAGAACGAAGTAGTGAGTCTTGGTCTGTTTGAAAGCAGTTTGTTGCATGCTTTTAAACCCAAAGCAGACACACCCAGGACTAGGTTTTGTAGGTGTGAAATTGGGTCCTGACTGGAGCTGATAATGTAAATCCATATTTGGGCAGAATTTCAGTGGAAGGTTTTGTACCCATTTTATAGACCTTGCAAGCTCAGAGAATTGACCGTTGTATGTGTTTGTGCTTCCTTAGTATTTCTTGCTACTCTTAATGCAGGCTATAAAGTGTTAATGAAAGAAAAGGAAAGGCTGGAAATTTCTTTCCAGAGAATCCTTTGCATTGTGATGGAGGGAGAAACACAAATGTACTTGCAAGTCCAAGCAGAGCTATGCTGGAGTTCATCACTCCCTTTCCTTTGGTTTTCTGGAGAGGTACTTAATGGTGTTTGAATATGACTGTATAGTGCCATTAATGTAACAATTTTCATTCGTACAGTGCAACACCAGAAAGATAATCTCTGTGTTAAGTACTTTTCCTTTATAATCCCTGGAGAGTCAGAATTCTAAAAGCAAATATTGTATTTACCATAGACTGTAAAAGGGAAGAAATGAGGCTAAAATGCAGAGCAGCAAAGATAAAATAGAGTTCCTTTTGGATGTCTGCAGTGGTACTATGAATATATACATATACACTGTTATGCTTTTTATTTTATCTCTAATTTGAAATAAACAACATGATTACAGATTAGATCAATCATGGGTTCAGTATTTCTGGCCGAAGCAAGAAAAGACTTGATGTGCTAGCTCACCACGTAATTGAAGCAGAGATTGTTTCACTGTTGGTGATTTGTTTAAGGATTTTAATTTACAGTAATGAGTGTTCTTTGCTGCATTGTAACCTGGCTCCCCATGTCTGCCTTTGGAAAACAGTCACCGCTTGTATATATCACTGCAATGGTGATGCGAGGCACAAAACACCAAAATGGAGCAGTTGAAGGCTGCTGCCTGACACCTCTTTTCCAGAATATAACAGAGTGGGAAAATTGATGCCTAGCTGTCCTTACTTGGATTTGCACAGGAGCTCTCGAAGGAGCTCAGTGACTGTTGGGGACTGGGGGAAATGGAAGTGGGGTGTCTTTAAGAATTCATCAAGTAGGCAGATAACCAGTGCACCCCAGAGGACAGCTGTGCCTTGGCTACTGGAAGGACTGAAGAATAAGATGACTTTTCCCTGCATCTGACTTGTGTGTTTCTTGTTACAAAGTTAAGCAAAGGAGCAACAGGCAGTGGTAGCTGGAGAATATCAAAGGTCCTTGAAAGCAATTTGACCAAAACAGTCAGTAAAGCGAAAAAGAGATCAACAGTATACAGCACATTTATTTTTGTGGAATAGTTATTCAGACTAGAAGAGAGCTGTTGGGAATCCAAAGTTCAAAAATGATAAAACATGATGCTAGGAGCCCTGTGTTCAGATGCTTTGAAGTTGCTGTCACTTGCTCTGCTTTTGGAATACTGTCCAGGAATGAAGCAGTAATGAGGGTCAGCTACCAGGGTGGCCTTCCTTATTTTTATATAATTGGTGTATTTTTGGTGGAATACTGAGTTTCGTGAAGAGCAAATAAGCTAAATGTAAATAAAAAGTGTGCTAAGGACAACTGAAAAGAGGAGTGGTAGGAAAAAAAACTGAATACAAAGGAAAGTAGAGGAATAGAGGGTAAAGAAGAAAATGTGGTCAAGCTTATAGAAAGTTACTTGAATGTCTGGAAAAACAGGTTTGGTTGTCTGCTCCAGATGGACAAATGATGCCTTGTCCCTTGAATTCCCCCTAGGGACGCCATCCATGCCTTCAGTGCACGTCAAAGGAGCCTGATGGACTCTCTCTCCAGGGTGCCTTGAGGCCTTGGCCATACATCAGAATCCTCTTTCTTGTGGTCAGCTCAGTCGATATTGAGAGTAAAAGTCTCTTTTTCAGTGAAAGCTAATGGCATTGTTCCTTTAATCCAAAATTGGAGATTTTATGTCTGAATTCAGGAACTCCTACAATCAACAGGATTTTATTCTTTTTTTCAGGAGGCTGTTACTTAGACTGCCACTGCTAGAAACCCATGGTTAGTTTGCTCATCGGTAGTTCAACAGTAATTGTATTTAAGGTTTGTTTTGTTTGGATGCTGGTGACTCTTAATCTTTCCATAGTGTCAGTGGTGCAATTCAGCTCTGATGTATGGGTTCACCATCCTGCTAACTGGAAAATTCCACTGCAGGTATGATTTCTGTCATCTGTACAAGAGTTAGGAGAAAGTATGTTGTGGATGTACTGTGGAAAAAGAGTGGGTGGTACGGTAGAAATGTGGGTTGTGACGAAATTCTCATTCTTGTCCACTGTGTAACTGTAATTTAAATGTCAATCTATATACATCAAACATTTAATCATATGGCATGCCTCTAATCACTAGAGGAACTGAGGTATTGGCTATAGAAAGCAACGCCAAGGTGTTGTGCAATACTACCGGAAAGTGTAATAAATGACGCGGAAAGCTGAAACGGTCGGGGAAATCCAAGTAGCTGCAGTGTTACATACTTATGTTTAATTTTTCAATGAGACACTTGGAATGACATCTTTTCTTTTACAAATGCCAAGGAGAAGGATTATCGTAGAAAGGACTGCAGAACGACACAAGTCTTCCATTTCACAGGACTTTGCACTAAGTAGGAATGTTAGTAGGCTACTCAGAGGGAAGTAGGGCAGATGAATTAAATCTTCATTTCATTTCTGTTGAGCCTCAGCAACTGAACTTTAATGTTTTTTAATTACATTCCTTACCTGGCTGGTGAGAGGGGCTGTATTAAACCACAAATACCTTAACATCTGGGGCTCATTTGTTCCAAAATGAACACCATCTCCTTTAATTTCCTATTTGTCTCTCTCTGCTCTTACAATATTTGCCTTGTACTGATTCCCCTTGCTAATTGCAATCCATCCAGCCCTGTATGTGAAAAAGCCATTTTAGTTGCATGATTTAATGCTTTTAAGTCATCTTGGCTTTGCTGACTCATTGGTCAACCTTGAAAAATCATAACAGTGCAAACATTGCAATGCCATCAGAGGACTAGCAGGTTGCGCAGGGGACTCTGTTACTGATTAGTGTCATTTTTTTTCCAAGTTGAAAGAGCTATTGTGTTTAAGGCCATGAGATTTAGAATTAGGAGTAATTAAAAACCAAGGCTGCTGCCTTTATATTTTTTTAAATATGAAGGGCCCCAGGAGTCTCTGTAGTCATTAGAAAATCCTATTCTCGTGCTAAGCTTGTCCTTATAAGCAGTTCTGTTGTTGGCTTTCCTGAATGTAAAGCAGGATCTTGTTCAGAGTTGATGCTGAGAGAGGGGAAAATATCGTAAAGGCAGGGGAGAAGAAAAGTGTGTGTGTGTTTGGGGGGGCAGATATTTAGTGCTTGCATGGTTGCTTTGTAATGTGTCCTTAGCAACTGGCTTTCTACTCTAATGGGAAAAAATAGATGGTGGGAAAGCATTCAAGGAAAGTGGGTCACATTTGATCCATGACCTAAAAGGAAAAGTGGGGGCAGGGAATAATCAGCTCAGATCATTAATGAGGTGAAAATTTATCCTTATAAGGCTCTTTCATCAAACTGGGCAAAACTGCTATTCCAGTGTCTTGGTTATGTGATAGAAAATGCAGCTTCCACTCTCTGAGAACACTGCAATTGCTTCACAGCTTTTTATTTATAAAAAAGAAAAAAGTTGTTTGTTTTAAACACTCTCAAGCACCACAATGATTAGACATGACAGTTTGGCTGTGGGGCCTTCCTTTCAGTTCAGGAAAATATAGAACATAGCTGAGCTGTCCTTTCCTGGTAAAAATGAGGTCATTTGTAAAGCTTTGTGTACATTTCTGCAGCACTCGTAGAACAGAGCTAGCAAAACAGTTCTTCTGAAGTCTCAATCCTACCTCCACCAATATTCCCATTTTTAAGAAATGCAGACCCATTGACCATGTAAGATGAGAAATCACAAGCTGTGATTTAGACTCAGTGACTCCCTGAGGATGTTTAGTTTTGATTTAACTGTCAGGGGCGCGTACGCTGCAGTCGTAAGTGCGCTGCTGTTGCTGACTCTGAGCTTCTTACGGCTCTGTATGGCTAAGGGAAAGCTTCTTGTAATCTGTTTCCTTTTCCATGTGGGCTGTGTATGTGTTCTGAAATAAGCAAAAGTATGCTGTCAGGCTTGATTTTTCTCATCGTTACATATACAGATGTATTGTATACATTATATTTGTTAATCCCTGTTGTTCATAAAAATGCCCTAGGCAATTAAAATTTATTAAATAATAATTTATTTTATGTAAAAGCTAATATTAATTTTCATACACAACTATTTTTCTTCTACCAATCAAATGTTATATAGCTGCTAATATTTCAAGGTAGTTTTAATTAGCATCTCAGCCTAATGCAACTCTGTCTGAGAATGCATCATCAAATTAAGTAAGAAAGGATAGCAAAGGATGTACTGGATAAGTGACTAGAAAATACGGAGTAATGCAAGATGTGAGCTGGCGCATCAGAGTTGCATTCCCTTCTACCTTGAAACTTCAGGGAATATGTTCCCATTCTGTCCAGGAAACTCTTGATGTTAACCCGCAGATTCTCGGACCCTTCGTAGTAAAGCACTAACTGTTTTGGTCAACTGTGTTGACATTCAGTCTAATCATGGAAAGATGGAAGCATAGAGAAGTAAAGAAGCATTCAAGATCTTGGGTTCCATAATGAAGATACTTGGTATAAAACAGTAGATTAAAAATTCCTGACTTTGTAGGCTAAGTGAACTCAGACCTGCTGTGTCCCCTTCTCCTCTTTTTTTCTTAACCACCTATTAAAATACTCTGAGAGTGCACTGTGTTTCCTAGCATATGAAAATAGTAGGAAAACATCTGGGCTTACTAATAAAATTAGGTCTGCTACTTAAAAAGCAGCCAGCATTGTTTGGGGCCTCAGAGATGCTCCTGCAACGCAAATAGTAATAGTGGCTTTGGAAAGTACTTCACTTCTGCTGTATTGCATAATTTTCAAATACTGCTTTTAAAAGACAAATTAGAATTGCATCAAGTTAAAAGAAAAAGTGTATCAAGAAAGGGTATTTTTTGTCTTTCTTAACGTAATAGTTCAACATCTATATAGTGCTTTCCTCCGAGTGTTTCAGAGTTCTTCACTGGGATGGGAA
Organism: Haliaeetus albicilla; assembly: GCF_947461875.1. Classification (NCBI taxonomy): domain Eukaryota; kingdom Metazoa; phylum Chordata; class Aves; order Accipitriformes; family Accipitridae; genus Haliaeetus; species Haliaeetus albicilla. Next base: position 6,637,080 of record NC_091496.1, read on the forward strand.
CATAATGTACCGATTCAAAGGTGAGGGAGATAAGCACAGCAAAGGGAAGAGACTCATGAAAGAGCGTGGCTGAGAAACGGCTTTCTTTGTTGCATAGTCCTCTGCTCTTTACCATTAGAAACACTTCCCAGTTTTGTTCTTCTATCAGATTTTGTCTTCTCTGAAGGATGGTTATAGCAAGAAAACTGATGTGCCTTAAAATAATCCGTACGTAGTAGCCCTCTCAATGAATTTGAAATTGCTTGAGTAAAGCTCCACATTTGGTGTTCATAGCTGACCTGCTGCCCAGCGGGTCGCTGTCTATTGTGAGTGATTGCGTGGGCATGAGGTACAGATATCCTTCCTTGTGTTAAACCAAAATGAGCACAAGTCCACAGTTCTCCAGTGGTGGCAGTCAGAATGAAATTTCAGGCTTCATGTTTTTTTTCTCCGTATCTCTTGCTTACAGTGACAAGCCCAGCAGGTTCAGCCTTCAAATCATTAAAATAAATGTTCATATTACTAAAATCCCATATTTGATGCTTGGATTCCCCTCTGTTTCCTCTATCAAGCAATTGAGACCTGTGAGCTTTGAGTCTATATTCTCGCATCGGCAGCATCCAGGTTCCTCTACTTGCCCTGGGGCAGGTTTCTTCCCATTTTCCATCTGCTGAGCAAAGGTGCCGATGACCGTACAGAGAGGGGTTATATGGAAAATCAGTTGGAGGAGAGCTAGAGATCTTAGGGAACCACATGGCGTTACTAATCCTCCAGCTTTCCAAAGACTTGTCATCACAAATAAGAGTTTTCCACTTTCAGGGGGAGGAGGGAAAGAGAAAAAAGAAGGAAAGAAATTAACCCTGTGGTGTGATGACAGAGATTTCTATAAATCACACTGCGTTTCACACTGCTGCTGACAGCAAGCCAAACCTGAGCAGGCCAAGTTTCCGCAGGTCGAGTACGATACAGGGAGCTTAAAAATACATCCACAAGTGTTTAACTACCTTTTCTGTTGCACAAGGCTATTGACGTTTAGAGGCTTTGTACATCATGGGATGGTCAAAGGGATGGGGATGGTATTCCCCTTTTTTCCCATCTCCTCCTTTCCCATTTCTTTTGGAAAAGTGCCAGCAAGTCACCAAGACCTGGGTTCATTTTCACTTGTGAATAAAACCTCCAGAGCAAATAATAACCCACTGGGATAAGCTTTTCTTCAAAATGTACAGTTGAGAAGTTACTTCATCCTTTTAAATTTCTCCTGCTGAAAGTATTTATCGTGACCTTAAAAACATGGGTTTCGGCAACGTTTCAGGATGTATTTTCCTGTTGATTTGGCAAACAAATTCCAAATGGCAGTGCTCTGCTGTTTTCCCAATGCTGCATTTACGCAGACCGCCCTGGAAACTCACAACTAGAAGACGGAGGTCTATCTTTGAAGTCAAAAGTGTCCCCATAAATGACTGCCATATGACTTGGGAACTGTGTGTGTTAGGGTGTGGTTTTGTCAGGATTTTTCATGGTAGGTTTATTAGGAAAATTTAAACCAGTTTTTCTGAGTTTTTTTTGTTTCTTTGAATGATGCCTTTAAAGGGGGAGTTGCTCCTTTCCTAATTATGTGTAGTTGTTTATTTTCTTGCGAGCCTCAAAAGAACAGTGTAACCAGCGGAGCAAAATAACTTATTTGCAATAATAGGGTAAAAATCAGAAATTAAAGAAAATCTTGTACTATAATAAGAGTTTACTTTAAAGGCTCAGGTTTGTTGTTAACTATTTCTGTGCCGGTGCTACTTAACCTTTTATATACCTGCTCTCTCTTCAGACATAAAAGTATAATTGTTGGTAACCCAAAATACAAAGGAAAATGAATCCTTTGAAGAGCTTAGAATACACATTGCAATGGGATTTAGAGGTTTCAACAAGTGCGAAATGGAGACAACGTGGCTCATTTTGCCATGTGTATGGGGCAATGCTTTCCATCTGGCACACGTAGTGGTTTTTTCATTAAAAATCGCTTAGTATTCTGGCTTCACAGCCAGTTTCTCTTCTGTAATCTACGTATCGCAGTTGCATGTGTTGATAGTGGTACATATGGTGGGACCTGGTTCTGCCACCATTTGACGCTAGCAGTAGCATGTAAGACTTGCTGAGCTGAAGTTGAAGCTAGGCTCCAGCTTAACCCATTATTCTATCTTCCATCAAGCTGGTAGAAGTACTTGTGCTGTAACAGAGAATCAACCACCAGTAATATTAAGGTTTGGGGGTTTTCCCCTCCTCCCAGAAGCACTAGAGTGAATTAAAATTATGTTGAGAGTCACTGGGGAAAATCACTTTCTATTGACATTTTAGTAGCAATCTAATGAGGTAGTTAGCTTTTTCTAGTATGTTAAAGTGAGGAGTAGTTAGTAAAGATTTAGAAAAGGGAAACTTTTGGATTTTTTTGAAGCTTCCCTGTAATACAACTTGAAAAAAACCCCCTCTATTGATTTTGTTGTTGTCCAGCAATCTGATCAGAGCTGAGGTCTGCTCTATAGAAAGACTGGGCGCTTTTCCAACTCCTTTTCTGCCCCCAAAAACCTGGCTGGACAAAGGTGACTCTTCTCTGAAGATCTACGAAATATTTCACAGTCAACATTCATGTTTTCCTTTAGTAAACAGGCCCAATTCAGATGAGGTAGGAGGAACAGAGGTGTTCTGCAGAGAGGAGGGAAAAAAGAGCAAAAAATTTCTGCCCCCAAGCCCACACCCCTGCTGTATTTCCCATTTAAATGGCAAAGTCAGCTGTCTCCTGCCCTGCATGCAGGTGCTTAGTTGAGCTACAGTTTCATAAGCTTATTTATCCCAGTAACATTTGAGAGCTTTCCCACAATTCCCAAAGTTTTGTCTGCCCACATACTTTACCCTCAAGCCTTGGGAGGGATAAAGATTTTCCTCTTTGTTTGCTTGTATGTTTAAGATTTCGCCCTCCTCTGCCATTAAACCAGGCCTGATCCTGATTTTCAGGCAATTTTACAATTGTACAATTACAATTCAGGCAATTCACAATTTTAATCTGTGGCCTCTCTCATGCTCAGCTAATACCAGAACCCTGTTTTCCAAGACGCTGTACGAAAGGATTAACTCTACCTGAAAGAGTTACAAAGGCAGGCAAGGGACTAAAATTCCTGAGGCCAAATAGTGGGGTGAGAAGAGATGGGAACAACCTCTAGCACCTCTTGGTTCTCAGAGGCAATGCTGCCTAATGAATAGGCACTGAATATCTTAGCACGTTTTATCCACCTGCAAAAATTGCCCTGTCGTCCTCTGGGGTGGGATTGCCCCAATCCTGCCCTGCTCTTTCTGGCTTCTGATAGTTTGCCAGAATGAAACCTCAAGTACTGGAATAGCCACACTCCTTCCCTTTCCCCTGGCTGCTGGTAGAATTCCACCCTGCCCAAACAAAATGCTTGATTCATTGAAATAAAACGTGATGGTCTGCATTTGCCTCTGTGCTGCAGAAATCAGCTTTGTCACCTCTTTGACCTCCAGTTCACCAAAACCTTTCCATGTGGTGGAAAGTGAAAAGTTGGCTACCGTCCTTCACAGGTGACTGGCAGCTTCTCCGTGCTTTCCACAGGCTTGGTTAGTGCAGAAGCAGGTCAAGACTGAAGTGCTCACGGTTGTCGCCCCAGCAGTATCTGGTTAAACCCATCATGTACCAAGATGCGGTGGACCGGCCACCCTAATCTGAGCACGTACGATACCCGAGAGCTCTCATAGCATGTGCTGTGTTTGTGTATATGCTATTAGTGTTTCCACTGAGGTCTGCATCTTTCTAACAGCTCACTGCAGCTGTATTTGCGCATTATAAAATAGTATGCTTTAAAGTGCCTTGTGAAGCAGATTCTTCCAGCCTCACGTTGTAAGGAAACAAGAGTCGCACCATGAAAAAGTGTGTCTGCGCGTGTCAGCAAAGTGCTTTTTCAGTGTGATAGCTGAGTGCAAAAATTTCAAGAGGAATCAGGCAATTAAATTTCAAACCCATATCTCTTCTGTTTGTTAGGAATTCGTCGTTTCACATAGAGGCAACATTTTGCTGCGTGTCTCCTATCTTCTATATACACAGTTTAATTTTAATTTTTTAATATTGTCTTTCGCTGTTGTTGGGATTTTTTTTCTTTCTTTTTCTGGACAGGTTATACATATGCTAATAGAAATATGCCTATTATTTGAAGCATAGTTCTGCTTGTCAATGAAGCTTCATTAACACCGTTATCACTGCCTGACATTTATCTTATAATTTTCCAGAGTTGACTGTTACATCTCCATGGAAACCCAAATTGCAATTGAAACAAGTGAGATAATAAAGGCATCCACAGAGGATTGACAGTATGCAAGCCCACAGTGTTTGTAGGCTACATTTGTTTATAGTTCCTTAGATAAATCCATTGCAGTGGAGATTTTTATTACCTGTCTCCTGTCTTTCTATGACTGCTGCTTATTGCAAGGTTTAGAACAACACTTTTTTTATTTTGCTTTTTAATTAGACCAATAAATTTTATTGGACTCAGCAAGGGAGGCATTGAAGATGTAAATTCTAGAGTGATTTTTCTGGGATGAAATATCAATTCTTTTATATATGATTTTGGCACTATATAGACTGATGCAGTCTTAGGTTGGTTTGGGGGTTTTTTTGAAGCAGCCAAAACTTAGGATCATGGACTCTTTTGATTTGCTGACTCTTTCAGTATGTAACAAGGATCTTTTTTTTCTATACCTAAGGACTTCAGCTCGCTAAGTTCGTGACTCTAAATCAATTTAGATGGTGCCTCAAAGCATAGAGTCATGAAACTGGAGTGGGTCCAGAGTGAATTAATCTGAAATTAATTTGATTTTGAAAGGCTCCATCTGGCTGTGTTTGGAAAGGCATTTAGACAGATATATAAACAAATGATCATCTGTATTCTATATGCCAGATGTGGTGTCAAAAAAATGAAGAAATGGCTTAAAAAAAAATGAGCTGAGGGGGATTTTGTTATAACGATGCTCAACTTGTTAAATTTACAATTGCATCACACTTTGTACAATAATCTTTTCTTATATTCAGAATTATAAAAGGAGGGAGCATGGGTGAGCTTGATAGGATATTTTGTTTTAAGTAAGAAAATTGAATGTCACAGCTTGCTTTAATTGTCTATTTGAGATCTCACATAAATAAGCACAGCTAACTGAAATTGGCTGTGCCCTTAATATGAGCAGTACTGTGATCTTCCATTCCCTTTTTAAGGAAGCTATTTAGGTAAAGCAGCCATGTCAGGCATGAGGCGTTGGCCTCCCTCTTTGGACATATGCTTTTTGGGCCCCATGAAAATAGCTCCCTGCGCTTTGTGGAGCTCGGCTGGGAGCAGGACCGAACGTGTGTGTACACACGTGGGTGCCAGTCTTGAAATACATTGGACTGTAAATTACTTCTTGCAATAATTGGTTGACTTTAGCACACAGAAATGGCTGTGTTTCAAAACAAATGTTTGAAGGACACCTTTCCCATGCCCTCCATCCCCCCAACCCCAATTCCAGGACACAACTCGCTGTAAACTAGGTAAGTCCTTGCAAACCTCATAAGAACTGGCAGATAACTGCCAGCCTGGACATAAAACTTGCTGAAATAGTCACGTCATTAATTATCAAGTAAAAAAAAAATTTTTTTGAAGCCTTCATTACTACCTTTGAAGTTTTTTGAGGGGCAAAGGAAGAAGGGAATTGAGTAATGACTTTGTAAATTTGGAGCAGTAAGTGTTTGGAGAGTGGAGAGAGAGACTGAGGTTGTTGACAAGAAAACAGATGGTCCTACGTGTCCTGAATTTTAAAAGCCTGATACTATTCTAATTTGGTTGTTGACATGTCACAAATATATAAGCATTTGGGTGTAATCAAATACTTTTTTTTTTTTTAAGTAATACCGATAAATGTTTCCTGCCACATAGAAAGAAGTATGCTTCATTGCAAATATGTGTAATCAGTAAAGCAAGGCATTAATAATCCACACCATTAATACTGAGCAGTCAGCTACTTCAGACTCAACTTCATGTGAAGAATTATATCAATCGGTGCTCCAAAACTATAATATAATTGTGCAACCGCATGAGTGTGCTCTCATGTTACTGTCCAGCTTATGGTAATGTAGAGAGAGTCCCTTTGCAATTTGAGTCCCTTTTAGACATAGCACAGATATTTATGCAAAAGAACAGCCTCTGCCCCAAAGAAATTAAAAAGGAAAAAGTTGGTGAGGAGCACAAGAAGACTGGAACAGTAAGTTGTTGCTCGCGAGCATCATAGTTGTGGTGATCTGCCAGGGTTCTCTTCCTGCCATAATGGAAATTGGTTTAGAGACAGACAATTTTTAAGTTAGAAGCCTTTGTTAATGCTGAGCTCTCCAGGTCAAAACCAGATGTGCAGATGCCCATCTGGGAGTTGGCCAACAGAAAACAGATACTTAAAATCCATGACTTAGATATTTATCAGACATGTCTTAACTCTTGTGGTACTTTTCTCCTGCTGCATAGAGTTAGAAATGCACTTACCTTACACCTGATGAAGACAGACCCAATCTTGTTTGAGGGTTTAATGTACAGAACAAATTCTGCCCAGAAAGCAAATATGACTTATTGGGTGGTTGCCTAAGCTGTCCTTTATGTTGCAGAACATTATTGCTTGGTGGACCTCATCTAGCCTTGAACTAGTTAGTTCCCAAAGCCTACAGGAGAACCCAGAAGAACAAGGCTGGGGCTTAATATATAGCCTCTTAGTTTAGATCTCCAAACACTTATTTTAGACATTCTTATCACATATCCCCTGAAATCTGTGATCCTCATCCATACTTGAACAAGAGGAGAAACAAACTCAAATGGTAAAGGTTGGGGTGGGTTTGGCTTCCTTCAGCTGTTAAAGGGCAGGTGTCTGTCACTGGCTGTTGAGCTTCTACTAGTTTCAGTTTAGTAAAATCTATAAGCCAATGTAGGCAAATCCTTGAAGATACTGAAAATAGACCATTATAAGTTTTATCAGCATAAACAAAAAGATGCTGCCCAGTTCAGACCTGTACAGATGGTGTGTTTAATTGTTTGCTTCCACAATTGGATGAACTAGCAATGATATTTAATTGTTTTCCAAAATAGAGGACTTCAAAAAAAACCAAACCTCTTCCTCTCCCTGTTTGCCTTCACTTCTGCACTCATTCGTTCTCTTGTTTACATATATTTTAACTTGTGTGAGTTACTCCAGTCGTGTCTATATACAGCACATATACATCATTAAGTACTAGTGTGTATTCTAAAAAATAATTTGCTTGATTAAAAATAGGTCCATACACCAACAGTAAAAGTTGAGACAGTCTGAGACACATCGGACGTCTTTGTTTTTAAAAGATGTATTTGAATGTGAAGTTGTTTGAAGGTATGATGTAGCAGATGTACAAAGTTTTTGCAAAGTTACTGTTGCTTGACTCTACAGTTCTAGAAAGCATTAGCAAAACCAGGACAATAAAATAACATCATTTGGTAGTTTTAAACATGTATACAAGGGTTATCCAGGTTGTAGGTTGAAACCCCAGCTTTAAATCAAACTGGTTTGTAATGGAGGTGATGCAACAACACAGAGGCTGAGCACCTGAAGAGCCACCAGCCTCTAGAGGTGAATGTTTAGCGATGAGCACGGCGGAGGTTGCAGCCAGGTAGGGACAGACCCTCGCTCACTTGCTGTGGTGAGAAGAACTCTGAGTGCTAATTTTAGGAAGTCAAGAAGCCTTAGCACAAAGGAGTGTATGTGCTCCAATGTATACCATGAGCTGAAAAGGTAATTGCATTTAACGTAGTTCTTATTATGATTTCTTTTTGTATCCTTGATTTCTTCCTATGATACTAATGAGGAATCTGCATCTATACCTCTAAAAAATAATGTGTTTTATCTCAGATGTGCTCAGCTCTCTTCTGATGTTTCTCTAGTATGCATTTTGTTCAGTACTTTTTCCAATTCATATTGCCCTTAGTATCATGCAGTCTGACCCTACCTGCCTGAAAGGTAAATTCCCAGTGCTGGTCCTTCTCCCAGCCCAAATTTATTCCCTATCAAAACATTTTTCAAGGTAGGAATTATTTTTTTTTTCCCCAGATTTTCAAATCTTTTTTCCTCTGTGACAGGATGCTACCTCCTTACTTTACCTAAAATTTGCATTTAAGGCATTAAAGTGATCATGTGTACTAAGTTTGGAATTAATCAGAAAAAAAGTATCCCCTATAGTAACAATGGTTTGCCAGAGTTTGTATGACCTAATGTATGGAGAGAGTTAGCAAAGCTGAGCTACAGCTAATCACTGGTCTCACCAGAAAAAAATGACTGTGAATTTTAAATTATCAGAGCAGTAAAAAGGGCTCCATTGTCTTAAGAAACATTATGCTTTTACAGATAATTTCTGCCAATGTGGAGGCAACACAAGAAAAAAATCTTTCCATTTACCATTCAGTGCTTACACAAGCACTTGAGTATTATTAGCTACTGAGAAGAATAAAATCTGAGCGTTGGATGTCAGGAATTAAAAGCCATCAGAATTGTTCATGTAGTTAATGTGCGTGTGTGAGTGCAAGTGCGGTTGCTCTCTGCTGGATGGATGAAGAATTGCTCAGCTCTTTGTTAAAGGCTTTATGGGTCTGTAAGATGGAGTAAGGGAGAATGTTTTGCGAGCTCAGAGTTTCGGTATCCCTCCTGCAATCGCAGTTGGCCTTCAAGTGTAGCGGAATGGCAGCTTTGCAAGTCTTAAAACTACTCAGTTGTCAGCCCTGCAGATGGGTGCAGGGAAGCCTGGAGAAAATTATTTTGTAGACGTTACTGCATGCATAGGACCAGACGTCCTGCCGTATGCTGCTTTCTTCATTGGGCATGATGTCAGGTTCATTTAGCAACTGCTGTTACAGATATGTGTTACTTAATAATAATTATTAGTATTATTAGCGTTTAATAGTTCTGCCAAAAACTGTACAAGACACTACGGCAGAATCAGTTAATGATTTTTGAAACATCATCTTTCCTTTGAGCTGCTTTTGAGCAACTGCGCTGTGAAAATGCTGATGGGCCAGAAAGCTTCTGGAGATGACTTTTTTTTCCCTCAAAACATAGAGACCTGGTCATTTATGGCTTAAAAATATGGAACAACTTCTTTTTTTGTTTGTCAGAGGTTCTGGCCCTTATTTTGCTGGCCAAAATCCAATTTAGGTAATTACATTCTGTGTCTATAAATCGCAACCCCCTGCAGTTTTCAATTGGGTATGGTATTGTTCTACCCTTCCTGGCTGAAATTGTTGTGCGATAATGCTCCATGTCATTAAACAGCTGCCGTCTGTCACCTTACGATGAAGTCATTCCTCTCTAAACAATGAGTTTATAAAGCTCTTCTGGGTCCTTCCAGATAAAATTTGCTCGTAAACCAGCAATTATCATCTTTCGAGTATGGTAAGGTGATGCTTGTTTGTCTCTCTTGACAGCAGTTGGAGTCCTTCAAAGGGCGTTGTCCCTTTTGTCAGCTTGTGTCATATCCTGGCAGTGACTCCGCAGCTCCGATGTAAATATTTATTACTGTAAAACCCTTATGCCCGTAAATGCCTCTGCGCTGGGGTGGATTTAGTAGTCTTTACACTTGGAACCCGCTCGTTATCATGCTCTCGTTGTTATGTTGGCTCTTAGAGGGAGTTCAATGTTCTCCTACAGATGTCTTACACCATAGAACGTAAAAAAGGCGAATCCCCAGCAAAATGGTAAAGCCGCTAAAATAGGGTGAGGGTTGAGACATGAATTAACCAAAACAGAACAGTGAGAAGTGTTCTGGCCAGGGTTAAAAACAGATTTGAAAAATGGGTCTCACGTAAACCCGTTTGGTCCCCGTTAACAGCTGTTTTTCAGCACCTGGCTTGACACCTAGTTCATTAATGGAAATGAACATGGATTAACGCCAAAGCTCTTAACAGTGATGAATTTAAGAGAGCCCCTTTTGATCCAGACTTTATTTCTGAAGTCTGCCTCTCTCTCCTTAGCGGTCAGTTCGCTTTTAGCAGTCTTGCTGTAATTACAGATATGAATGGGAGAGACAGAGAAGGCGTCTACTAGGTTTTTCCGGTGCTCCTGCTTAAGCAGCAGTGATATTAAAACAATCTCTAACTCCTCAAAGAGTGGCCCTGTCAACTTGCTGAAATGATGGAATGGTAGTTAGGTTATTAAAAGGAAAATTGGCACAAATTGAGAGAGAGGATGCTCTGGCAGCAACCACAAGCAGCCAGTGACTCAAGTGGCTTAATCTCTGCCCTCGGGCTACTCTCTACGATATAGTTGACACCTTGTCAGTGAAGATGATGTGCTGGGTCACCCCCGAGTCCAATGGGCTAAATTGGCTGTGGAGGGAAGGATTGCTGCGGTGTAGAGACAGCAAGCCACATAATCTAATTTTTTTTTTTTTTTTTTTAATGTATGTCATCATTTGGGTACTGACAGTAATTGTCAAGGGATCCCGTTCTCATTAGTGTCCCCTAGCCACAGCTATCTCTGTACTCTCATGCTTTCAAGAAATAGTCCTAAGCTTTCGCAAGAATTGCTTTGCCTCCTCTTGGAAAGTTTCACACGTGGTTTTTCTTTTGCCTTGTTATTTCTTGGGTACAGCGGGAGGGGAAAATGGGGGAAGGAAGGAGCCACGTCCCCTGAGAGCCATTGTGTTGCCAAAGAGGAGTATCAAAAACTCTGCAGCTGTTGGCGACTAAGAGGTCTTAGTGCAGAGCAGTAATGTCCATTGGGTAAAGATGAAGGTTGGGAGAGAGTAAGGGAATTCATCTTTAGCAGAGATTATCTGTGAGGGATCAAGAATATTTGGCTGGATTTTGTATTGACCCAACAAGCTCTGTGACAACTGAACTGTCAGGCAGGTGTGCCGTGCAGTTGTGTTCCTCAGTGGAGCCTTCAAGTACACTGCAGGGATCAGATCTGTAGAATCTATAAAATTGGGTTTTTTTTTTTCCCATTGTTATCTTTCTGTTGTTTTATTCGCTTGTTCAGTTTGTCTGCATTGGCTGTAGTCCTACGGCTACTGCCAAAGCTGGGTGAGGATGCTGCTGCAAGTGCCATTGCTGCAACAGTGCTCATGTGCTCCTCAAAACCCCAACCGTGAGAGCGGGATCCCTCCTCTGAGGTGCTCGAGAGCCTTAGTTTGCACTGAAGCCAAAGGAAATGCAATTTCGAAAGGAGCCCAGTTGTGCTTGTAGAAATAAGCGCCCTCTCTGCAGACTGAACTTGCCTATCAACCCCGAAAAATGTTGGCAGCTCAGTGAAACCCCTACCTTGTGGTAGAAAAGGATTATAAAGAAAAGTCTAGGCTATGCTTGTTTTTTTCCTAAATCTGCAGGATTTAGCGGATTGGCAGAGCTGTCAGTGGATGGTGGAATTTAGTCTGGAGAAGTTTTAATGACTTACCCAAGTTAATTCAGGCAGCCAGTGACAAAACCTGTCCCCCGGAGCTTTGCATCACAGCGTATGGTAGCCTACACGAGGAGTCAGAGCCTTTAACTGTCTTTATCCAATAAAGCATTTCAGGAATATGATCAACATAATTTGACTTCAGTTCCACCAAAGTAAAGAAAGGGCTTAAACATTTTGTGGAATTAGAAGAAATCTTGGCTTGTGCCTAAACCTTTAGCTCAAAGCAGGAGCTTGGTGCTAATGGGGTCATTAACCTAAGAAAACAGGTAGAAGTGTTCAGTTTTGTGGTTTCTTAAAAATTGACTTGTTAGCAATGGAAATTGTGGTGCTCCTGGTGGTAAAGGCGGTTTGGGTAAAGGAAAAAGTAAAGTAATAAACTTGTTATTCTTTATTAAATATGACCTTTGCTGTAATTTTGGGCTAAAGTAGCAATTGTATATGGATTTCTTAAAGAACAGATCCAACAGAGAGAATAGATGAAAGGCATAATTTAAAAATGAACTCAATTCATTTTTTAATGTAAACAACGAAGGAAATGAAGGGAAAAATTAATCCTATTTCTGAAAGAAAATAGTTGACTGAGTCCAGGGCAAAGCTGGGGGCTACACAGCTAAGCTTCTACCTTTTCATGTTTTTGCAGGTCCAAAATAATGTGTAAGCATTTTCCTTAGTTTTTTTAAGCTATGCATCAGGCATTTTTCTACCTCTCTACTAGGGAGGTTGTTTAACAGATTGGGTTTTATATAAAGGAATAGGAATTGGAAAGAAGTAACACAGTGATTTTCTAGAGGTATAAGTGTCATGTGGGTATCTACGGCTCCATGAAGGTCTGGATAGTTGTTCCCATGGCATATCATTCAAGTGAGTCAGTCAGGGTTTTTCTGTTTCTTGGAGATTTGGGGGAGTGGGGGGTGGTTCCAAAGAACCAAAAGTTGGTTGATTGTTTTGGCTCGACTTAAGTGTTATGTATGTATGGAAAATGCAGTTTCTAAGGCCTGGAGAAATCGTGATTTCTCCAGGTGTGCTTGTGACCTGTAAACATCTTCAAAACGAAGAGCATATGTAAGACAAGAGAGGGTATTTGTGCATGAAACGTAGATATAAAAGGTTGGACCAAATCTTTCAGTCTCTTACTCAGGCAAGACTCCCACTGGAATCAATAGGAATTTTGTCTAATAAACGAGTGTGATAAGTCCTGTTGTCTGCTGATCTGTGTTGAAGACACTTCACAAGTGATGATCAAACTTCACGTTGTTGGTTTAAACTGTGCCTTTAATATAACTTTCTTCTTCCTGCCATAAGTAGGGGAGTGCTAAAGTTAATATGGGCATATTAGTATGTTCAGGTGAAGTATGTTTCAAGGAGATGAAATACATGAAACGAAATAATTTGTCTTTGCACAGGTTATAGCTGTGAGACAGGGGAATTAGGGTTGTTTTTTTCTTGCCATTCTTAGATTTTTTTTTTCTCCTGTAAAATACAATTTTTGTCTGGTTGTGCAGATTTTGAGCTCTTCCAAGTCCTCTTGTGGGCATTCTCTCCTGAACAATCATCAATGGAGAAATAGTAATTAATGCCAAGATTTTGAAAGTGGCAGGTGGCTCTGAAATGCCTGAATTCTGCGATGATCAACTTTCGACATTGCTGAACACAGGCCATTTCCCTCCTTCCCCCGGTGGAAAGATGGGGGGAATGCTCTAAAAGTCGCGTCTCATTAGTGTTCTTTCTTGAAACTGAAGCATCCAAAAATTATCACCACTTATGGAATCTCTAGCCAAGTAATTAGTTGAAATTACTGTCCTTAATTATCAATAATAGCATGAGGGTTTTTTGTATTTTTACTTTTCTTCAGTATTTAAAATGATTTGTTTTTCTTATAAGAGTACAAGTCTTCCTAAACCATAATATGTCACTTGTCTCACAGAGAGCAGTTATTTTTTGTTGCTAAGTTCTTTTCCCCTGCAAAAGTGTGTGGTTGTTTTGAACTTAGATGTACATCTGGTGATCAGATAGGGTAACAATTTACAGGGTGAGAAAAATTTCAAAAATCTGATGTCCTTTTGCAGGGAGAAAAACTTTTTGAAGCAACATTTTAATTTTTGCAACAAAGTAGACAATTTTGCCACTGCCTTCTCTTTTTGAATTTTGCTTTTTCTTACGCCAGGGTGCAATAAACAATGTGCTTTAAACTGGAGCTCTCCAGACTGCTTTTCCTTTCTAAAGAGCGTAGGCAACTAATCGGCAGCAACCAGCCACATAGCTGGAGTGTTTTCCATTCTAGGCAATATCATACTAATTTGATGCACACATGGATGCTTCACACAATCTGCAAATTCATCGCTGGCATCTTGCATTAGTCATCTGACAGATTGCCAAGTGTTTCATATTCCTTTCATGTGACTTTATTACAAAACACACACACGCACTGCTTTATTTCTGCGAGTAGCTAGTTTAGTGAGAATTCACTGCAGTTCTGTTTACAACAGCCATGGAGAGAAATCTGCACTTATTTGCAACTATCCTCTGCTTTAAAATGCCAAAGTCCCAGTTTGTGTTGTGCCGCTCGCTTCTTATATAATGACATTAGGCAGCAGCCTGCAGAGAAAACCAGACTCAATGAAAAATGTAATCACATTGCTTTTTGTTCATAATACTTATGCTATTAATTAAATACTGATTTTTTTTTTCTTCCTGCTTTGTGCCAATTGACATCATCTTCTGCATCTAGTGCACATGAAAACTGCGTACTCTCCTAACTTGCCTTCTCTTTTTAATCTCCTTTTCCACTTTCTAGTAACGGCACAGCTAACAAGATGAATGGAGCTTTGGATCATTCAGACCAACCAGACCCAGATGCCATTAAGATGTTTGTTGGACAGATTCCCCGTTCATGGTCGGAAAAAGAGTTAAAAGAACTTTTTGAGCCTTACGGAGCTGTCTACCAGATTAATGTTCTCCGAGACAGAAGTCAGAACCCTCCCCAAAGTAAAGGTACAGTAGTTGTGCTCTCTTTGCTTTCAATTTGGTTTTTTTTTTTCTGATGATCTTGCTTGCCTTCAGGATTTCCAAAGAGGTTTGCATCTGGGCTGTCTGTTTTGAAGCATACTGTGTTGAGCCATGCAGCAGTCCTAAACGGAGAGGACTCCTGAATACCTATCGATTACTGTCTTCCTCCTCTTCTTAAATTGCAGTTTAAGTGTCTGTTATCTGGAAGCGTGCATTCCAACTGTGCAAAAAATAACAAAAGATTGCTGTCCTTGTTGAAATTATCATTGCCAAGAAACATGGAAACCAGAGCAGTCGCTTTCCCAGGATTAGCTCATGACAAATATAATTTTCTACTTCCTTTCATTTCCTCTCCTTGCACCCCAGGTGGGAATAATTTTAAGGATACAAAAGGGGAGAAATGATAGCAGTGGGCTCTTGCTACGTCATTGCTCCAGAGGCAATAAAAATTACTATATAGAGTCGCCCTGCCCTTTTTCCAAAACCTGATTTCTTTTCTGCAGTCATGTAAAAGGATTGATTTTTGGCACTGGTATTTTTCTAAAAGAAAGGGTTGGTTTTTCTTCCTGCATTTTTTCTGTACACATGTAAAGTATTTGTCCTTAACTATATTGCTTTCTTTCACTGTATATCTATGCATATTTAGGCACATAAGAATTCTGTCTATTATACCTATGTAAGTATAACATATGCTTACACATAGACTGAAAATTAATATTTTGTTTTACAGAATGCATTTTTCTCCCTAAATAGTTGTATACTTTCATTTATACTTCAGGTTTGGTACATGAAAGTTTTGCTAGCATTACAAATAATTAGTGCAGCTCAGAGGCATAACTAGATATGCTTGTGTGCCTGGCTGTAAGGTTCCTAGATAGTTATTCATTCTTACTGCACTCCTGCCACTCTGCTAAAAACTTTTACAGCACACATGCTATGGAGAATATCATAAAACAATTTTGTCGGCTAGCAGCTAACTAGCAGTGCAAATCAGCACTTGCCTGAGATTTCCAGTTCCGTGAGAGGTGACTGCTATTGCGTGAGGCACACTGCACAGCTTTGGGTGCTCCTGTGCTTTTGTGCAAAGCGCTGCCAAGGCTCAGCCTTTCCTCCTTGCGGTGGTACGGGGCAGAGGATCCCCTCATCGGCCTCTTCTTTGCTGCCCCAAGTTAAGCAGTCTTGTGCTTTGGGTGGTATTAGTTCATTTTGGGTTGCTCGCATGTATCACTTCTGGTTAAAAGACTTGGTGCATTGCTGTCACACCAATGTCAGGGAGGGGATTCGTCTCACCATACCTTGCTGCTAATCAAGTCCCCGTACTAGATTGCCTTCAGAAGTAGAAGGTATTTTTGGTTGGAGCGTTTCAGTGTAGTTCTGCTTCCAGCTCCCTCCATTCCCCAGGACTGATGTCTTGTAGCATGTAGCCCCCTGCTATGTTAGCACAGAGCCCTCACCAACTGTCTTTTTCTTGTAATGCTGGATAGAAGACAGCATTAAGAGGTCAAGCAACTGGATTTTCTGCAGTCCAGGCTGCTATGGATGAGCAAACTCCTACTTAGTTTAAACCACTAAAATGCTGAACTTTGAGACTCGTCCATTTAGAAAGAGCTGATTCCCGGGCCACAGAAATGCCTTCCCACTAAGCAGTAAATGAAGTGAGAATGATATTGTGGTTAGACAGAAGAAAGCCATTGATTCCCATTTCTGTAGTGTTTGCCATTATACTGTACCTGTCTGTCAGGCAGCTGGAAGGCATAAGGATTAAGCACAGGTCATGCAAATCATTGTAGACTAATTATGAAGGCTTGTAGTCCCCATCTTCAATATTCTTTTTGAAAAGGTGGTTGGGTTTGGGTTTTTTTTTCTTGCTTGGACTCTTTTCAGCCATGCAGAGATGATGCTTTTATGTCATTATATGTTTTAATGAGTAAATGAAATTAATCCTCAAGAAAGGCAGAATAACTTTCGGACTTATATTTCCCTGACACAGCAGCAAGCTCCTCTGGTGGTCAGCTTTTCCCTTGGGAGCTTTGGAGGAGTGTATCTCCATGCTGGCTCTACCCTTCCTCCTGGCTGAGTCTGCCAGCAAGTTTGCTAGATATAGAAACCTCTTGAGTTTCTTTTGGATATCTCTTGACTAGGAATGATCTTTATTTTCTTAATCCAGTAGCACAAAAGATTCTGTGTGAGAGATTGTTAAGACTGCTAGAAACAAATAAGAAAAAAAAATTGCCCTGAAAAATGTCTGATAGTCTTGTTGTCATCACGATGCATGAGAAATACTTCACCTGTGCTATCTAATTGGCATTTGATAATGAAGCCGAGTATTGACTTTTTGCTGGGAGGTGTGGTTGAATTCCGTGCTCTCCTTCTTTGTAAACACCCACACGAAACAACCATTTTTATTTTATTTGAGCTGGGTGGATGGGGGTAATGCATCACCTCCAGTTTTGCAGAACAGTGCATCAAGGGGATCCTGTGGTCGGGTGACACTGGAAAAAGTCCATTTTTCATTTTATTGCATGGCTGTGGCTGTGTGTCGTGCAGAACATTCACAGGCTGGTATCACCCAGAAATTTCTCTGAATATTCTGCAAGCCATGAATTGCAACAACAAAACTACAAGTTAGCGTTACTACACCATGCGGGGGGTGGGGGGTGGGGTGGGGTGGCAGTTTGGTTTTGTTCTTTGAAGAAAGGCATTTTGATTTTTCGAAAGATTTCTCTCTTACCAGACAAGGGCTGTGTATTTCTGTTAGCTTGGCCAAAGGGGCTTCTCCAATTTGGACAGAATTTTTCTCTGATGAACTGTTCATGAAACTGCAATCTGAGTCTCTCCCGATTCTGTCAAAAATAACCATAGGCTGCTTCTCTCTCTCCTGCTGTTATTAAGACTGTCTTTCATACCCTCCAACGACAGACGGCCTAGTTCATGTCTTTCCTCCTTTTTTGTATTGCTTGCCAGCTCTGCAAAGCTGAAGCTGGAGGAAGAGGAGGAAGACAGGTAGAAAGCCAAGTTTTACTCACTTTGGAAAACTAGAGGAAAGATATCTCACTTCCACAGATACATTGCTGCTAGTGCAAATGTTGAAACTTGGCTTTATTAATTGGGAACCGCAGGAATGGCTGCATTTCCATGGGTGATGGTTGGAATATCCTCTGTCGGTAGGAAACTCCTTGTGCTTTCCAGAGTTTGCAGTTCTCCGCTTTTTTTTGGATATGTGAAAGAGCTCAGCAAAGGAATTTGACTTCGTGTTTATCCCCTGTTGTTTTGTAAGGCTTTTTCCTCTTTCTGCAACAAGAGAAATCCGGGGGATTAGGTAAACTAAATACAAAAAAAAATGGGGGGGGGGGGGGGGGGGGGGGCAGGAAATCCTGTAACACTGAAATAAATGGCACTCTCAGCTTCTGCGGGCTAAGGGGATTCAAAGTCTAGGCAGATCAGCCATCTCTGTTCCCATTCCAGCTTTCTCCCTTTATATAATTTATTCTGGGTGGATAGATGACTTTTTTTCAGAGTGGTTGTTAAAGAGAGCTTCTGTAATACCTCAGATACAGCCAGCTCTATGCAAAGGCACTATACACTGCCACCAAGATCTCTCTTCTTCCCCACTGTTCTTCTAAGCCAGAAAGATTTCCTTGGCTGCTTTTGTTTCGGAGTCCGAGTGCTGAAGCAAGCAGATGGCACAGGGCTACTTTTGCCTTTTGAAATGCAGCAGAAGAGTCTTGGGCCAGATCCACAATGTCCTTTTGGTACCTTGCCCCGGTTTTGATACCTGTTAATTCTTGTAGGGATCAAGGTCCCCTAAACCAGCTTTGTGAGCCTGAGCCTGCTTGCGCTGCCATAGGAATCGCGTCGCAGAAAGCAGGGGAGAGGCACCTGTATAACAACTAACTCCGTGTTTCCTTGTAGCCTTTTACAGACCCTTTATCAGATTAGAGGGAAGCTGCTGAGTGAACAAGGATGTGCTGTAGTTAAAGGCCAGTGTTTATTATTATCCTATTTAACATGGTAATTTAAGTCTACCGGGAAGCAAGCAGAGGAATCTGATAATGAGGCGTTCATCTGCTGCATACAGGAGAGACTGGATGGGCAAGGCACGTAGGAGGCAGAAGTTAGCTGGCTTGGTTCGGTACCATTTTGGCTACGGTTTAGCCCTTCGGAAATACTTCTGTGCAGGTAGGAGGGCTGGTTCCTCCCCTCCAGCGTGTCCCTGCTCACCGTGCCCCATTTTCTGCGTGGCAGAGGAGAAAAGGGAACTCGGGCAGTCCTGCACAGGAGCAGAGCTGTGGCACTCCGCTTGTCACACAAACCCATCCTGACTGTCCTAATCAGCAGCAAAGACGTTAACCAACTGTTCCTTGCCTGCCCTTGCATCACTGCTCAGCCGATTGCACACTCCTGCTCCTGGAAGCAATTTCAATGCATTGTGTTTTGCAAAACTATTTTAGATGCTCTTTAAAAGCTCCCTTCAGCCAGCGCTCCAGGAGTCAGGGTTTCTCTACATATTTTGATTTATTTTGTGTTTTTCATGCTCTCACAGTCCCACATGAACATTGCTTAGCTTTCAGATCGGGTGAGTTGCATCATGAGCACATATGCTGTCAAAAATGCAGAGCTTGGGACCACAGCCATTTTGCATGTGTGTTCTAGGCTAAATTTTAGTGATCATGGCTGAGAGATCTTCTGTTACAATTGCAAACTTGAAATCTTTCATGCACTGAATGAAAAAGTGCCTTGCATACTTTTTTTAGCAGGTGCTTTGTGCGCTATATGAAGTTTCACACAATAAAGACTGGCAAAAGCCCGATGTTGCTGTTAGATACAAGTACAGTGGGGAGGGAGAGCAAATGATAAATTTGAGTTTTTAACTCAGTTTCTGACTTTAGGATGTTTAAATTTAAACCTTAAAGAACTTTATAATTGTTTATGGGTTATAAGTAGCATTATAAAATATGTTATAGATGTGAGCTGATTTTTATAAAAGGTAATCCTTATTCGACAAATCTGCTGGAGTTTTTCGAGGGTTTCTCTGAAAGTGGACAGGTGTGAAATTGTGTATATAATCAAGCTGGATTTCCCAGGGGCATTTCACACAGTGACACACAGGAGACTAATACATACGGTTGCTGGTGAAGCAGAGAAGGGCCCATTTTCAAATGGAGAAAGGAGGTGGTTAGATGATCGAGGGCAGATTAGAATGGGGAAAGGTTACGGGCCAGGGGAGGAGAGGGGATGATGATTGGAGAGCAACAGGGACTGCTATTGGAGATCAATACTTTTTCACTCTCTATGTAAATGGCTTTGACAGAATGAACCACCAACTTGTTATCCAACTTTTTGGATCATGCAGAAGGGACTGGATGGGGGCGAAGCTACCTGATAACCTGGAGAAAACAATCCAATACAAAGAGATTCAGCTGGGTAAAAAGAACTGTGAGCAAGAAGAGTAAATCTGAGTTTTGAGTGAACAAATATGTTGAATGAGTATATTTTTCAAAGATTCGAGAGCAGGAGAGGATTTGAAGAGTGCATATATCATAAAAGGACTGACATGATGTTTTGTATCCGTATGGTCAAAAAGGCACAGAAAAAGCGAAGCTGTATAAATGGAAGCATTGAACATAGCTTTCAAGGAAATACTGTACCACTAAAAGAAGGATTTTTTTGATCATGTTTAAACTACAGTTACCAATATTTAGTACCATTCTATAGAAAAAGGCAGAGGTCCAGAGAAGAGCAGCATGATTTTATATGAAGTCAGGAAGGGTTAAGCCATGGTAAAAGGTCTAAGAAGGTTAACTTGTAAAGGGCTTCAAGCATTGACTTACAAGACAGCTAAAAGGGGAAAAGCTGAGGAAGAATACAGGACTGTACCTTGGTTTGGAAAGAAAAAGTTATAAGGGGATACAATTGAAGTTTCTGCAGTGTGTTGAAGAGCATACTGAAGGCAGGAATAGATAAGCTCTTTCAATTAATATTAAACCCAGGGACTGCACAGCATAGACTTAAGATTGAGAAACAGCAGGCCAACACAAAAAAAATCCAACTTCTTAAGTCAAACTTTTTTCTTCCACTTGCAGAGCAGAGAATGGTCTTCCAGAAGTAGCAGTAGGAAGAGTTCCAAAAGAAACTTTTCTCTTGCTTGCTTCCATTTAGTATTTTGAAATAATGCATCCGGAGCAGTATGTGACATGACTGCTCTCCACGTCCCAGTACAGTTTCACCGCAGAAGCAGGGTGAGGTGCCAAGGCTGCAGTGGACACAGCTGACAGTGGCTTATCTATGTCCAGCATGAAGAGGGTCTGAGATTTCTGATGACCCCTGATATTTTTGCATGGCTTTGAAGAGGGGGAGCAGATGAGGATAACGTCCCATCGCGTACTTGACTGCAAACCTGTTGCCCACATAAATCAGTCTCACTGTATATTCCCATCATTGACTATGGCAAGAAAGTCAGCCCCCTTTAACGCTGAAAAGTATCACAGCAAACCCAACCCAGCCAAGACGGTGCAGAAGTGGAAGATATTTGTGAAGATACTGCATCAGGAGTGGGGGTTTGTGACTGCAAAACAGGAAGAGTAGAGGATGTTGGGGGGATTGGGTAGAGAGTGTTTTTTGGTTGTAGTATTTAAAGAGGGAGATAGCACTTAAAACCTTCCTTAGCCTTGTCTCTGAAGTTCCTATATACAGCATGTGAATGACTGGAGCTGTAGCAGAATTAAGCCTTTTTTTTTTCTTTTTTTTTTTTTTAAGGCATCTTTTCACTCCACGTTTTTACAGTATTTATCACAGTGGGGGCTTGGTCCAGAAATGAGGGCTCTAGGTGTTGCTGTAAGAAATTAATAAAAATAAAACATCTCTAAGGGATTAAAGTAGATCGCTTTGGGGCTCATTGGTTGCAGTTTTGTAGCAGCTTAACTGTGATTTACAAGTGTATATGAATTTTCAAAATTAAGCTAAGACTGTATAAGCACATTGCTAATTATATCCATGCTGAAAAAGTGCATAAACTTTAACTGCATGAATTGGTTTAGTTAAATTGATAGAAAACCCAAATGCAGACCAGCCATTAGAAGTGTAGGACTTCATATTCCAGTTGTGGTTTTCTTAATTGATCTCTAATGTTCGTGTCTGATAAACACTTGGGGAAGAGGCAAGTTAGGTAAAGGGATGTTTGAGCTTCGGTTCAGGCATGAAATAAAATCTGAGCACTTTCCACGTACATTCAACAACTCCAGAAATACAGATGAAAATATGGGTTCAGTTTTCCTGACAGTTCAGGAGAAACAAGATAGCCAAAACGGAAGGGATATGTCTGTCTTTTTTTCCTAATTATATTTAAAAACAACTGAAGGCTAATGATTGAGAATTAGGGGGCTTAAACAATAGTGGGTTTTTGTCAAGACAATGCTGGAAAAGAATATTTTGCACAATAGTTAAAAAAGGCAGGCAATTCTTTGCCATAATGTTGACTTCTTCAGCACACCATCCAGCATTTACCTACAGAATATTTTAGAACAACTGTACAAAAAATCCCAAACGTTCTTAAAATATAAATGGGTAATCTGTTTTTCATAATGCCATCATTACATCAGAAAAAACCACATAGGCAGGCAGTTAAAACAGCCTGAACTTTCAATAAAATTGAAAAAAACAGCTAATCAAATTGCATTGTTGAATCTGAATAATATGCCAAACCTCGGTCTCTCAAATATATATAATCTCAAAGGCAAAAATTGTAATGCATGGAAAAATCTAAGTCAAGTCATGCACGCACTTGCACACAGGAATTAATCAATGGATATAATACTCAGACATAAAATCACATGCATGTTTAAGTATTTTCAAGATTGGTGCCTACATTTAAGATATATACCTCTGTAATAGTGCCAGATACTGTCAGTTTGAGATTTATAGTATTCAATTTCTTCAGTTGCATATTAAAGCTCACATCAATGAGTTTCGATCTTTTTATGACATTGTTGTAGCACTGAAATTCTTTCCTCTTCCAGTTTTCTATTAAATGAATAAACATACAATATTTATCTGCTTGCCACATAAAAAATGATGTGTGTTTTTGTTAAAGAACAATGGTTTCAAAAAAAACCCCACGACCCTTCTTTTATTATATAGTGTTTCTAATTCTATTCAGTTCTAATGTTTGAATCATTTGCTCATAACATAGAAGGAGGTTTTGCAAAGGATTTGAGAACCAGTCTGAAATCTTCACGTGCTTTGGCATGGAGCTCAAAGGAGGAAAACATTTGACAACTGAGCAATGTCAAAAATGAAGTATAATTGGGGAGTAGCCTTATAAGCATGTATTTCAGCTGCACTGCCGCTTCCAAGTCTCTCATTTCCATTGCAAGAACGGTGTTTTATTGCTTTCATCTTCTGCTCCTGTCACCCCACTAAAATCATGCACAAGTGCGTGTGCATGCATATGCACAAATAAATAAAAGCCTAAAATTAAAACGCACAATGCAAGAAGTTCTGCTCATTGAAAGACAGAAGAAGAGACTCCAAGGCAGTGAGAATTTCTCTGCCACTGCTGAGATGATGTGAGAGACACGTAAATATTACAATGATGGGTCGCAATAAAAAGCTAAAGACCATGTAAAATGTTTTAGCATAAATACGCCATCAATTTTGTTAGTTCTTAACAGGAAATTTAAACCCTAGGAAGGCTTTGAAAGGATGTCTGTTATTCTTTATCACTTTGAAATATGTTACAGAATGGATATATGTGTAGCATTTGCAGTGTAAATTAATTACTAGTTCATTACTTCCATCTTCCCTGTGCCAGACCTTGTCACCCTGTATTTTCTGCTGGAGCAGGGTGGCAAGAGGACAGCATTGGACGTGCTTTGGGTCTTGTAGGACCCATAACCTGCTCAGTATCAGACTTCGGTGATACAGTTGCCAGGAAAGGGTGTGCCGTGCCAGTGGTAGTAATACTTTTTTTTAGATGTCAGTTCCATAGTGCACTGTAACCATCAGCATATTTCAAAAGAATAGCAAATAATTCCCTAAGGATAAAGTCTGGTAGTGGCTTCTAAGCCTGGTTTGAGCTTAACTCAAGCCAGTGAGCTGTGGGTGGAAGGCTGCGTATGCCATATAAATCTCCTGGTCCGTCTATCTCAGGGAAGAAGGCATTTTCAGGAATCTGTGTCTTTCTAATTGCTTATAAAAACACTCTGAGACAAGGCAGTGAATAAATTAAATTTGAATGTTTCCAGTGGATTTTTTCAGTTTTTCACTGAACCTAATTACTGTCTAATCTATGCCCATGAGTATGCAGTTTTAAGTGGGATGTTAGACTTTCACTCTGCAGATTAAACTCTGCGGTGCATAAATTCATTATTATTTGTGGAGGAAAAAACTTCACTGTCTACTACCTTGTGGTTTTAATTTAAAATAACTACTACATCTGAGTCATGCATACTTTTGGAAGAATAAGACGAGCTGGAAAGAGATGGAAGGTGTTTTCTAATACACCATGTCTTTTATTTGCCTAACTGAATTGGGAAAATTTATGTTTCAAACAATAATTAAACTGTCCTAGTAGCTCAAGATGTCATGCTTTCAATTGCAATTTTAGGGAGCTGTACCGCAATAGGGAGTAGATTAGTGTAATGTACTGCATGAAACTTTTTAGCTGCAAGGATGAGCGTGGCACTGTAAGGAGCACCACTGCTGCTTCAGCCGTAGATCTCCAAGTGTGTTGCAAAGGGAGACAACTATCATCGCTCAGTTTTTGCCAGCTGGAAGGAGTGAGATACAGAGGCCTGGGGAGACTTTTCCCAAAATTTTTGAGTCACTTTGAGCAGGCAGAGAGTAACATTCTGCCTGTGCCGTTGTTGTGTTGCCTAAATCAAATCTGCTCCCTTCATTCTCAGTGCTTGAACCCCTGAGCTGGTTGACACAAAGATTTTGTTATGTTAACACTGCCCAGGTGAGATCTGCATTAGTTTATTCACGTATTAATCAGATCTGATGAGGACTGCAGTTAGAAAACGAGTGTGGAGCAGACCCATAGGCACCAGCTCCCACTCTTCCTGTGCCCCCCCTAATTAAAACAATGAGTATTAAACAACAGGTTTCCTTTATTATTTGCAGATCATGGGATATAAAAATCATTGTAGATTTAAAATGGACTATATTAACCCGAGTAATTCTGCCGGGGCTTCAGTTTCTATAGTGAAAAGTGTTGTGTTGTCTCTGGCTCAATTAGATTTTTCTCAGTGTCAGTTTTAATTCACTTCACTGGAGTGTGGGGGAACTCTCTGTGGAAGGGAAAATGTTACTTCTGAATGAGAGCCTCCTGTAGCCCACATTTTATTTAAGAGTTTTAAAATGCTTCGCAGTCCCACATTCTCCCTTGAACGTCTGCTATTGTGTGCTGTAAGAGCTGAACGAAATCGCTTGATGTTTCTTAATGTGACAGGCATCTGAGTTTGAGCAGGAGGATGGAAATAGGGAGAGCAAGGTCCTTGCTTCCCTCTTTTTATTTAATACTGAAAAAAAAATAAAGCCTTGGAGAGCCTTGATGGCCAAATAGACATAATTATGTCAAATGTTTCTCATCCTTACAAATGTCCACCTGTCCACATGTACAGAGAAGGAAAAACTAAGAAGCAGGGTTTGCTTTTGCAATGCTGAGTCCAGGGCAAAGGTTGAGTGGCCCGAGAAGTTGTTTTTTCCCCTTTAGACGTGGCATTTCTTACCTCCCATGGTCGTCGGCACTTAAGTGTGAATTGCTTGGTTACGCACTGCTTGGTGCACACTGCCCAAGTAGCCCAAAATGTACTATTTCTTTCCTATTTTTAAAGGGAAAAATGGAGGTGATCTTTAATTTGAGGGTGCTTCTCGCTGTTGTGAGAAAGAGAAGACGAGAAAAAGAGCCTACGATAGAGTTGTAGGGGAAGGTTTACCAGACAAGGTAAACATCTGAAACGTCCACTGTGTATAGGTGGGACTTTCCAAAATGCTTGTTTCCATCATGCTCAGCACGTTTCTCTTCCTGTCTCTAGACCTCTCCTTCCAATATTTCATTAATTCTCAAGATATTAGATTTATGGATAGTTGTGGACATGGAAGTTTTACTTTGGGGTTGGATTTTTTTTTGTTTGTTTGTTGAGGTTTTTTTGACTGACACCTCCCAGCTTCCAGTTTTGCAAATGATTTAGGCTGCTTTCCAGTATAACACTGGGCTACCTACAGGAAAGCACCTGGGAGTGTCACCAAAACCAGTCAATTGGGTCAATACATGTGAACCTCTTTTCTGATTCAGACAGAAGATGATACCTCAGCGTTATGCTAGAGTGCCCCATAGCTAATAATAATGCCTGCCTGTATGTGAAAGGTAAATAAGAAATGATCTCCACAGAGTATCCCTTCATGTTTTTCAGAAGAATTGAGCAAAACAGTCTATCAAAATTCTGCTTTCTGAGTGTGTCATCTCCCAGTCTTTACGTTTCCAGTAGTGTTAGCGTCCCTTTCCAGTCCTGAGCTGTTAGCATGGAATGCCTTTCTGTGCTTTGTTGCTTGCTAGTTCTTGCTTGAGTATATATTGAGTTAAAAGGTGCTGTGTGAAAGTAGGAAATTATTATTATTATTATCATCATCATCATCATCATCATCATTATTTAGATGCTGCGGTTTAAGTAATTCAGAAAAATCTCACAACTAAAGGTCAGCGTAGCTTGTAGGTTTACACATGCACAGTACAAGTAACCTTCAGAAATTTCCTCATGACAAGATAAGTGCAGCAATTATATTTAAATGAGTGCCAGAGAAAATTTCACTGTAAACTACATTAGCTGGAGAGTGTATGCTCTAAGAGGATTTAATTGAATTAATGTTACTTACTATCAAATGCTCCGTCTAGTGTATTGCCAGGTCTCCTTATTACTAAGAATAATATTTGGCTCATAAAGACCCCTGTTCAACTAAGCACACAGTCCTGATGACTTCAGCAAGTGATAAAAGTTAAGGCATGTGCTTTGCTGCTTTACTGAATAAGAATAGGCTTGAAGCTAGGCACAGGTATCAGTGTGTGTACATAGTGCGTAATCACGGAGCCCTTTAAGAAAGCTGTTGATGGAGATTCCTCTTACAGATGGTTTTCCAAGTGTCTAACGAAGGTGGGATTTTGGCCAAAGTGTCCTTCCTAGTTCGAGTGTAGCCGTTGTGTGTAACGGCTGCACCAGCGATGGAGACAAGCAGCCCAAGCGCAAGTCTGGGTGTACAACAGGAGGGGTGTCGGGGTGAGCCGCGCCGGGGCTTCGGAGCCGGTCGTGATGGCAGAGGGGTTTCATTGAATAATCCTGGTGCTATTTTTAATGCTGTTATTAATGCAGGATTCTCACTCTTGCATTATACGGAGATGCCACAATGAGATCCAGGTAGGTTTTTTGTGTGACTTCCTACATAAAAGCAGAAATGCAAATAAACTGCGTTAACATATTCACGTTATATAAATGGAAAACTCAGACACATGGAAACACGGTGACATAGCCAGAGACATGCTTCAAGTCAATGATAAAGATATCCGCAGTTTTCCTACTCTGCTCTTATGTTTTAGCCATTAAGGAGAAAATGTGATGTATTGGATGTTTTTGCAGAATATTTTTGAATGTCAAAAATACCACTGATGTATGCGTCTCCTTTATGTTTGATATTATTCTATTTTCCTTTCATATGCATTCTTTAAAAAGCGAATACATGAAATCTAGCAAAAAAATCTTTTATTCTCCATTCATTCAGCAACAAAAACAAAAATAAAAAGGTTTTGAACTGCTCTTTTATGGAAATTGGGAAACAGTGGAATACTTTCTACAGCAACTTTCTTTATTGTTGGCCGAATCAAATGGCAAAAGTTTTTATTCACCTACGCATCTTACATTTTAATGATCCACATGTCACTCCTGAACTTCACCCACCCATGTTTATGTATGCAGTTGACATTCTGGTACAATCAGTAAGGCACATGCCATTCAGAGGAGTTACAATCTCCTCTTTGTTTTTGTGTTTTTGTTTTTGGGGGAAAAAGAAAGAGTAATTGCCCATGTCAACTGATGTTCATTATAGGGAATTGTTTAGCTCTCTTAAAAAATCATTGGTCGGCTTTTCCCCCGTGAAAATATTCAAGGTCTCAGTTCACAAAAGAGCATGTAAAGCAGCAGACTAGCAATCTGTGCTGCAAGGAGCGAGAGTGCGATGTTCTGTGCAGCAAATGTCAGAAGTGCTTGCTATCTTAAAAAAATAAAAAGACAAATATTTAGTAAGGATGAGAAACATTATTACGGTTGCAGCCAGATGTGGTTTGGGGGAACAATCTGTTTAAAAGTAGGGAATTTTTTTTTCATACATTTGTATGGAGCATTTATGATTGAACATTCGTTAGGTAGCATCTGGCATGAACTGTTCCCTCTTTCTCTCTAAGTTTCATGGCTTTGTGTTGTATTTAAGGAGGATATTACAAAAGGTAATTTGATGTCTCATTCTCTTTGGTATGGTCATGGGTTTAACTTTTGAATGACTCCCTTGAAATAGGAGGAAGGGGAAAAAAAACCCACCAACATTTGGTGTTTTTTTATAGGGAATATACAATATTTTGATGTCACAGAGAGTGCCCACAGTACATTGTGTGCACGCAGCAAGTCAAGAGTGCAGCCGCCTCCGCTGTGGACCAGGGTCCGTGCGCCACAGATAACAAAGGGACCCGAAATCTGGGGCTCCAGTCTCATCCACATGCTCTTATTATCGTTTGCTGTTTGTATTGCAGATGCACGTAACAGATTGTAAAATATGCTGTACAAACAGATTGGTAAAATGATCTTTGTCCTGAAACACTGATGGCATAGATGAACAAGAAGGATTGAAAGCGTGCCTGCACTGAAAGCTGCACAGCCCAGACGCCAGAGTTTTGGACCCATGTCCTCAACAAAAAGGCCTTTGTGCATCTTTATTGAAGCAAAGATCTGTTCTTGCTGATCTTACTGTAACGGGCTGAAATTTTAAATAAGATTTAAAAGAAAATAGCACAAAGACCATTGGAGAGTGAGTAGGAGAAGGGAATGTGCCTACTTCTCCCTTTTTTTTTCTTCTTTTTCTCTTCTCATCTAACAGCATTTGTCCTACACTTGCCAAACCAAGCCTGTCAAGGGACCAGGCTTTCAAACTTTGGGTAGTTGCTCACAGTATTGGAATAACGCCCTGAAAAAAAAGGCTGGGGCGTGCAGGGCTGAGGCTTTGATGACCTGACTCTGAGAGTCACTGCTCATGGAAACTCTGACGCTCTGGAAATGACGAGAGCAAGCCTGCAAACTTGGCTTCCTCTCACTGGGCTGCTCAAACAGGAAAAATTCTAATACTTAATGTCTTTTTCATCGTCCAGGGCATGTAAAGAGATCATCCACTTATGCCCTGTGTGGTTAAGAAAACCAAGAATTGCTCATCTTATTTACTGAAGTAGCTAATGTGCGTTTCAAAGTGCCTAGATGTTAGCTTGTGGGGGAGGGAGGCATGAACATTAAGATTAATTTCAATGAAAATATTTTTGTGGGAATAGATTGCTCAGTGAATATAGATCATGTGCAGCTGGTAGAATAATGATAGAAGCCTGTTTATATGTTTTATTAGATCAATAAACTATTTACATGAAAATGGAGGTGTCTGGATTGTGCAAACAGCTCTTTCAGAGGAGCTTTGCTTAGGGACGAGAAATGATTTTGCCATTTCAAAACACTTCTGTTTCTCTTTCACATGAAAGTGCTCTCTCACTGAAATTATTAAAGAAAACATTTTTCAACTCTGAAGTATTGCTGATATTTTGGCAATGGCTGTGGTCAGTAGTCCAAGTGATGGGAACTGCTGAGCGCTCAGAATTTAAACAACTTGTCTTGACTTTATGATAAAAGAAATTTTATGCCTGGACAGGACATAAAACTTGGACCCACGTGGTCTTCTGGGTTTGAGGTACAATGGTACCTGAATATGCTGGGAGCCAGAGCTCAGCGTCCATAGCTGCTCATGGCTGAGCCACTATTGCCCTGGTCAAGAGACATGGGTCTCTAGATCAGGCAAGAGATCTCATGTTCCAGGATGCAAAGGTCTCACGTTTGGAAATTTAACTTAACTGAAAAAAGACCCACTGGTTCATCCAGCTTGTTGTCTGCCAAATCGACGCTTGTTCTGTTTAGTGCATTCCTAAATGTTTTGTCCAATTTTATTTGGAAGTGGACCATGGGATGCTGTTTCCAACTTCCCCCCTTCCCCCCAAGATTAAATGTTTTTTTATTATACTGCAAACACACACACTCCTAACATATTTTTAGTATTTTGGTCCCCCAACTTTATTTATTTTCTGTTGTATAATCCCTGTTCTGTGCTAATACAGATGAATGGGAGGGATGCATTTTCTGTCATGTAAAATAGTACTGGGGATAAACTCTGCCTAAGATTTTGGCTGACCCCCGCATCAGGCTTAGCTCAAAAATTAATTTGTCATTACCCAGGTGCTATTCACTAAGCTTTATTGGCATAGAGGAGCGCCACATACTGTATGTTCTTTGGAAGGAAAAAAAGTGGTCATGTAATCACTGAGACAGTAAACAGTCATTTCCAATCCAGTAATATTTTATATGAACTGGCACCGTATGTTGTATATCATCCATCTTGCTAATCCTTGTTCCACATTGCCTCCCACTTGAGGCCAAGAACATTACAGCTGTGCCAGAGAGTGGGTGGAAAAATAGCCTTATTATTAACCTAAGTTGAAAACATAATGGTTTTTTGAATGTCTTCATTCACAGATGCAGTAATACTAAAATATTAATACCCTTAAGTATAGAGAAACAGAACTTTCATTTAAAAGCCATTGTTCATGTGTGTTGCAAAAGTGAAAGCCTTAAAAAAGTGTTGCAAATGCCCTGTACCATTTGTTTTATGTTTTATCTTGTAAATTCCAGTATTCTGCAATAAAGGAGCCAAAATATTCTTCAGAGTAGGTTTTGAGCAACGTTGCTGCCATCACTAGCATCGTCTTGTGGTAAATGAAAGAGTTTCTCCAGTCCTCTGTCTTAAAGCACAGGTAATAATCAAATGGATATTGAAACACAGATAATGACTTTATAGTACCATGATCAGGCAGAGTTGCATTGCCAATGTCAGTGTTTAACTCTCAAGCCCAGTGGGATCAGAAGTATTCAAGATGCATGTGTTTTCTGGGAGCAACCATCATGAAGACTACAGGAGAAAACTGCAAGCCTCACCTGATTAATCTTCATAGCACCCCAGCATCCTGGATTTACAAGCAGAATTGAGGGACCTAGCAATGAAAACTGAGTAAATCTGCAGCACAGCATCACTGAAAAGCCACAGAAAAAGGAGATGATGCTGTTCTTCAGCTACAGTCATGGTTTGCCTTTCCTAGGTCAGTAACTCACTTCTGTGTATATCTTCCCAGGTAAAATATGAATCTTCCACAATTGTCTTTGGGAGGTGTAGGAGTTGCTCTTGAACAGTATTCAGAAAAAAAGAAAAAAATCCTGATTGTACTAATTTCTGACTAGCATGAAAAAAAATGTCCCCTTTTAAAAAGCAAAAAAAGGATTCAAACCTACAGTGTATTAGACCGTGTGTTGTAAATCAGCCTAATTGTTTTAGAATTCAGAAGTGTTTCATCATTTTAAATTGGGCTTGTCTGATATTTAGTTCCATGTTTTTGATAACTCTGCAGGACTAATATGTAGCCTGTTGTTGCACAAGAAAAGCTTTTTTTATCCTATCTTTTAAGACTGATGGAATGAGAGGAGGTTGACAAGTAATCACTTAGTTATCTCTGTGTCAAAGCTTATGATATGCATTATAGTGAAAATGTGCAATACGCAGTTCCAGAAATAATTTTGCTATATATTAAGGTTTATCTTTCTTGCATACAAAATGCAAGAGTGAGTAATGCTGCAGTCTGATAAAGGATTTCAAATGACTTGGAAATATCTTTAGATTTGCCCTAATAAGGCTTAGCAGGTACCTAAACATTGTGCAAGATATGGGTCCCATATTATTCCCCTGTCTGCCATTGTGAGTGGCAAAAGAAATCTCCCATTTTTAAGACATCATCTTGCAGTTTCTCTGTTGACCCACTGCACTCTGTGGTTACATACAAGTCATCTGTGAGTAGGGGGGGTTTTTTTGTGGAAAGACCAAGCAACGCTTGTTCCCAGTAGGAGCTTGTGGTTGCAAAGCTCATTTGACAATCTAAGCTCTAACCCACCATTCCTCAGTGCTCCTTCAGGAAAAGTTTGCATAGTTTTTGCTTAAAATTTTAAGTGATAATAACATGTTGAATAAAAGACGAGGGCACGTTGTCACATTAACTAAAGGATACTGCTACCAAAATATTATGATTATTCAGGTTGGTCTCCATGCAAAATGAACACCGATTAAAAGAAACAGCCTTTTGTCAGAGAAGGAGCAAAGGCTGCAGATGAAATAATGTACAAGAACCCCTTGGATTTTTTTATTTCGTATTTTTTTAGCTTTCAGATAAGACTGGGGACTTTGTTCTAAAGCTCTATGAGTTTTTGGTAGCGAAGCACCGTTAAGCTGCACATCCGTGATATTTTGTTGGACGCGTTCCTGTGGCTGCCATGGTGACCCGCAGAGAACGCCGTACAGAATCATGCTACTCCAAACGTGATTAGATACATTCAGGATCCGCATGCTATTGATGCCAAGGAACACTGAATAGTTTCATCTACTTTGCAGACAAGCTTCAGTGTAAGCCCTCCTGCCACTGCCTGTTCAAGGCCACCTTTGACAGCCACAGGAGCCAACACATAGCTGTTTAGGCACTCGTTTTGTTCCTTTTCTCTATTTTTCCTTCTCCCTCTGATTAAGTTGCCAATCATCCAGCTTCTTTCTCTTCTTGTCTTGATAAGTTGCCAATCATTTCATACAGCCTATACCACTCTAGCCAAGTATTTCTCTTGTCATAACTTGGAAATAGGCTGCTGGAGATTTATTTTAAATCTTGATCTGATGAAATGCCACATCTTGATCTTTGGAGAGCCAGAGGGCCTATATGTCATGGTACTGTCTTGTTTGGACTGCTCTGAACTGGAATTAATTCGAGGACTTGAGACATGTCCCATGGGTCGTCCAACACACTCTCGATATTCCCATCCCTTAATAGATATTAAATATTGGTTAATAGATTTTTTAATTCAGTTTTCTGGGTCATACATAGTGGATAATAGCAAGAAAGAAACCATCAATTGTATAAAGACTTCTGGGGGGAATAACATATTTATTTGTATGATACATGGGTTTTCACTGTTTTGCTCTGGTTATTGAATCATTTATACAAAGATTGCAAAGTAGTAGCTTTATTTAGGAAGGTTTTCAAGAAGTAAATAGCAATGGGAAATTAAGCAAAGCTGAAAGTGTTTACCATGAAAAGTGTCTTTAAAATTAATGTTTGTGAGATTGCAAAGTAGTTTTCTGGAGAAATTATGGGATGCCTGATTCTGGGAAATCTACAGATAGGACCAGATAAAACTTTGGAAGAATTATGTGTGGAGGTGTAAAGCTGTCTTCTCTGGGAGGGGAGCTTAGCTGAATTTTCCTGCCTCTAAAATTTTATAATTCTGTTAAAACTACTTTCCTAGATTTGCAAGATAACACTTTCCCCCACTATTTATACTTCATTAGCTCATTTTCCAGTCACAAGGAAAAGATTATGAATCATCTTAGCTTTTCTCTCTCACTTTGGAAGTACATGTGTTACACGTCTATTCTGCATCTCCCTTTGTTGATTTTACATTAGTTAATCATCAGACAAAAATAAAGAATAATAATAATAAATTGGCATAACAATCTCTTACCACAAGTCATTTCCTTGCTCCTATGAGGCTGACCAGGCAAGGTGAAGCATGAGCTGTAATTCTTCATCAGGGCACTTTTTATTTTTACACTGTCAGTCTGTGCAAAACAAGATGCTGTACAAGGGGCAAACGTGAGTCAGGCTGGGAAGCTGTGGTGAGATCTTTCTCAAATATCTTTGAGCTTGAGCTTTCTGAGCATGGATCCCACACACAAAGTGTGTTCTTCGTTCTCATTTCTTGTGCTCATTAAGCACTGCCATTTATTTTTGTGTCTGCACAAATATATGGCTTTATTACTAAAGTGGTTTGTTTATCTTTGCTGCTGCTGCATTTATTTTAGCACTCATCTAAACAATTAATTAGGGAAACACTTGAGTGCCAAATACACTTCTTCAGATACCACTCAGTTGGGTTTTTTTATTTTCAGGAGCATCAAGCATTTTAAAAAAACCATCTTTTGCGTTTTTGTCTAACCATGCCTTTTTCCCCCTTGTTTGAAGCTTCCACAGGCAGAGTATATTGCTTTGAAAGATCATGGGCCCTGTTGAGAGTTCAAAGCCAAGTAAAGATGATGCTTAAAGTTCAAAGGCTCTGTGGAGTTGCATCTTCATCTGCATAAAAGTGCTTCAACCAACTAGAAAGATAGAAGAGTTGCCAGGAATTTCTTCTATTTCTTTTCTATTATTATTATAAAAAAAGCTTAATTGGGGAATAAATGTGTCACTGCTAACAAGTTCAGGGAAAGTGGAGCTCCTTAGATGAAACACTGCTTGAAGGTGTACACAGTGTAGGAAAGATTTGACATGTGCTGTGACCCTGTGAGAGTGAAACTGTGAATGCCTAGAAATCAATACAAGATATGTAAGGGTTTATAATGTTGAAGTCAAGAAAGAATTGAAAGTGTTTGACTGCATCTTGGGCAAACGGAGCGGGGAGTATGATGTGTTCAGACAACGGATTTAGACCCAAGTTTTAAAGATGAGGAATAGTAGCACATTTCTAAGAAAAAAAGTTTTCAAACAGATGAAAATTAGCTCCCTGAAAATAGTGTGTGTATATTGTAAGAAATCATGCCTCAGAGTGGAGGCTTTGTCAGTTCTTCGACCTGCAGAGGATGGAGCCCCCTATTAGTTGGCTTGGCCAAAAGCAGTAAAATATGGGGTTGGGGGGGGTTGGGGGAAATAGGTCTCCGTTGATTCAAGTTCAGGGCACTCTGAGGCAATATTTAACCTAGAATTTCTTACCATGCTGCTTAAGCACCCCTTAAGCCAGCTCAAATGTCTTGTATTGATTTCTTCTGTTTCTTATAAGCAAACTTTTGGAGGAAGCGTGCCAGACTGTAGCGTGTTAGATGGAAGCAGTGCTTGCAAGTATTGCTCTGCTGTTACTCACGTCACTATTATTACAGTATCTTTTTACCTCACTTTTTTTTTTTTTTTTTAATGGTTTCTTCACAGTATCCCTTTGAGCTCAGGACATTTTATTCTTTCCATTTTACAAGGAGAAGCTAGGGCCCAGGGAGATAAAAGGCCAGGTTGTTCAAAAGCATTTAGGCATTGAAAGATTCAGATGGGCATTGAACATTATTTTCAGAAGAACTTCAACACCCTATTCCTAGAAATGAGTTATCCAAGGTCAGATTTTAGATTCTCTTGCAAAAATGGTATCCAAGTCTTCCAAATCCAGGTAAGTGTTGAAACCAACACACACACCATGTTCTTACCAAGTTTCTGGGTAAGGGACAGGGTTGGGGTTTTGTTGTTCTTTTTTAATGGGTTTTCATTAAGTGTCAGCAATAGCAATCTTTCCACTTCATGTCGCCTTTTGTAACTCCTTCTCCCTGGACCTCTTCCTCTTTTGTCTCTTTGTACTGCTAGATCTGGCTTTCCCTATACTGTCTTTAGAAGACACAAGCTCAGATTTTTAGAGCTGTCAGTGCTATGGGTGGATCGGTGGTCTCGTAATACTGAAGGAATGCATGGGATTTAAACAAAACTTCATCATGTCAGATACAACAGGACTGGATAAACTGTAACTTAAAAAATGCATCATAATACCAGCTTTTAAATTCATAAATTTCTTGATATATTTCTGAAAACAAAGTGTGACACAAGACAATCTTATTGTCTTGCATGTCTGTGGCAACATGGGCCACACTGAGATTTTAATGTCTCTGGTTCTATTTCTAAAAAAAAAAAAAAAAAAAAAATTAATTCCTGTGTTCTTGCTATGAAAAAACTCATCTCGTGTGTGAAATTTGGTAGTGAATGAGAGCTAGTTCCCAACTGATGAGTACAACAATAAAACAGTAATTTAACTGATGTTGTCTGCTAACGTTAAATAAACTCACAATATATTTCTGAGGAAGTTAAGCTGTGTTAGCAGCGATGTTGTGGAAAAGCCACTTAAATTTCTTCATTGCCATTTCACAGAATCACAGGCTGGCTGAGGTTGGAAGGGACCTCTGGGGTTCATCTCATCCAGCCCCTGCTCAAAGCAGGCTCACCTACAGCAGGTCGCTCAGGACTGTGTCCAGGCAGGATTTTAATATCTCCAGGGATGGAGAGTCCGCGGTCTCTTTGTGCCTGTGGCGTCTTGTCCTGTCACTGGGCACCGCTGAGAGGGCTCCATCTTCTTTACTTCCTCCCCATCAGGTATTTATACTCCCTGAGCCTTTTCTCCTGCAGGCTGAACAGTCCCAGCTCTCTCAGTCCCTCTTCATAGCAGAGATGCTTCAGCCCCTTCATCATCTCCATGGCGGCCA
The DNA here is from genome assembly GCF_947461875.1 of Haliaeetus albicilla. Taxonomy (NCBI): domain Eukaryota; kingdom Metazoa; phylum Chordata; class Aves; order Accipitriformes; family Accipitridae; genus Haliaeetus; species Haliaeetus albicilla. Next base: position 6,673,209 of record NC_091496.1, read on the forward strand.
TTCACTGGACTCCCTCCAGTATGTCCATGTCTCTCTTGTACTGGGGAGCCCAGAACAGAACCCAGCACCCCAGGTATGTCTCAGCAGGGCTGAGCAGAGGGCAAGGATCTCCTCCATTGACCTGCTGGCAGCACTCTGCCTGATGCAGCCTGGGATGCCATTGGCATTTAACCAGTGAAAATAATTTCCAATACAGAACAGAGGTTTTTCATAGTGACAGTGTAGGTTTATAAATTGCAATTAACTCTCAAAGTCAAAGATTTGAAGATTTTCAAGGGATAATTTTATGGTAAAGCTGTGCTATTCTGAGTATTTTTCACTAGAGTTGCCTCCTAGTTGAACTAGGACTTGAGTGGTTTCTCAGGAGTAGCAGTGCAATTAGAGGCTTCATCAGAGCAGTGGTCTGGAAGTCTTATCGGGGAAAACCAGTCTTTAGTGATCTTTCTCAAGCATTCAAGTGAAAGAAAACATAGAAAGAAATCCAGGACTATAAGATGTGTGTGCTAGGAAGTTTGATTTGCTGCTAGTGAATATTGGGGTTTGAGACTGTAGGGCTTTTGAAATGTCATTAGGGAAAGATGTGTCCCTGCCTACATTAATTTATGTAAACATGATCTTTGTAGAGTCTTTTTGAAATGAAATACAGTGTCAGACCAGATTTCTGCTGTAAGAATGGATTAATAAGGGAGGACATCTTAATTTTTCATTTCCTTTTCTTTTAGCATCTGTGCTCTGAACCCTCTTTCTCTACTATATCCAAAGATGCATTTAGCAGATGGACAAACTTAGGAGTTAACTGGCACAGAGGACATGTTAATTCATTTCAAAGCCAGTAAACTCAAATCAGTAATTGTTACCTGGCCAAGGAAAAAGGAAACAATGACCATCTGCTAGGAAGAAAAGAGTAAGGATTTGTATGAGGGGAGAAGAAAGTGAATTAAAGATTAAGGAGAATTAGCGCAAGAATAAGAAGGAAAAGAAGAAAAGAAATGGTAAAGGGGAAATAAGGAGAAAGCAGCATAAGCAATAAGTGATTATTTTTGTTGTAGTTTCATTTAGATGTCCTCTCCAAATTCAAGATTTCTTTGTGATACAATGTATATACATAATGACAGGCCTTGTTTAGAATGATTTCCAACTAAAAAAAATATTATTTGTTTCTCCTGTATTTTGCGTATATTCTTTTCTGTATTTTACAGGTGGGAAGTACAGTGACTTCTCATAGGAGACCCCTTACAGAGCTAGAGACTGGAATACCATCTCCCCACTCTCTCCCCCTGCTGTCCTACTTACTTGAGTTTTGTTTTTTTTTTTTCCAAAAGCTGACAGGCAGTTTTTATTGTAAGCCATATGGACTGATGTGTAAGATCCCAATTACTCTCTACCCCTGAGATATAGAAATGTGAACGGACCAAACATGAACTCGACAAGAGACGCTGAGCAGCCGCTTTGATTTTCTCGCTGCTGTTGATTGACTGACGGCCTTCCATCTCGCAGGCTGGGAAAGCAATGACTCTCCCAAGGGATTTACACCGGGTGGGTGCTTGGAGGGGCTGGCAGAGGAGGAACACCCCAGGCCAGGCCAGTGTTCAACCTGCAGATCAGGGTGTTGACGCAGTACCAATGTACGGGTCCAATGCCACCGACTGCTCACTTATATCTTCACAGCATTTTCTGAGTTTATGTTTGGACGTGTCTCATCCACTAGTCAGCCCAGACCATTACAGCTCAGCTTACATCCCAGCATGCAGTGGTGGTTTCTTTAGGGACAGATTAGTTAGTAATGACATGAAATTGCCTTGATGCTATAAACCTCATTTGTATGTATTTATTTACCCTGCCACCATGTATATAATCTCATTCTGCATTTTTTTCCTCCTCTATCTCCATCTACCGTGAATATCGAGTGAGGATTGCCAAGCTGCAGATGTGGAAGTTGGCCCCTTTCTTCAAAAGTAAACCAGAGTACCAGCGTGCTGGCCATTCACTTCCCGGTCATTATGCAGTCAGCAGGAGAGTTCAGGAATTTGCAAAAGCTGTCATTGTCCTATATGAAAAAATGTACATTGAAATTCTTCAGATACTTTTACAGCTATTAGCCATTTAAAACTGTTTAATCTAAGTGGCTTATTTCAGAGAGCAAGAAAAGCAGATTCTGGCAATTTTGCCCTTGATATCTTTTCTATCTGTGTCGCACTTTAGTCAAAATTTACATAATAATGGGTAGGGAAGTGTTGTGGCACACGAACCGGTGCATATTAGTTCTTAGTTGCTTTCCCAAAAGGCTTGAAAATGCAGCAGATTTAATCTAGGTCAAAAAAAAAAAAAAAAAAAAGGGAAAAAAACCCACTTCCATTTTGTAGGCAGAGGACATTTACAGAGAGCATTTGTATTCACAAGGGTACGGGAATGACAGAGTGCGACTCCTCCAAAAGAGCTCCCCGGTGCAGCTGAAGGCTGACAGCAAACTAGGACTTGTGGCCAATTAACAGAAAGGCCGTCATAACTTGCAAGGCATGGAGAGAAAAAATTGAGCTCCATGGGATCATTTTTCACTGGCCATTTACAGGGCTGTTACCGGCCTGGAGCATTTGTGCTTTAATGCGATAGGGGCGGTTTGGGGCACGCTGGGGCTGGTGCATTGCCGCCCTGGATGTTATAACCGGGAGGAAAAATAGAGCACAGGGTGGAATTTGGCACATCCCGGTTGTGAATCCTTCTCGCATATGAGCCCCTGCCTACATTCAGCTAATGTATTAATATTAGAAGTGGCATAGCTATAATATGTGCTGTCATTAGAGTGGCGATGCGGTTTCCTAGCTGGTGACAAGATTGGTAATACGGTTTCCATCAGGGTGCCAATTATATCAAACTATTAGCAAACCTGAGCTAATTGGGAGGCGGCATTGTTAAAGGTTGATTTCTGCAGTATATGGCAATTCTATCAGGGATTGCTTCGGGAGTGAATCATTGCCATCGTACTCTCGAGTGACTCCATATACAATAGAGAAAGAAGACGGTGCAGGTTGGAATCAAAATGCATCCCTGCCTTAGCCACCTTCTTTTTTTGTTCAGTAGAATTACAGAAATAGTTGGATTTTTATTTCTGGAAACGTTTTTTTGCTTTCCTTTGTCAGGAATGTCTGTATTTGCTACTCAGGCAGTTCGTGTTTTTCTCTGGTTTTGTATGGAATCACCCAACCAAAATCTCTAAGACTTGAAACACATCCCCTAATACTAGACTGGTGTCTTCCATGCGGGTTAGCTAATTGCACTAAAAATGCTGGACAAGGCTCCCATTGCTTTTCACCAAATTTAAGGAATGTGGAAAAGCTAATGCCCAATCACACACCTGAACTCCTGTAGCAATAGGTCTTTTCAGTGGTTTTAGTGGAAGAGAATTTTTGATGTCTTCATTGCTTTTTGGAAAATGACAGTGTAGGTCATGGCGGGTTTGGTTGCAAATCACACTGTTCAGGCAGCTGTTTATGATTTATGGAGCACGTATTTCAGCGTTCAGGTGAACAGCTGGAATGCCAGAGACCCTTTGTCATGGTTTAACCTCTGCCAGCAACTAAGCACCACGTAGCCACTTGCTGACCTCCTCCCACCCCAGTGGGATGGGCAGGAGAATTGGGGAAAAAAAGTAAAACTCAGTATGAGATAAGAACAGTTTAATAATTGAGAGAAAATAATATAATAACAACGATGATAATAATAATAATAATAATAATATCATAATGAGGAGGAGGATAACAAAAAGAGAGAGAAATAAAACCCAAGAAAAACAAGTGATGCACAATGCAATTCCTCACCACTTGCTGACCGATGCCCAGCCAGTCCCGGAGCAGCGATTCACCCCTCCCAGACCAACTCCCCCCAGTTCATATACTGACCATGACGTCCTATGGCATGGAATATCCTTTGGCTAGTTCGGGTCAGCTGTCCTGGCCATGCTCCCTCCCAGCTTCTTGTGTGCCTGCTCGCTGGCAGAGCATGGGAAACTGAAAAATCCATGACTTAGGATAAGCGCTACTTAGCAACAACTAAAACATCAGCGTGTTATCAACATTATTCTCACACTAAATCTAAAATACAGCACTGTACCAGCTACTAGGAAGAAAATTAACTCTATCCCAGCTGAAACCAGGACACCCCTTTAAAAGGCAGCCCTGTTAAATAGCAGTTTAATGTTTAAATGTTGATAGTGGAAGAGTGAATGTGGAAATCAGGAGAGGAACATTTGGAGGGGAAAAGAAGAAGAAGAAATCCTCCTTAACTTAAACTGGCTTGAACTGTGCAGGATTGACAAGAAACTGCTGTCCCCATTGAGATTCCAAGCTTGTATGAAGCCAGCACCTGTTCTGGTTGCAAATGCACACACAAAAGTGAGCTTCATTCACAGAAAGAAAGAAACATAGCGGGACTTCACTCATTTAGCCTTCCAGGGCCTTCAGTCCCTTGATCTGTCAGCCCCTTAGAATTCAAACGCAGCCTTTAAAGGAATTTTCAATTCACAACATGATGACTTTGTTGATGTCCTGAATGTGAATGTATTTTGAATTGAATTTGTCTGCCAGGATTCCATTACTTGCTAAAAGAATACAGAGTTCAATCATCAGATAATCATTATAGCTGTTTTGAAGTGTTTATTTTATTAGTCTAGAAGGTAAAGCAAATTTCATACTTTTAAGTTGTTGCAGGCTTTGCAGGCGCGCTGATAAGCTCTTGTATTTCTATACCCTATGGTTAGGGTTCAGATACTGGCAGCAGGTGATAATATGCACAACGCAGGAGAGATCCAAACTGACAAATTTTGACAGTTGAAAACTATAGAAACTCATAAATCAGACCAACGAATATGAGGGGTTTTTTTCTCCTATATCTGTTCTCTTTTAATTCCCAAAAGTTAAATTTTCAGGCCTGGGAAACTGCAGCCCATTTTTCTTCAAGCAAATCAAAACCTCAGAGCATCTTGTAGAACAACGTGTTTGAATTCCTGTCCATGTCCAAGGGTTATTGTCTCGTATTGATGCACGTGCATAATTCCTGGTAACTTTAACCTAGGAACCGTATAGTCAGTTTAGGGAGCTGTAAGAGACTTTTTCGCACCTGAAGCAAGATGGAGGTTGCCATATTCATTCAAGCATGAAATCCTGGCTGAGAGATTAAGCCTCTTACACAGATCCCAATGCCGTTAAACGCCAGCGAGGACCGTGTAAGCCACATCTCCGAGTGGAGGAGAGCTTCCTTTTGTTAGTTGTTCAAAATTAGGGATGTAAACAGCTCTCACAGAGTAATTAATCTGTGTTTGAATTGGGAGAAAGCGATAAAAATAATGACATGATGGAGCTCCTAGCGATGTCATATGGCTGTATCTTACAGCCTAACAAAGCTGTGTCTGCACTGCTGGGTGGATGGGGGCAAGGGTTTCACAGGTGGCTAATTCGGGTTGTAGAGCAGAAGTCGCATAGGAGGAGAAGTCCCATTGCAGGAGATCACGAACAGCTCTTTGAAAAAATCCTCGTGCTCATGGGAGGAATGGCATTTTTTGAAGTTTCATGGTGAAAACTGCAATTTGTCACAATTCCACAATGTGCAAATGCCCTCCAGAAACCCAGGTTCGCTGTCAGCAGAAATTCATGGGTACGGTGGTATGAGAGTCCTCACCATTTGCTCTATTTGCTCTTTTTTTTTCCAATCCCTAACTTTAAATGGTTGCTTTAGTGAAGCCGTGCCTGCATGATCCCCATGTAATCCGTTGCTGCCATCTTTGACAGTGACTCAAGTAAAGCTGTTTCTAGCCAATGCACAAGGCTGTTTGCCCCTGTTGGTGTCTTGCTAAACAGGTTTCTGTGGAAATTAAATAAATAAAATCTCCACCACTGGTGCTAATTGGTGCCCTTGGCAGCCTGAGCAGGGGCTTGTGAATTGAATGTGTCATGGAGAATTGAATGTGTCAACTCTCTCCCAATGGCTGGGACCTTGAGGTCTTTTTCTGGCACTAAATTTCCTTTGAAAAAAAGAAAAAGGAAAAAAAAAGAGAGAGAGAAAACAACCTGAAATAAGAGATCTTTTCCCTGTTTTTAATGAGGTGTTGAAGTTGAGCATTGTAGTGTACACACTGCAGCGTTTTCTCGTCAGATGCTTTGAGAAGTAGGGCTGGTTTCTGCCTTTGTTTCTCAGGCATCCCATTTGTTGCTATTAGACACTGTGCAGCATGGGGTGGCAGGTTTTATTCAGTCTGTTCAAGCATCTGGCAAGATAGCCATGAAGTTGTTGCCGATGTCCTTAAGGGACTGTAGGGATCCGCATGATTCATTCAGTATTTTTTCTACGTACAAAGAAGAAATGTTTTACACTGTAGTAAATACGGTTCCAAGTAGAGCACAACCAGCTTACCAAAACGCAGGAGATTTGCTGCTTTGGAGGCACTGACTAGCAGCACAAGCTCCTGTTCCTTTGGTCAAGAAGATACTAACCCACACAGAGTTAAACTGAGCTGTATTTCAGGCTGTTCAGGATTGGCAGAACCTTGTCCACAAACCAATTCACCTTTTAAGTTGTCCTGACTGGGAGGGGAGCAGGTTATCACTGTCAGGCTTTGAGTTATTTGGATGTCAGAAAAGCTTAGTTGTCGTTCAAGCTGCTGTCAAGTTTGTTAGTGATGAAGCCAAAATTATGTGTGCAGGGGGCTGGAGAGAGGAGGGTTGGGGTTTTTTTATTTTCGCTTAGTAGGAAACGTAATTTTTCTTTTCCGCTGGTATTACTGATTTGTCTTTGGAAATACTACATTTTTTTAGGGAAAATGGATGAAGGACAGTTGTTTCCTAGTCGTCTCTCAGCAGGGGCCAGCTACCAGTCCTAAAGCACAGGCATCTTCCCTTCCGATATTTCTGCAGGAAGGACTGAATTTGGTACTTTCTGCTATGGGAGGTAGTACTGAGCCAAAGGGATTTTTACACTGGAGGCATCCTCGAAGCCGGCCCGTTGGAGCTGCAGTGTTTTGCGTAAGTTGGCAGCAAGCATCTCTGGAAAGTCCATAGCCTGAGCTGTAGTGTTTCCTTCAGGACCGTGTGCACTTTTGCCTTTTCTGTTCTTCCGTGTTTTCTTATTTCCTTTTTTTAGTCCAGCCCTGACCTCTTCAGCAGATAGCTTCAAAATCAGGTGTCCACAACTGGTGCCCGTGGTCTCCTCAAACCACAGCAAATCGTCTCTTGATTTGTTGTGATTTTTTAAGAAGATATGAGCAAAATGAGTCCGGAGAAAGATTTTATCCATGTGCATTTTCAGATGTATCAGTCTGTGAGCTTAGAAGTCTCCATTTCTGTCAGGGTCCAATGACCTGCCTGAAACATCTGAACGTTTCCCATTAAGCTACTGTTTTCTCCCAGTCCTCATTCACAGAGACATTTTTCTCTCCTGTGCTATTACTTCACAAAAATGACTAGTTAAAGGGTATTTCACAGCATATTCATCTTTCAAGTGCAGTTCTTTCAAGCAGTGCCAAGAATGATAAACCAAAAGATTTCAAACTTCTCCTTATCGGAATAAACCCACAGAGCTGAAATGTAAAATGAAACTCTTCGGACCCATGGTAAAGGACATCGCAGTTGCAAAGTCATGACTACTGCTTGATATTTTCCCTTCTGACTCCTCTCTCCTGGTTAAAAAGCTTTATATTAAAAAGCTAATAAACCAAATGAAGAAACAATAGAAGATAGACTTTGGAGCTGGCTGGCAGGATAGAAAAATGTCGCAGTGTTTTCTCAAAGTCACGCTGTTAAATGTCAAAAACTCGGATTTGTTTCCCATTTTCATTCTGCAGTAAAATAATTTAAATTTGCAGAATTTTCCAGTGGAACAGAAGATTTAGAAACACTCACAGGAAGCACAAATCCTAACAGGCTGTGGCTGTCTGTAATACTCATCCCTGCTGAACAATGTTCGGCTCACTGAAATAATTACTAAACCACCTCTATTGTAAACTGTGAAATTTTAAGGAACCTGTTGGCAGTATGAAAAATGTTTCTCTCAGCTGCGTTAAGTCTGCATTACCTGCCTGCCCGTGTATTGTATTGCCTGCAAGTGCTTTTCTGCGTTAGGGATAAACTCGCTGTATGCCAGCTGGGAATACATGATTACCTTTGCTTGTTATAAAGGTAATGGTCGTCACTGGCCCGGCTGCAAAGCCGGAGGGAGTGTTCACAGTGCAATGCACAGCTTGAGTCAAGCGAGAGGCAGCGGAGGGGACTTTCTGGATTCAGCCCTTCCTTCCAAGGCGTGGTATGGGCCACCTCCACACGGTTCCTTAAAATGTTTGCTAGCTGTGTTCTCCTGTGCACGCTTTCTCCTAGGTCTCCTGTGCCGTTGTGGGGATGCTGTGAGGTTGAACAAAAGTGGGCATATCAGGTGAGATGTGATGTTTCACCTTGGTCAACATTAAGGAGCCGATGCAAGCAACATCTTTGCTCACCGCTGAAAGGACAGATTATTTTATCTGTGTCATGCTCCGAGGGAACACCGAGGCTTGAGAGCTGGCGTTTCTTCTATTTACTGTTTGGTTTTGACATTTCTTTGGAGCTGCAACAAATCACTGTCTGTGATTAAGAGAATAGGATTGTTTTTCTGATTCATTGGTAAAATCTGCATCATCTGGTTTGATACGAAGTAGGTTTTTACTTCAGTAGCCACTTCTGCCTCCCAATCAGCATTACCCAGCACATTTTCGCTCTCCCTGTAGCAGCTGGGTCATGGAGCACCCCATCTGCAGCCACAGAGCTCTATAGGAGTTTTGGGATCTCTTCTTAATGTGAGATGGCTCCGAAGCAGGGGCTGCCCATGTCCACGGGACAAGGGCTGCATTCAGCCCCACCATATTTCCCCTGTGGACAGAGTAGCAACAGTTTAGTCTCTAAGGGTGTTTTTACATCACTGATTTACTGTGCTGGGTGGGAGCTATTTAAGTGTGGATTTTCCTTGTGTCTGTATCTGCTATCTTGTGTTATGCACATAAGTGTCCGAGTGATGCTCTCAAAGTGGTTTCCCTCCTGCTGGAAGTAAAGTTGAAGTCACAAGCTGGGATACTGCACTGAGCATCCCACCTGCAACGTGGATGCAAGGTCCTCCCGCAGTAAGGTCTTCACGTGTGCCCCATGCGTGCCTAGGAGCAGACTGCATTGCTGCAGGACATTACAGATTGCAGCAAGTCAAATCCTGGTCCTTGTTTCTTTGTCCCACGTCTGTCGTGTTATAGCTCTTCGCTGAGGATCTACCTGTGTGCCCTGACCTCACCCTGGGGCTGGTGTTGAGCTGCCTGGGTTGCGTGTGCTACGGGAAGAGTTACTTTAAATGTTTGCAGCGGAGAAAGTGGCAACAACCTGTGTTTGGTCCCACAGACCACCCGGTTGGACCATGCTGCCAAAGGGAAAACCATAGGATTAAGGCAACTAAAACTGCCTGCTTTACTGAAGGTTAGACAGATTCAGAGTGAAGAGAGCCTCACTTAATGCTGTCAACCATCAGCAGCCTCCACAATCCCACCAGTGGCGAATTCTCCTCTAGCTTATTTTTCATTCTTGCAACTGAGATGAGTGTCCTACATCCAGTCCTACCTGGTTTCAAATAGGGGTGAACAAACCTTAGCTCTTGTATGTAAGGCCCTTTAAATAAGGTCCTGCTTTAACCTGGTTTTCTGCCTGGGATGCAACAATGAATTCCTGCTGCTTGAGCTTGCCATGTTGCTTATATTCAAAGTGTAATGGGGAGCCTTCAGAAAAATATAACCTTATTTACACTGTACAAAGCCAATTGGATTTTGGTTAACTTAATTTCTAAGTGATTACAGTTCACTAACAATGTAGGTGTGCTGTAGAGGCAATGCACAGGGGGTGATTTTTTATTTTAAACCGTACAAGCTTTCTTTTATTCATGTTATTCAGGCAGCCTCATGATAATTCACATTTCCAGCTTTCATGATGTGTTGTTCAACCACTGTTTTTTCTCCCTCCCTATTGTACTCTCACAAATCATACTCACTAATTTCTGAAAGCTTTTCATTTCTCTCTATAGGTTGTTGTTTCGTAACATTTTATACAAGAAAAGCTGCTCTTGAGGCACAGAATGCACTGCACAATATTAAAACTTTACCTGGGGTGAGTACATTTACTTTTTGATCCTAATTATTTTATCGACAGAAAAATAGCCCTTTTGCTCAGATGCTGCTTGATGCCCCAAATGACCTTGATCTCTTCAAGGGAGGGTGGCTAACCTGATGGTTTGTCCTGTAACGGTGCCAGTCCTGTAGCAATGGCATCAACTCAAAAGGCAGTTGCTCCTCTGCAGAAAGTCCCTTGGCTGGAAACAGTGCTGATTCCTGCTGACTAGAGGCAGTTACTGAAGTGCGATGTAGAATCAATTTTTTTTTTTTTATTTAAGGGGGAGGGAGGGAGAAAAAAACATATGGCAAAAAAACCACTGTACCCCTGGGGCTTCTAGTTTGACAAGGGAGAGAAGAGGAAAAGACAAAATACAGCCAACTTTGTTAAATTCAGCCTTTATCCATATGGTTTCTAAACAACCTGACTGCATTGGTGCGGTGGCTGCACATCAGGGTGCTGTAGAGCGTGGTACCACGTAACTGCTTGCACAGTATCATCCTGTTCCCTGCCACCACCTCTCCTCAGCAACCTGTTCTCGCTGATACCTCACACCGGTGGTTGAAACAGTTGTGGTTGTGTTGTACAAACTGCAGCTTGTGTTATCCTACGGTAGTTCAGATTTAAGTTACACAGCTCGAGAGAAGTATATCATTGGTAATTGCATGATTTAACTCTGAAATCTTCTTGTGCTAATGTTTTCATTTCTTCTGCTGAATGCGGCCAAATACTTTTGGAACGGGAAAGGAAAAATATAAAGGATGGAGGTATATTCCCTCTTGATGTAGGGGATGTGTTCAAGTATATGGTTGGAGTGTATGTTTACAGACAGAAAAATAAATAAATGTATACAGCACTGCATAAATAAATAGAACATTGACTGGACCAACAGTTATATGGCCAACATCTCCTTTAATTCCTACATGCTGTATGTGAAACCAGACACTATGTGTCTGAAAAATTCACATGTGGCCAGATCACTTTATGCAACTCCTGCTAGTAAAGCCACCTCACCTGTCATGGAAATGACCAATGTAGAGAAGTATGTTGGATAGTTACCTGTGAGTCCTGCTAAAAACGGAGTCCTCTGTCATTTGCAAGTTAAAATGCTGGAAGAGGCGGTAGGAAATCTGCAGAAGTAGGCCAGCTGCAGGAAAATAAAAGAAAAATTGTGGCCCTTCAGATTCAAGTGATGTTTTCCAGCAACTGGCCTTTGCAAGGGACAGTGTCAAGACCTTACAAGCCTCCCAGTGGCAGGCTCAGCTTTTGAGGGTGTAGAGGATGGATGTGCCATCCTCAGAGAGAAAGGAAGGCTCTGAGGGATGATTCCCTTTGAGACCCCTTCGGGGCTCAGGTTGAATCTCAGCATTCTCTAGCTCTACAACCTCAGTTGTTGGTTCCCATCCCTGCTGCCATAAAATGCTGAGCCCTTAAACGAATGCTCTCTAATGCAATCCAGCTGATGTTGCACTTAACCCAACTCACTGTGTAATTGCTCTCCATCACGCTTTGAGTCAAATGGCTGTGCTGACTGGCTAGGTAGGATGAACACTCTAGCAGAGGTGGTCCCGAGCTGCTGGAGCAGCACCCTGCCCAGCCAGCACCCCTGGGTCCAGGTAGGGTGTGGGACCCTACCCTGAAGCTCTACCACGAGATCTATACATCTCTCCCCTGAGAAGCAGAGAGGGTCCTTCTGTTTGCTCCTCTGTTCTTCCCTGAGCCCCGCGAGCTGGCTGCTGTGTTTTGAGAGATCCTGGTTATCCCAGCGGGTGACTCGGAGGGGCAGACTCCTTCCCTGACCTCCCCATGTACAGGTGGCAAAGCTGGCTGAGCTCTGCGTCACGTCTTACCTGAGCAGGGCATCATTTTCTCCTCCGCTTTTGTACAGCTAACGAGCATGCAGCAGTTAAAGAGACTACTGTACCTCTTGATTATTTTTTTTTAAGTAAAGCTCAAAAATATATTTTTTTCTAATGCTATCTCTAGCTCTTTGTCATTTAAAACTTACCTTTTCAAAGTGTATTTTTCTGTCCTGACTGTGATGTTGCAAACATCTCTTTTAAGGAAATGTGAAAATTACATTCCCGTGACTCTGGGGCCCAGGCTTTAAAAGTATTCCTGATACTGCCAGGGATTGACAGATACTGCCAGATACTGTTAAGATTTTACTTTGAGATGAGTTGTTATACCTACTTCTTAAAGGGACTCCTCTAATACACAGAAGCGACTCAAATACAGATCCGTTACTTCTCTTTGAGAATGATTCAGCATATATTATATAACAGATTCTATATTTTGCACATGCTGTATGCTGACATTCAGCATATATGGTGATACTGTTGTGCTGCATCTGTGTATTCCGAAAATAACTTCATTTAAGCATGCTTTGAAGTTGTGGCACACGTGCTGAAAACACTTCATGTTAGCAGGATTCTCCTTATATGAATTTTAGCAATTTCCATGTTGTTAGCTCTTGCCCGCTGAGCAGCTTTCACCGAACGGGCAGGAACCAGTAGTGGGTAGGTCCATGTGTGAAACAGTCTCGGAGCAAATGGAAGCAATCTTCTGGCAGAGTTACAACGAGGGATGAATTTGGATCAGGTTCATTTGGGCATCAAGTGTCAGCTTGCTTCCAGTAAATGAGATATGGTATGTAGGAGGTTCAGTAATAAGGTGTCTCCTGGAAACAAAAGAATCCAGGCCTTCCACTTTTACTGTAATACTGCCATGCATCAGATGAGAGACATCCTTAAATAGCCCAGGAAGAAAAGCTGAGGCAAAGGCAGGTGATTTATTAGTGTAAGGTAAGGAATGATGGCAGATGCAGGAGCGGAGGTCTGCAGGGATGCTGTGGCGGTTGGAACTTGCCTGCGTTTCACCTGCGCGCAGGTATATCCCGCGCTGCTGCAGAAGCATGGAGGGGAATACCTCTATGTTCATTAAACGATAGAGGCCAGATTATTTCTGGGCTTAGGCTCTTCATTTCTTAAATGCAGACCTGCTCCACGTGGCTCAGTAAGCAGGTTTGGGATCAGCCAAAAGAGTGAGGTTTTATGTGAAATTTATCCCCCTTCCAAGACTGCATGTTCAGTTTAATTTAGGTAGGTATTTGAGCAAAGCCTGCAGTGCTCTGTTTCTATATCTGCTTTTTGTGTGGCCCTCGTCCTTACAGAGACATGAAAACACGAGCGCTTTATCTGCTCCTTTGAGCTGCACCCTTTTAGTGGACATGAAGAAAATAAGACCAGACATAAATGATTAATGCAGAATCTTGGAAGAAAATATTGCAGGGTGCCTTGCTGTTTGATTACAAGCCTTGGAATTAGTCAACATTTCCATAATTCTAAACCAATATACACCTGTTTTCCCACTGTGATGTGAAGGCACAACTTAATTTAACAGAAACCCCGCTGTGCTAAATCTCTCATTAAATACCAAGCTAGTTCTGTAATTTAAAGTTGCAGCACCACTATTTTAACTGAATTGCCTTTGTATTATAAAATTAATAAGAAGTTAATGATGCACTTTGCTGTATTCTTTCAGATTTTTTTTTCACAGCAACAACAACAAAAAAGAAAGATAAAGAAGAAAAACATGTCACCAGCTGACATCTCAAGGCTTTTCTGGTTTTAATCATTTTCCTGAGGATAAAATTCATTTAAAAGATTTTTTTTAATTTTTAAAAACTTTCAGCATAAGTAGGATCAAACATCTTCTTTTTACTCATGATTAGTATAATCTCTCTGTTAGTCATAATATTCCTTGTCATATAATGGAGCTTTTATCTTTCCTCCAGAATGTATTCAGATATCACTTGTTATGGTAGGATTGCTACTAGGCAGAGAAGATATAAAGTGTTTGAGAAATACAGGCATATTGATATATATGATACTTAGCAATGAAATAGGGACAGTTCTCTTCTGTTTACTTGGTGCTGGCATCACGAGTAGCTTTTATGTCTTGTAAATTGTCATGGTTTAACCCGGCAGGCAGCTAAACACCACTCGCTCACTCCCCACCCCCCAGTGGGATGGGGGAGAGAATCTGAAAAAAAAAGTAAAATTCATGGGTTGAGATAAAGACAGTTTAATAGGACAGAAAAGGAAGGGAATATAATAATAAAAATATTGATAAAATAATTAGAATATACAAAACAAGTGATGCACAATGCAATTGCTCACCACTCGCTGACCAATGCCCAGCCAGTTCCCAAGCAGCAGCCCCCGGCCAGCTTTCCCCCCAGTTTACATACTGGGCATGACATCACATGGTATGGAATACCCCTTTGGCCAGTTTGGGTCAGCTGTCCTGGCTGTGTCCCCTCCCAACTTCTTGTGCACCCCCAGCCTCCCTGCTGGCTGGGCAGTATGAGAAGCTGAAAAGTCCTTGACTGTGCAAGCACTGCCCAGTAACAACTAAAACATCAGTGTGTTATCAACATTATTCTCATCCTAAATCCAAAACACAGCACTATACCAGCTACTAGGAAGAAAATTAACTCTATCCCAGCTGAAACCAGGATATAAATGAACAACATTAATTTCCAGATGTGTCTTTTCAAATATAACGTGCAAGTGTGTAGCTCATATCCTAGCTCATAGGGATGCGGTTTGTATCATTCAATTTACAGTCAGCTTTTCTTGGAACATTGGTCTGTTCGATTTGAATGTAATAATGATCTTAGAAATGCGCTGCTTTGGGATGAGATGTAGAACTGAGTCTCATCTTCATTAAGAATCTCATGGCTTTGTTAGAGGTGTTTAACTTCTATTCCCTAAACAAAATAATCCAATAAATTCCTCCCATGTAAATTTATTCTGTACCTTCAGTTAGAGGTAATAATCTTAATCCCCCCCGTGCTCTAATTTGCTGCTTAGTGAAAATTCACTTCGGTATAGAGAGCAAACCTCAAAGAGCTGCATGCAGGAACTGCTTTAGCTGCCTTTGTGGCACTGACATTTTTTGTTTATTTTAGTTTTAAAGTGCATTAGTTTAAAAAGAGAATGTGCTCTGTTTCCTAACTAGTGAATCTGGTAGGATTTCCTGGCAAGAGCTAAGTGCAGGTACATAACACAAGAGCACTATATGTTTGTTGGATTCTTGGAACCCAGTTGCTGAATAAATACCCCTTTAATCTTATGCAGAAGCTATTTGCAGTCAGGAATCAATGGGAATCCATTTGTAAAAACTACACCTAAAACTCTTTGGACTCTTTATTCTGTATTTGAAGTTAGATTTAGATTGGTTTAGTGGTGGACTTGGCAGTGTTATGTTAATAGTTGGACTTGATGATCTTAAAGGTCTTTTCAAACCTAAATGATTCTATGATTCATCTGACATGGCAATGATTATTTGTTGCCTATATGGATATTTTTGCATATATCCTCATAGCTAAGGTTATCACAGAAATAACTAACAACCTGCACTGATTTAGGTCTCAGCACTCCTGTGCGTTCAGCAGACTAGTGGTTTACATGGTTCTTATTTCAAGTGGGATATACATATTCCAAGTAGCAGCAAACCTGTTGTATTGAAGTTCTGGCATGAAATTAGGACATTAGCTGTATGAATGGATTTAATTAAGGGTTTAACAATGGAGATACACAGGTTTGAGAAAGCTCTTAAAATTTTAACAGCAAGGTAGAGTTTGTAGGATCTAACTGTCTTGTAAAATATTAATGGCTTCTTTTTTTGCCAGATGTTGTCGATGGAAGGATTTTTCAGTTTTTACATTATAAGAATCACTACTGGTTTTATTAAATGCTGTTTACGTGATAGGGAAACAGAACTGTCTTAGAGGGAACTTTTCCCTGAGTATTCTGCGCTGGCTGTAATGAAACCTCGGGGTCCATTTAGGGGTGTAGAATATGAAAACCTGATTTTTAAAGAGGAACTTAGATCATTCTTCTCTTTTGGTGCCCATTCACTGTAGGGTTCGTTCTGCCCTACACCAGGCTGACAAGCATCCCCACGATGCCAGTCCCCTTTGGGGCTTCCCCTCGCCCCCGCAGACCAGCTCAGGGTTCACGTTGGGTGTAAAACACACTTGGTCTTGCTGCGTGCCACGGTGTCGGTATCGCGTGTATCAGCAAGGCAGCACCACGGCCCCTCCGGGGGCACGGGGCTTAAAGGGTTGTATCGTGGGAGAGAAATCTCAGCACTGTGCTGAATCGGTTTAGCAGGTTATTTAACCTTCAGAATAATCTGTTTCAAAATGCAGGCGTCCATGACAACTTACTATGAATCCACGTTCACTTTCTGATAAAATACTGTTTGTCCAACAAGAAGCAAAAAACCAAATGTATTTCTGATTTTCACTTTACATCATGAGCTCATTTCTAATGAATATCCTGGCACACGCCTTTCTGGAGTAGCGTTTTAATATCCAGTTCCCTTCTCTGCTTTAGGCCTTATGAGTTGTCAGTACTATATGAACATAATGTAAAAATTACCTGTAATAAAAAGGTAATCATCCAATATGACTTGAATAATAGCCTGAATATGAGATATCAGTGACTTTGAGAGATTTTGACAAACAGAAAGGGAATTCAAAGAGCAATTAAGTTAGTTAAGGGATAGGAGTGATTGATTTATGATGACAAATTGAACTAATTCAGTACCCATATAGCATGGCCAAATGCTGTTTAATGAAGGATCTGAAAAGTCTAGAAATGTTGAAATGATAAAAATAACCAGATGGGAAAGTGGAGAATTCCCAGGGAGTGCCTATTCCTAGGAACTGAACTATAAGACATTGAATGATGTTGAGAAAGTGAATCTGGCCCATTTCTTCCTTTAAAATACTATGCAAATGGAACTACTTAATGATGCATTTTGTCCAGCTCAGAAGTGATTTTTTATTATGCAAATACACCACTTCCACCTCTGCCCCTCAAAAAAAGTTGCACTGACTTTGCCACTTAAGTGAAAAAGCAATATTTGCGCTAAATTCAGTTACCTTAGTACAAAGGTTGGGTTTGCATCTACCATTGCTGTGAAACACAGAATGGATCACCAGCGCTGAAGTCATAAAATGGTAAAAAGTGACTTAGGAGCCCAATGAAATCCCTGTAAATAGCTGAACTTGCAGCTTAACAGCAGAACAAAGGGTGTTGTGCATGTGTAGGGAGAGGGTAATATTGACTAAGTGAAAATATCTTCTCTAAATTGAGAAAAACATTTAATTCGTAATTATATTGTCCCTTTTTCTCAATGTGGGATGGGGGGCAGATTCACCTTCCCATGCAGTTTGATCATTAGGATAGCTTTCTGGCATGCAGAAGAATGCAGTTCATATCCTCTCTGGCTTGTTTGTTGTAAGGATTTAACTTGAATTGACCTAAAAGAGCCTTCACCACTGGACTTAGTTGAGATTGGAGGTCACCGTTTCTCCTCTTGAAGCTGTTCCACTGCGTATGAAAATATTAAACTCTCATGGCGTTGAGAGAAAGCAAGTAAAAGCACTTGATTGCCTAGTACTGAGGGCAGTGACTCAGGAATTGTGATATCCGGATAGGAGTCCATGGTCTAGTAAGTATTTTTATTATTTGGAAAAGCTTCAAATGTTTGGAAGATACTCCCCAAGAATAGAGAAGTGCAGGAAGATCCATTGACCTGAAGCACTGGGAGAAGGAGGCTAAACCTTGATCTGCCTTACTCAGGGGGGTGATGCCCCAGCCTCACCCCTGCGGTATGTCAGGAGGGTGCAGAGCTGCACAGGGTACGGGCATCAGTGAGCTCTTTCAGATCCTAGACATCCATATCACACTGCTGCTTTTCCCTGGTGTAGCAGACCTGCTGAGAAGCAAGAGCACATCTGCAAATGCAGTTAGAGGCACAGTGGCTTTTTTAGATAGCTCTTTTGGCGTAGTTCGGGATTTTTTTTTTTTTTTTTTTGTGCAGCTTTGCCATATAATGATGTTGGGATGGAAACTAAGTGATGCATAATACTGGCTTAACCTCAGAAAAATTCCCTGATGTGAAGCCCATCCCCAAAAGGCCAAGCTGTTTTGGCGTGTGACACTGGGCTTTACCTCTGATTTCCATGACTCCGGACAGTTGAGGTCATCACTTCGCAAAATGCCTCCAGAATTTAATGTCCAACTTAGAACATCTTATTCAGCGAGGCTGGAGGATCTCTTCACAGGATATCGCTTTCAAGCTGGGTACCCAAAAATCACTGACTGGAGAACCTTTTGCTGTGCACTTCAGAATGGAAAACTCTGAACAAAATTGAGAGGCCATCACTGGAGTACTCTAGGGTATTGCAAAGCTCACCGAGATTTAGGTGGGATGCTTAGCTAAGGATAATAGCCCAGGCACTCTCTTCAACAGCTATTTATCCTCCTGCTGGTGTTAGCTGTTTTCTGTTATCCGGAACAGAAAGTACAGGTGCTTCAGTCAGCCTCATTAGCACCATGACAGAAGCTATTAAAATTGTCTTCTTAATGAAAAACTAGTTCAGGGAGCCTTCCTAGCTGTCTGACTACTCCTACAATAGTGAAATTAGAAAGGCAAATCATAAACAGTGTTGCAGGCATCAGGAAGTAACATCATTAGAGATGCCCTTGGATGCCATTTACCTGCCTCGATAGCAATGTTTGGCACCCATGGATCTGAGTTATGTTATGACTAAAGAGCCTGAGCTTCATGGCATGTTTATAACAGAGAGACTGTTTGTTCAGCATCCTTCTGCCATTGTGTCCAACCCCGTGAGCTGTGCTGCTTCTTTCAAAGACCTCTGCTGTGTGGTCTGTGGCTCTCTGCATTGCTATCGAAGGGGTGCAACGTTCTCATTTAGTGTTTGTACTCCCGTGGTGGTGCGGGAAGCTGACGCATCTCTAGCTAGCTTTCTCCCGTCTCAATCGGGTAATGAACCACGCTGTTTAGATGCACCGTGCTGCTGTATGCGACAACATACCTGATGAGAGAGAAAACGTAAGTTCTGTCTTCTCTGTGGTTATTAGAAACCCCATAATATGTCCTGGAACACCGGGTGAAACTGGGTGGCTTGATTGAACCTCCTGCTCTAATAACACACCTTGGGCAATTATATCCTGCCTAATTAAAAATACTCTTTGCAGACCCAGAGAGATAATTCATTTTTTGCTCATTCTCTGGAAGAAATTATCATCTTCATCAGCTCAGCTGGAAGAGCCCCTTCTTTGTGTGCTCTTCCCCTGCGGTGTGCAGAGCAATCCTTTCTCCTCTTGCCATCAGGGTCACTGGGGCTGCTAGAAATACTCATGGATTCATTTGGGTGCAAGCACCTCTTTGGGGTACAGACGTGTTCATCTGATTGTCATGGTGGACATCCAAAACCTTTAGAGACACTAAAATGGGCTGTGAATTCCCACCCTGAAAAGTTAAGGAAGACCCCTAGTTGCAGAGCTTATATTTCAGGCTGTCAGTGTGTGGGGAAGTGATCAGCACCCTCTAAAACAGAGAGCAAATATCATCAAAGTGTTATGTACCTTTTAACGGGAAAAGCAGTACCAGAGCGGGCAAGGCTAGTGTTGGTCTTACTTTTGGAATGATCCATCTTTTCACTTGCAGCTTTGCTGAAATCAGTAATGGCTTTTCTCCCAGAATGCAGCCTGAGTATCTCCAGAAGCGGAGAGCAGCAGTCATTGAAAAACATGCCACCATAACTCCATTTATTAGCGAAAGCCTATCTCTGTTGCCTTGTGCCAGGGAAGTTAAAAAAGCAAAAACTGCAGAAGAAAAAAAACATTGAACTAAACAGAGTCTTAAGCAGTGGTAAACAAAATGTAGCTTCCTTTGTGGTTGATTTTTATCCAGCTGCAGCCAAATATCAAAGCAATATCAAAGGAAAGCTACCCATTAATTAATTCAGACTGACTTCACAAAGCAAGCTGGAGCTTTTGCTGATATCTGATTCTAACAACTTCCTAATCTTCACAAGTTGTCATTAAGAGTGGCGTTAAAGCAGTCTGCAGTCAATCCCAGCTCTCGCCCTATTGTAACTCAGAGATGGGCTATCTCCCGTTGCAGGAGCGGGGGGATACGCAAGCAGGGGTTAGAATAAGCAACGTTGCTTCTTTGCAAATGGAATCTGCAATGTATCAGGGAATCTCATGAATACATTGCCTCTGTCATTCAGTCTAGGAACACTCACCCAATCCCACTTGCAACCATTACAAGTTGCAGCGAGTGGAAATTTTCTCTTCTGAAGGAGAAACACAGGGAAAAAAAAAAAAACAAACAGAAAAAGAAAGAAAAAGAGAAGCTCATGTATGAAAGGAGTAATTGGAAGTCTGTAACGATCTTTAAGAAAGTATGAATAGAGCCTTATCACTGATTTCAAGATAGACAACATAGGATTCTGGGTTGAAGAAAATGAGATTGTGGAAAATAAGACGCTAATCAGAGGATAAGATTAGTTTTAAACTAAGAACTGAAAGTCAGGTAGCTCCATAAGTGAAGCTTGTAATTCCACCATGAAAATAAACAAAACACTCTAGTGTTCCTTACTGCTGCCAGGATCTCTCAATGGGATTACGGCCTCATGCAGAGATGCAAGGTATGTGATACCTTTATATTTCCATTCAAATGCGAATGGCTCAAATGATTGAAGGGAGTTTGTGTTCTAGAGCATCACTTGAGCAAGTATCTGCCAGACAGCGACTAATATTATTTTGTGGCCAATTCATGACAACACCTTAAAGGCAAATGTGCTGTGTTGTTATACAGTATGTTCGTTTCAAATATCGTGAGGAATACAGAGAGGATGAATGCTGCTGCAGGAGTACCTCACCAAGCATCCACAGCAGCATGGGTGTAGATGGTGCATTTATTTTCTCCAGGGCCAGGTACTGCCCAAATGCCAGTGATAAATGGGAATTATTTTTGATTGTACACAGAATTGAGGATTTACCGTCGTAAGAGGTAAAACAAAACTTGGATCAAGTATCAGGAAAAAACAGTATCTGTCCAATTAGAATAATCTTCTAAAAGAAACAAAGTTAAATCCCAATCCTTAGAGGCATTTGGGGTAGGAAAGAATTAGAAAATATGTGATAGGCAGTAATCTTGTATTGGCATTAAGTCCTTCGAGATGAGCTACTGGATTTTTTTTCATCTCACATTTCTTTGGTTGCTAAGAAGTGAAAGAAATTGCTATGCTTGTGTGAATATAGAATCCTTCTATTTGTACAAAAATATATGATTAACCGAAAAGAAAGATGTTTGTAAGTAAGAGCTGCGGTCAGTTTAAGTGCTGTGCTTATATGCTTGTGTCTGGGGGGCTCTGAGGTTGCTCAGGCAGGCCCTTGCCTCTTGTGACCCTATTCATTTTGCAAAGAATGACATGGATTTATTCCAGTTTAAAAGTAGCCTGATAGCTAACAGCTCTCATGTCTGGCACTTGTCTTCCTCCCTGTTGACACACGAGCCAAAAATAGAGAGTGTGACTTGCTGAAAATTTCTTTTCTGCACCCATGCCCTCTTCCCCTGTGCTTTCCTTGCCCTCCACTAGCTTCACCAAAGCTGCAACAGCCCTCAGGCTGCATTAGCCCCACTCAGAAAAAACAGCATACGCCAAGAAACCGGGAGTTCAAGACTTCCCAGTAGCTCCAAATGCTACCTTTGGAGCAGGTAGGATGAATGATGTAAGAGGTTTGAGCTCAGTTGGTTTTATCAGAGGACCTTCCTGATAGCTCTCCGTGGCCTCCAGCTGTTCCACCTGAAGCTATCTCTGCAAAGAGATTTCTTTGACCTTTAGGCAAGCTGCGCATAAAGATGCTGCTCATGGGGCACAACACAGAGAAAACTTCTAATTGAGTAGAATAGCGATAGAAAGAATAAGTAAGAAAAGACGGGTTTTCACACACTGGCATTTATAGTCACTAAATGAAGCATGTCGGTGCTTTTTTCAAGGGAATCAAGGGGCCCAGTCGCTCGAAAAATGCATTAATGTTCATATTTGGGGTCAGATGCTAGTTCAGGGCTTTGCAAATGGGTGGAGGCAGGTTGATTTTGGCCTTACTGTTCCTGATACTGTCCCTTTTACTAACGAAAGCTTAATCACAGCTTGGTCCACATACCACAGCCAGCTGGAACTGACTCATTCTTCAAAAATATATGTTTCTGCTAATGTTGCCCATTTATTTTTTTGTTTGTTTAACTCCCCAAGCACCTATTGAGTGAAATATTTAAATACATTAGAATTCCTTAAGATTAGCATTATAAATGTATACTGCATGTTTAGTATGAATGAAAAATACTTTCCTTATCCCAAAGAAAGCACTGGCAAAATACATTAGCTAGAGAGATGCTAAAAAATTAAAGAGAATGAGTTCATACAAAGGGTGGTTAAAAATTACATGGTTGCTTAATGTGATTCTTACTGTTGTTTGTAGTTGTATGTGTACACAACTAGATGTCCATATTTTTATGTGGACTGTGTGTGTTTGTGTATGCTTGTGGCTGGAGACAGCAGTAACATTCTGTTTTCATAAATGGATCAAATATCGAGCTATCTTTTTTCATTCTCTCTCCACAGCCAGATTATTTCCCCACTGCAGAGTATTGGCATAACTCTGAGAGCTTTTATTTGGATGCTGATACTGGATAGTTGTGGAAAATTCCTGTAACTTCAGCTCATGGAGAGCTTAAATAGAATTTATGAGCCATATCCTCATTTGGCATAAAATATTATGGCTCTGCTGGTTAAACAATAAAACTGTACTACTTACCCAGGCTGATCTCAGTCAGGAGAGTAGGGGTTTTGACATCTTCATTCAAAACCCCTTTTCTACCTGAATGCTTTGGCTATTCCCTCCAATATTTAAAGAGGCATGCATGTTGACAAGTAGTTTGGGGCTCATATCTGACCTTTGAAGAAATCTGGATTAGTCTGTTTGGTAACAGGGTGGAATTTGACTGCCTGACTGACTGCTGGAGAGGTGGGAATCACGAATCAAGACATGTATTCTGGACTCAGAACTGCTTTGCACCTTTGCTAAGTGAAAGCGGCAGCAGCCCCACATCGTCGGTGCCAACTCTTTCTATAAATTGTACCCTTTGCTCTAACTTAAAAGGTAGAATTTCAATAGAAGTTATAATTTGGATGCTTTGGGGGCTTATTTTAGACTTACCTCAATCATGCTTTTTAGCTATGAGATGTTCTTGCTGGTACCTTTTAATGTAAATATGAAAGCTTTCCAACAAGAACTTTAAAAAAGCTTTACATTCAAAAAAAAAAAAAAAATCCCATAGCCTAGAATTGGAGGTTTGTACCAAATAATAGACTCTAGTTTCTGTCAGAAGAGGAGACCAAGTGCATTGTTGGATCAAGGTGACCTTCCATGCTGCACAAAGAGTCAGGCAGAAGATCCGCTTAGTAAATGAACAGAAAATCTGTGATGTGAAACTGAGGGAGTGGTTGAGGCTGGTTTCTCTCTTATTGAATGTAAGCCCAGAATGGAGAAGTTAAGTTTAGGTGAGATGATGTTGTGAAAGAAGCAGAGGACCCCTGACTATGCTTTCTTGCCTTTCTGAAATGTTGCTGTCGCTGGTCATTCCCTTTAAAGGGTTATTTCCTGAATTTCAGCTTGGCAAAGGTAAAGGATATTGCTGAGCTTAATCACATGGTGTTTTCCCAGAGCATAGTTCACAGAGGAGACAGTACATGCAAGCACAGAACAGTGTAAATCTTAAAGTAAGACTTCTGCAAAACAAGCATTTAATATCCTGGTAGCCATGCCCTCAGTCGCAGCCAAGTTTGTGTTTTGCATTACAAAAGGCATTGCATGTTTTTAAAAACCTTTCATTTAAACTAGATTTCTTCACAGTCATTAGTAGCCTAAAAGAGAATTTATTTTATTTTTGTTTGGGATTGTGTTTTTTGGGGAGGAGAAGAAGGAGGTAGAGGATTGCTTTGTTTTCTTCACAATTATCTAAAAAGCATCCTAGATGTTGATGTGGAATCAGAGGGATTTATGTAGAAAGGGAGGGGTTTCATGTAGACCAGGCTCAAACATTAGCACCCTAAAATGGTGCCCACAGCCTGAGCTACTTGAATGTGTCCATTTGGCAGCAGGAGAGGTTTTTTTAAGGTGGGAACATCATTTTGAGTCCTCACAGATTCTGAAGTCCTAAATGAGAAGGGCAAACTTCCCTGAACATGCCCTCAGGAGTCGGTGCTTCCTAAGCAGGGGATTTGACTTTTGCTAGGAGAAGAAAGGTGAATTATGTCTCTGCAGACCACTCAAGTAAGCACAAGCCTCTGCTTTGCTGCCTTCCCCTTCTGGGATGGTTAAGGGACCTCTGCTTCATTCCCATGGGAGGTAGGAAGACTTTTCATAGAAGATGAGATAGATAATAGGTAGTGTGTTTTGGCTTTGCTCTGGCTCTGTTTTCCAGATATTAATACGGTGGGGTGGTGCTCTTAGATTTGAAGGAAAAGTATTCCTTTTTAAGTCTCAACCTCCTGTTGACTTCTGGAAACCAACACCCAACTAGGGAGATGGAAGAAAGTACGGCTTCAGAACACTTGAGTCATGTCCAGTGGGACATTGCCTGCAAGGCTTGTGTCATGCTGGGAACTGAGTCCTGGCATCTTAGGTCATGCTGGGCAAATCCACCCGATGCGGCGCAAGGCTACGTTAGTTATTAGCTGAGATCCCAAACCCACAACAGCTTGGCTGGCATTTGATTCCTCCAGCTATCCTCCATCACTGCTTCAGGTTCTTATGTTACCTCTTGAGTAGGGTATCTAGGGAGTAATACTGTAAAAAAAAAATCTGCTGCGTGGAGTACACCCACTCATTAATGCCTTTCCTCTACCTGGTGATAAAACTATGAGATTTTGGCTTGAGAGACTTGGCTTCGGTTGTGGAATCACTCCAGATGAATCATGTGTAGCGTCTCTGCCTTTTTTCTCCCATCTTCTTCTTTTCTGCTAAAAAGAGATAGCAGCGGTAAGCACCTCGCAGTGGTTTTAGGAGGAGAAATCAATTAGAGCGTGAGGAGCTCAGGCTCTGTTGTGGTGCGGACAGCTTGGCTACCTCCCTTCGGATAGTCACTCTGGGCCACGCAAGTGCATCTCTGGCATGACGCTGGGCAAATCGCCGCTTCACCACGCTTCGTTTTTCTCTCAGAAGCATGGGCAGTAATTTTCGCTCCTCACAGTTACCTTGAATGGGTGTTAAAACTCAGTCAATTAATGTCACGGGGAGACTTTTGTTATCTTCCTGTACCTTATCATTTTAATGGAAAGGGAAGAAAAAAAACCACATTGGCATGCAAACGTCAATTGGCAAAATGTCAACAAAAGTTATTGCCGCTGCAGATGAGATGGATAACTCTTGCTGTTAAAATAATATCTGATGTTTTGCTCAGATGTCTAATGGGTTTGCTTTTTAAGCATGGATGATACAAAATATCCCCAAGGCATTATTCCCAACAAGATATAGAATCCCACTTAATGTCTATTTTTAGGATTGAATAGGTTCTGTAAAGGCTCATTTGTTTGAAGAAAAGATAGTTAATCACTTTGGTTTCCATGTGATTTTTGAAGTGAAAAATTTTGGTCATACCTCCCCTTCCTTATCTCCACTCCGTTTGGCTTGTATGTGTCCCGGAGTTGTTGCCATTTGTGTGGGTGGTGAGAAATGAAGGAATTAAATAAATGGAGTAGAACTGCTAACAGAGCAACAGTAGTTATTTGTACATTAGGAAGTGAAGTTGTCACTTCTAAGACCACCAACTTTTTCATTTCTATGAGGGTACAACTTTTAAAGGAGACCGAGTGTTATGGCCTAATTAGTAAATGTACAGGAGGAACAGCAGGATGCGGTGGTGACTGTGGAAGGGATCGCTAGAATATTATTATTATTATTATTATTATTATTATTATTATTATTATTATTTTAAAGCACAGCATTGTTTTCAGTCTCTTGAGCTAATGTTCAATTTAACTTGAATTTAAAACATGGAGTGTAGTGGATTGCAAATGACTGAGTTGGAAAGCTTCCAAAAGTCATTGAATTTCAGCAGTTTTAGTGTTCTCCGGTAAAAGAAGCAACTTGTTTTAAGCAAGCTATATGCTTGTTTCTGTGCTCTAAATAGAAAATAATGATGTTATGCATTACCGCATGAACTATATTTGGCACTCACCAGCAATATTCATTTTCTCCTGCTTCTTTCCCTTCCTCCTCCCCTCCCTCCCTCTCTCCCTCTTGCTCTCTCTCCAGAAGATGCATATATATGTCTGACGGTAATCTAGGAGGCCAAGTAACAGACCACATTCTTCTACTACTAAAATTATATGAATACCTAACACATTTTAAATCCCTTAAATTGGGATTTATGAAAGGATGACAGCAAACAATCTCCTGGCTATGCCATCGCTCAGGCAGTTACAGCTACTGCTTTGCATTTATTTGTGAAAGTCTATGTGATGGATGCACATTTGTCCTCCTTTTACCCATGAATAAACTAAGGTAAGGGACTTAAACCAACACTGGGAATCCAAAGCTCTGCCTGTGCCAGTAAAGCAAGCAGGACCCGTGGCATTGGTCTCCATGCCAGTTAGCACTTTCCTGCCCGGTGTGTGGGCATATTTGGGGGAATAACATGGTCTAGACACTGTTCCCTTTAGGCAGTGTGGACAAGGGTATTCTGTTTTGAGAGGAAGGGGAAGTATAGCTGTGTAAATGCAAGCTGTGCCACGCCACTTCTCTTAAGAGCCAGAGAGCAGTCCCTTGCCTCTTTTAATCACTAGTATTTATTTGGCCTCAGAGACTGTCCCCAGTTCCTGGAGAAGTTCCCTGAAGCTGTAGCCAGATATTGACTGTGTAATGCAAGTTAGTTAACCCTAGAGAAGTTGTTCTAAACGGTTCTCTTCCATAGGAAAATACACCTCTCACTTCTGGGAAACTTGTATTAATTGTGAGTCACAAGGGTTTAAAAAAGCAAAAGCAGTTGGCATTGAAGTGATGTGAGAAATATGTTCAAGAGCTCCTTCAAAAGGAGGAAAAAACTTGGGAGCTAAAAGCTGAAATAAGGGGCTGGGGAGTGTGTGTAGAGGTGTCTGCACATAATAATCCAGAAAAACAATGATCTCTAAAGACACCAAAAATCATTTCATTCTCTGGTGCTTATGGACCATTTTGCCTTCTTCCCCCAGTCTTTTGGTTGGTCAATACATTTCTTCCTGACTTCCAGACTCAGTGAAGGTGTTCAGAAACCTGGCAGGTAGAGATTTGGGTTCTTCTTTTCCTTGGACTACTTGTCTAATTAAGCTGCAGTCACTAATTGGATGAGGAGCTTGGAGAAAACTTTAAATTCATTCCCGGACCAGAGTCAGGCAAAGAAAGTTAATCTTTCCCGCTGTTTTTCATGCTGGTTCCTCCTTAGGTGCTTTTCTTCTCCTGTGCCCTTAGCCTGTCCCTGCTGCTCCTTAGTATTTTCTTCCTCTTTGGTTTTCCTATTGGTTCCAAAAAGTCTATGGAGTTATAATCCTTTCCCCAAGAAGAATATTAGGGTTTTATTAAGGTCTGACATCTCTGATTCTCTCTCCCGCATTCTCTCTTGCCATTTTACAATTCTGAGATGTACAAAATGTGAAAGAAGTCCCCTTTGGCTTCAACAATGATTGATGCTAGCAAGAAGCAAGTCCCAAAGTGCTAGAAATGACAAGATACATGCAAGCTGTCATCATTTAACCCTATTGCAGTTTGTTTGGTTTGGATGTTACCCGAGTAACCCAAGTTCTTCAAATTTACCCTTTGCTTGGGGGAAGGTTTAGCTCAATTTTGTGTTGTGATTCCCCGCGATGCACTCTGCAAGGGTGACAGGTAGGGGACAAACTGAGCTGGGCCATGGCTAAAAGCTTATAGCCATGGGAGACGACAGGGAAGAGAGCAAAGTGACAGGTCTAAAGAGGGCTAGGAGCTCTAGAAATCTGCTGGTGGCTTTAAACGGTTGTAGAAAGATAATGAGAGGAATGGTAAGGAGTGAGGAATCATGGATAACATCCTCCACACACATCCCTTAAACTCCCATGGTGTAAAGTCACACTGTCCTTAACTTTAGGGGACTTTTAGGAGATGGTCGTTGTCTGACATACTGAGCTGAGTGAAGGCATAGGCAGGTTTACGTGCGCTCGGGGTCCTTCCTTGATGAGTGGTTTTCTTTCCTCAAGGCACGAAGACTGACGGGAGCGAGGCACGTGCAGTCTGCAGCGGCAGGAACAGAGAATAAAAGCTGCTAATAGATG
The DNA here is from genome assembly GCF_947461875.1 of Haliaeetus albicilla. Classification (NCBI taxonomy): domain Eukaryota; kingdom Metazoa; phylum Chordata; class Aves; order Accipitriformes; family Accipitridae; genus Haliaeetus; species Haliaeetus albicilla. The sequence continues at coordinate 6,701,610 of NC_091496.1, forward strand.
TAGTAATCGTGTATGAAGGTGTTTTTTCAATGGACCGTAAAATAATGATTTTTCATAGTCTAATTACATGGCCAGAGTTGCGGAGGTGCTGAGGGCACCCGAATTTCACAGACTCAACACAGCTGCAGCAAATTGAGCCCATCAGCTCCTTCATCTTCACTGAAAGGCATTTCCTGCTTTTTAATCACCAAAGTCCTCTGTAAGACAAACATACTCACATACATAACAAAATAGCTCTTATTAAACCAACCGATACAGATCATTTAGAGTGTTGACTGCCTCAGCCTACAAACCTTGCTTCACTCGCAGAAATTACTGCTTGCAGGAAGTCTTTAGCCTACCTAGAACATCTGAGTGCCCATTTGTCTTCAGAAAATGGATGGAAAGCAAGTGCCCAAAAGCCTTTCCACCAAATATGCTGACAACTCTGAAATGAGATTTAAGCAATTGCTGGTGACGCGGTGGTGACTCGGAGCGTGCCAATCCCATGCTCGGCTGTGCCTGGAGACAGTTCTTCCCCATTCACCCCTAGAGCTCCCGGTTTAAGATTACACCTGATTTGAAGCATCCCCTGCCTAAATAAAACGAGCCGCCTTGTGCAATGTGCAAGCACACAATAGTAATCACGGCTAATGACTCTGCTAAATGCTAGGCTGCACACACCTCCTTGTTTGGTGTTTGTTTTGTATACAGAAGGTAACATCGACTGAATAACGAGGATGCCAAGTTACAGATGGGGTTGTGGAATCGTATTTGACAGCCGATTAGAGTAATCTGACAGAAATGATGACTTAATCACCACGACAGACTCCAAATTCCCAGATAGAATTCCACCCAGGTTAATCTAATTTCCTTGCAATATTTTTGCCAGAAATAGACTCTTAGCCGGCTTGTTTTCTCCCATGCAGATGTCACATGGCTTTGACAAGAATGTAAATAGGTAGCATTATTATTGTCGAAAAGATGACTTTGAGGCTCTAAAGCTGGAGAAGATGCGTGCCTTTGAGAGGTTTTTGGGTTGCTCTGCTGTGTTTTTTCCTCTAATGAAGTTATATTTACATACAGTGGGATGTACTCAGGAAAAAGAGGGGGAAAAAAGATGTATCTAGTCAATTGTAATTCTAGGCCACGGCTCGGTCCCGCTGCTGCCCTCGACATAGCTAGCGGCCAGATTCTCATTGATTTCAGGGGGATTTGCAGGATTGCACGTTCGACAACTGTTTCTTTCCCTTTTTGGTTCCCGTGGACCGCATCAGCACCCCTGCTTGGGATGCGCCCAAGGAGAAGGGGTGACGAGCGTGGCCTCGGGCTTTGCGTGGCCTCGGTGGCAGCGGACGGAGCCCGCTTCGCTGCCAGCAAGGCACCACGCAACCTTGGGCAACAGGCATTTGCCCGCCCTCGGTTGTAAAACGGTGCCATGGCGTGTTTTGAGACCTATGCATGGAGAGCATGTATAGGAAAGGTAGGTCGTGCCGTTACTGGCTGCACAGCTGTATTCGGTAGAGCTCCATAAATATTGCCAAGTAGAGGTTGTTTCTTGCAGCCCGTACTCCAGTCTGGTTTTGATATTCCTGTTGCCGGGGGAAGCTGCTCACCCTCAGAAAGAACCCTTGCCTGAGAGCTGTGTTGCTCTCTTTTAGTCTATGGTCTGAGCATCGGATGATGTTAATGTCTATAAATTATTTGCTGCAGTTATTTTTCTTACTCTTGCCTATTTATTAATTGCAACCGTGCATTCATAAATACTGTATTTTCATAAGCAAAGCTTTCTTCAAGCACAGAAGAAAATGTTTCCTGTTTTTCTGTGTGACAGCCTGACATACTGAGAAATCACTTACCTTGAGATCCATAAGTGTATGGCTTTGTGATGTATAGCTACAATAACAGCTTTCTGATAAGACATGAAATCCTTCATTTCAGTAGATGACATGATTCTAGTGGGTGGCATCTAATTTGAAACAGGTTTATATCATCTATAATCTTTTGGAGGGCCTCAGAAAGCACAGCTATTTTATTATTTTACAGCCTGCAGTTATACAAGCAAGATATAAAACGCATAGATTATTTTCTTTTTTGCTCATTGTAGAGTGGAAGGATAGTACCTATTTAGCCTTTGTCTCTGCCCCTTTAATTTTCTTATTCACTGCACACTTCTTTGAGACTCATTCTTTTCTTTCTTTTCTTTTTTACACCTACTTTTAAATATTTTATGGGTAGAGAGCTTATAATATGTATTGTCACGGCAGTTGTCTCTAGAGGTCAGCAATGAGTTTAATAATGAGATGCGAACCAGTGACTCTGTAAAACCCATTTCGGGTTATAAATGGCATGTTTTATTGAATCTAGTGTTAAAGGTTGTTAACGTATCAGTTGGTGATGGTCAGGGTTAAACAAGCTTCAACACGAGCCCTCTCATGTTAGGAAACCGTCAGTAACGTATTTTTCCACCTTCCTCTTCACTGAAACCATATTTGTGTATCACATCCATTTTACTGTGGGTAGTCTGCAGGTTAAACTCTCCAGGCCTGATCTGAATCTTTTATTAGTTTTGCACCAATATAATTTTGTTAAGCGCAACGGCATCACTCCTGACTTCGCTTGCTGGTGCAAAGAGAATTTGGACCATGGGGTTTTAGCAGTAAACTTTGAAATCAAGTCAAAACTCAGTTGAAGCGTCTTATTAAATCTTGCTTCTTGCTTTGTGAATGTAAGAGATTACTGACAATGAACTTGGGGTAATTATGTATAACAGAAGAGGATGATTTCTGATGTGGTAACTGTGTTTGTCAGTTAACACTGATCTTTGTGTTGTGACCACGGGGCTGCAAAAATAACTTCTTCACATGAATTTGGTCTAAAGTTGGCTTCTCTGGTTCAGGCAGTTTGAAAATTGAAAAGCTTGTAACATTGTTAGAATAGCCTTTATTCAAAATATCTCCACTTAGGGGCACATAAATGCAGCTAGAAAGAGCAATAGATACTCTGTCTATGAAAGGTCTGGATTTGAGTTGGGTTTTTCTTCTATAGCCTGCATATTCCCAAATTTACAATACTCGATTTTCTTTCCTCTATTTTCTCACCACTCCATTGCTCCTCAGAGACTTCAATACCTGCAACGGGCTCATGGAGCAAGTTACACCTTTTTTCTTCTTTCACTTTTTGCTTACTGAATGGACATGCTGCATCACATTCCCACAAATTTAAAGTCTCCTGCGGTGCCCAATGTTTTGTTGATGCCAGGATAAACTAGATAAGCACTAGCTAAAGAAGATAGAGTACAATAAAAGTTCCCTTTTTTCTATAAATTAGATCGAATAAGAGTGGTGGCAGACAAGTGCTGGGCTATTAAAGTCCATTTGGGAAACAAATGATTCAAAGAGAACAGAATTGTTGAAACTGAAGCAAATTTATGCATCCTGCACCTTGTGGCTTCGCCTTTTCCGTAGGGCACAGTGGGGAGTTTTGCAATCAGTGCAAGGAATGCATTGATTTGCAGGGCCAGGGAGCGATCTTGACTTTGAGTAAATCTTACGGAAACTTTCACAGCAATATTTTATATTTTCTAAAGAATGTAGCAACTGTGTCCCTGGAAGTTAAGTGACTTCACCAAAAACAATGCAGATTTGGTTTTCTGTGCTGCTTTGAAAGCACATTTGAAATGAGTGCATGGATCTTCTCTCCTGCTCAGCTGTTTTTGTTTCCCAAACTTTGCCATAATAGTCTTTTATAAAAAAGAAATGAAATTGCCTTTGACATTTTGAGGCAATACTCGGCTCTGCTGCACTGAAAAATGATACAAAAGCAGAAAGAGCATAGATTTTTTTACCTGCTCACGTGAAATGGTGAGGAATTGCTGAGGAGAGAAAAGGCAGTGGCCCTGCTGCTGCCGGAAGGTTTGTGCAGTCAAATCCCAGCAATCCTGCAGAGCCCTATGAAAGAAAATAAAAGTGGGGGTTTTTGCAAGCTTAAACATCTCCCACAATGAAACTCAATGTGAGGTCAGTTCTGAAGGCTTTTGAGAAGCTGTAGAAAAATTTCCCTGAGTCCATCACAGTGGACACGTGGCTGGCTATAACCAGTGTCCAGTGGAAAAGCCAGACACTCTGATCAGAGGGAGCTCAGCTGCTGTGGTGTTGCTATTCCTGAAGCAACAGAAAACACCCTTCATAAAAATTTTGTTGGAGTTATCAACAGTTCAGTGTGGGGGGAGCATCATTGAGTAATGAAAGCTGAGGACACACCGTACCGAGTGTGCCAAGGTAGGATGCCACATGATGGTCAGCATAGCGTGCTGCACACAGGGATTGGTTTCTTTTGCAGTAAGAGACACGTGAATGGAGGAAGAGGCTGAAAAGGAAAAAGTATTTGGAGTTTTTATGGAAGCCAGAATTCTGTCATGTTGTGATGGAAGCTTTATGAATGAATGTATATTGTATTCTTAAAAAAAAAAAGAAAAAAAGATGAGTTACTAAACAGTTATAGGAAGCTATTATAGGAAGCATGAGTCCCTTCCTCTTCAGTCCTGAAAGAATCACCACGGTTTTTTAATTACAAGCAAAGTTCATTTGTCAAACTCAACTCCTCTGAGTATGTTTGAACTGCTTGCTAGCTCTTAAATTACTTGAAAATTCCATCTCAGTTTTGGCAGTGGTTGTGCTCAAGGAAAAAAAAGTTGGTAAAACAGAAACCAAGCATGCCATAAACTAATGAGGGCTGTAACTTTAGAGGTCTTCTGAAACTAGATGCAGCAAATTAAAGTTTTATGAGTCCTGTGGGCCCAATGATCTACTTTTTTTAATCTTCCTGGTTATAAAATGCTCCTTTACCATTTTATTTTTTCTTAAAAGCCTATAATACAGTGTTATTTTGAATTTATATCATTTCATCAAGTTTAATATTAATCGTGTATCTTTTTAGCCCTTCATTAAAAATGTGATTCTTGATTTTTTATGACTATCCAACCTGCCTTACTCTTTTTCATTTTTGTTTTTAGATGCATCATCCTATTCAGATGAAACCCGCAGATAGTGAAAAGTCAAATGGTATGTGTTTAATTTATTTTTACTTAATGGTGACTCTCTTTAAACTAAAGCAAACACAACCTTGCGAGAGTTTTTGCTTTACTCCTGGTGTGGTGAAAACGATGAGGTAGTTTCCCTACTCCTGAAATGTTGGGGAAGATGTTGACCTGCTCTGAACTCCCATTTATCCTCTGCTTTAAAGAAGGAAGGAAATGTTCTGAAAAATGGTCTTCCTTGTACCCACTGTATGTCACGGCCTACCTCACTACATACATCTTTCCCTTGTGTTCTCCTAGCAGCAAGGTGATGGGGAAGCACCTGAATTAATAAGATGGAAATGAAATTATAATGGTGAAAATAAAAAAGGAAAGAAACAAAAAACAGTCCTGTGTTAACAAACCATGTAAGCAGCTGATGGGCCTTAAACATTTGCCTAAACTTCCTTTTTTCCTTTTTATAGAATGATGCTATTCTGAATCTGAGCCAAATTTAGGTTTTAATCATATGCTTGGTTCTGAACTGGGAAACCCACCTTGCAGCTTTCTGTATACTTATTCCTCTCAACGACTGTAAAATGAATGCTATAAAGACAGTAATATCTATTCAGAATACTAGGGTACTGCCTAAGTGGATGTATATGACATGCAAAATAGACAGCATGCTAAATCTATTAAACATGCCAGGTTTGTATATTCAAGGAAATAAGATAATCGGATGGTAACGCAACCTGGCTGTGTGTGATTCTTTAAAAATATATACATGTGTATATTTTGCCCCTTGATTTGTTCCTGTAATTTTCTAAAATATATGTTAAAGATATCATCTGCCTTCTTAGATTGCAAGAGCTTCATTTTCCCATAAGGCCCACATAATCAGAGCTGGTTCCTCCAACAGGCATCTTTGCACCTCATTAATTAGTAATCAGGGCAGAAGCCGTGCACTTAGAGATCTACATACCTGCAAATGTAAATTATGATTGGGCTCTAAATCTCTCCGCAAGGCTTTTTTAAGGCTTCTTTTTTGCTAATTGTAGTGCATCCCATTTTCAGGCTTCTCCAAGGATTATAAAGTTTGGAAGGAAATTAAAACTTCACATTATGCTAAGTTTCCTATTATGACAACTTTCAAAACAAAACTGGCCACAAGCACAGGAAATTTGAGCCATGACCCATTTGTAAGGGAATGGCGTTCTCTCTCTTGGGTTGAGTTTTAGCAGTGATTTCTCACTGTCTTTGAATGCTCAGAAGAGAGGCTGAGGCACCTGCATGGGCAGAAGGACAGAACTTTTCAGGCCTCACTGCTGTAAAAGAGAACTTTGCAGTTGGAATCCAGACTCCGCTCCCTAGTATTTATTGTGCTTGCAGTGGGCACCATTTTCCCTTAGGTACGCCTGGACCCTCTGAACTAAGTATAGCCTCTGTGGGTGCTTCTTTCAAAGACAAATTTCACCTCAAGTTCCTTGGCAAATTAGAAAAGTAAGAGGCAATGAGCCCAAATTGACTCCCAATGAGTTAGTTGTTCATTGCCTAAAGTTTTTTGTCCTAAAGGAGGTTGAACATATTGGCAAAGCGCTATGGGAAATTGTGCAAATTCTGTATTGCTCTGCAAATAACACCTGCTTGGAAAGCAGAGTAGGTTAGCTCCTTGCTGCTGCTGTTAGACCAGGGTTATCTGCACAATAGTCCTGTCTGCACTGTGGGAATACTCTCTTATTTTCTTGCACCTATCCCTCGCATGAAAATCACAAGGGACTGGCTTTTTTTGCTTTTTTTCCTTGCCTTTCTATGTAGTTTGGGGAAAACACATTGACAGATCAGAGGTTGCAATTGTCAAATTAAACACTTTTTTAAATTTAGACTCCTGGAGGGTGTAGGTACTTCTGATAGGCGTGTTCTGGGGTTGGTGAACTCTTCTTTTTTAATGACTGGGGAGACAGAAGACAAACTAATATCATGATAATGGTAACAATGGTACAACTCCTTGGAGAGATGGGGCGTAGACGTGGGATCTATGGAGGAGGTGAGAGTTTGCAAGCAGCTTGCAGAGCCAAAAAGAGAAAGAACAGCAGCATGGGGGATGCGGAGGCCTGTTTGGCACGTGTTTCCCATATGCTTCAGGCTATCCATCTGAGGAGGTATATAATCTGTGCCAACAGCAAATTGTAAACTGTACCTCTTCAACCAGATTGGTAAGTTCAAAGGGGAAAAAAAAGAAGGCATGCTAACACATCTTGGTTTTCATCATCTGTGATGTTTGAGCTTTTGAGGAATGCTTGAAACCCTTTGATTTCTGAATAGTGGGAGGATCCCACTACATTTTATAGGTGAAGTGGTGTTTCTCAAGTTTCAAAGAGGTTAAAGAAATTCTCTTGGTCAGAATTTCCAGATAGCTTGTGGAAAGGTATGTAGGAGAGGTTGAACACTCATGACAATTCTGAGCTTGCCCGTGTTTGTGAAGACTTGAGAGACCTGTTCATGTTCCACAGGGAGGAAGGAGAGGTCCTCTCAGTCATCTTACAGACATTTTCAGAGAACAGTATTTGCTGTGTGATAAGATGTCCCCTCCCTGTCTTGAGTCCCTTCCAAAAAGGTTTGAAGGAGCGTCCAAGCCCAGGAGCACCAGGATGAAGTGGTCCTCGTTCTCCATCACTATTCCTGTCTTTAGATATATGCATCACTTCAGAAACCTGTCCCTTAGCACAAAAGGCCAAGGTCACCTCGTGGAAACTGGGAGATGGGTATGGAAGAGGCACCTACTGCACATGTTTGACTAAGTGCCTGGGCGCTTCTGCAGGATTGGGACTTCATTAGCAACCTGAAGATCTGTTTTCTTCTGGGTAGGAACTGGGTGGCTGATAGATCTATGCAATCATCTCCATTCCTTCCCGGCGTACAATATCTCATGTGTCTGAGTCATCTCGCTGCTCATGCAAATGAAGAAAAGTTTAATTTCTTCCACCAAGCTTTTAGCAGCAAGTGTTGATGGGGAAAGACTTGCCTTTAGATCTAATTAATTTCTCTACCCGGGAGGATTCTGAAAAGTTTTTTATTGTTCAGAAATGAAACATCCCTAAAAGATTTTCAGATGATGAATTTTGTAGTGTGTCCTGGTCTGGTCACCCATTAGGTCTAGTCTGACCACCTTTATATTGCTAGGTGGTTATTTTAACCTATCTTACAAAGTTTTGGTTAAGGATTACCTGCCAGAAAAGGACGGTTTGAAGGCTCCACTATTGCTAGATTCCTCTCTACTGTTAATCACTCACAGTATTTGTGCATTTAAGGATATTTTTCCCTTTTGTCAAACAAAGGGAGTCCCTATATCCTAATGCCAAAAAGCACATAAATACATGCTTGACTCTAAGTTGTCTGTGGTCATTAACATGCTACAATTTAGCAAATACTTTAATGTGTCTTGGATCAGGATTTGAAAACAGTCAATACTTTCAGGCGTATATCCTGTGGACAGTTTGCTCTTAAATGGATCAAAGCATCACCACTTCAGGGAAAATGACAACATTCTCTATTTAAAAAAAAAGGGGGGGGCGGGGATAGCTGAGTGATCTTATAATTTATTTTTATTTACTTTATTAGCTAAAACTTGAAAAAATAATTTTGAAATTCTAAGTGGCACAACTTTCCCGATTTGGAGGGAGTAATTAAATGCCATATGTTAGCACTAACACATAGAAAAGTTGATAATTAATGCAGGCAGCTCCAGATCCAGGTGTGACTTTGACAGATTGTATGCAAGGGGTTTTCACAGGCTTACAAATCGGGATAAAAGTCTGTTTTCCCCCTCTTCCCTTCTGGATGAAAAAAAAACCCAACAAAAAAAAACATTTATACATAATTAACTATTTCTTGATTTGCTCAAAAGAGAAGGCAACTTCTGGATGGAAAATGCACTCTTTAACTAACTGGACTCCTCAAAAATGTAAAATGAAGGGATATAATTTTGATTTTTCAGGACAGAATTTGGGGAGTTTAGAAGAGAGAAAAGGAAAGTTTGCTGCATCTTCAGGGAGATTTCCCATGATTATTACAGAGTTTAATTCTTTTGTAGCATACAGAAAATAATCTCTACTCCTTTATTCTCCTGGGTTAGCACAAGCTATCTAACACAGCCTGCAAGAAATGCTCATTACTGAAGCAAATTGAGTAAAGCTAAAAAATTAGACTCTTCGGGATGTTATTCTGCAAGTTGGATGTAGTGCTGTCAGAAGGCAGGAGGCTCAATTTGAAAAAGGCCCCCCGCCCCCGCAGCAGAGGCAGACTTCATCTCAGATAACCTTTGATAGCTAATGTGACGCTCTGGATTCGAACACGATACCTAGGCACCTGTGCTAGTAGTGATTGCAGAGCTAGAGTCAATGGAGTTATGAGAACAACTCATCTCTTTTAAAAATAGGTATCTGCACCTCGTCACACGGGGTTCCTGCGTTCGGGCAAAAGATTCCCACCCCAAATCCAGCAGGCTTAGCGCTGGTTGTGTCGCACTAACTGCCTGGGCAGCATAGCTAACCTGCGTTTGTAATATGTTTGGATGGATTAGAGGTGAACCCTGTAATTAGTTAATCAAGATAGTGTGCAGTTTCACACCTTCCTTCATGTAACTAGAAGTTCAGACCTTGTTTACTGTGACCTTCTGACTGCTTCTGCTCCATCAATGAGGGGTACTCAGCCACGCATTCCACTAGCTGCTTACGGATGGTTGTATCTACTTCATGCCCCCAGAGTAGTGCAAAACAGCCAGAAAGTACAACTAGGTCTATGAGCAAGGTTCAAAAATAATAATATCAAAAGCTCGCCAAAAGATTTTCATTAATTTTCTGGATTTTGAATTATTGAAGCCTACCCCTAGTGTGGGGGAGAGAATTATAAAGCAGCAGTGAAATGCTTGAGATATGTGCACACAGGTGCTGACCCTCGTGCCCTGTTATCCTTCCCTCCAGCCTTCTCCTTTGCCTGCTCTCATTGCCCAAAGCACTTGCAGCTCCCAAACTTTGTCCAGTCCCTCAGAGCTCTTTTGTTCCCCCTATCCCTGCAGCTGGAGCTCAAGACATCTATGTGTTATCATGATGACCAAGTTTTGGGAGTTGCTGGAAGGTAACAGCCATATCTACTGTCTGTAGCCGGGGGGAGACTCCTATGAAACAAGCCATTCCCTCTTGCTGGGAGAGGTGAGATCAGTCACTCTTTGGAGGAGCTGATCTCTTGGCATTGACAACAGCCAACCGATAACATTTTAGCTGGGACTAAAACTGGAGACCTAAACTGCAGATGACTAAAGTTCAGCAGGATTTCTTTAGACTGCCATCCTTTCTCCAACCAGCAACAGGTAGCGCCTTTCCCAATCTCGACGCTTTGTTGGGTTGCATGCATTTAATGTTGGGCTCCTCATTTTACAGTCTATGGGAGCAACCCAACATGCATAGGCAAATCAGCAGGCTTGGCCGATCAAAAGGGAAGTTTGCTAACCTCTAAATAGGTTTGACCCATACTTCTTGCAGTCCGTTGTCTGTTTGATTCTCAAACCATGCCTGCATTCATTTTAGAAGGAAAGGAGAGAAGTGGCTGAACAAAAATGCAGAAACAAATCCAGACAGCCAGTCTTACAGAGCTGAAAAAGCATTCCTTTCTCTACGTGATAATGTACCGTTAAAAACTCTTTCAGCTTAATAATATCAGATGTTCTATCAGATGGAGCGAAAACATGTCATTTTGATCCTGACAATTGTCCCTTTAAATGTTTTTTATGCTGGGCCCTTAGCCAAAAAAAGAATAGCAATTTTCTTAAGCTTCAACACTGATCAGCAATGACTAATAGCACTGAATGCAGAGCACGTCATCATATCAATATGTTTTCTGTACTCTGAGCATTCTTCATGAAATCTACATTTTTAAGATGTACAGTACACAGGAGCTGGATGTTTAATTTACTATAAAATCACCCTCAAGCTGAAAACCTGCAAATCATGTTAGTTAAATGGCATATTTATAGGTTTACTACTGAAACTGAAAGAGGCCGGTGGGGAGTTTGTCGTCTGCTACTCTTTGGAAAATTAAAACAAAGCCTTCCTGTTTTCATCTCATTTCTTTTGAATCTCCATGTGACTTTCTTTGGTTTGAGTCTTTGTTCTTGCACCTAAGAAGGACTCCAGAGACCTCCTTTGGAATGGCATGGCAGGCATTTGTCCAACTCAGCCAGCAGCGATTTTCAAGACAGGGTTGGGATCCAGTCACCCTTAGCGTAGACCTGCACGCTGTATTTCAAGCCTAAAATCAACCCAAATTTAAACTGGCTGGTACTAGCTGACACACAGGCAGGAGCTAAGGGGTTCGTAACCCAGAGCAGAAGGCAGTGCTTGGACCCATGCTTGGCACCAAGGCTTACCCCAGCCTGATCTCGGTTTGTGGTATGGAGAAATCCATACCTGGCTGCCCAGCTGGGTCCCTTGCCTCATACCCTTTCCTACTGCCCTGTTGTCGAAGGGACAGGCTGGCCAGGGACCTTCCTCAAAGAGATTACTCAAGACAATATAGGAATTGCAAGCAGCCAAGTTACAGGGATCCTTTCACCAGCAAAAGTGACTACCTAGACTCTCCTTGTGGCTGTGAGCAAGGCAATTCAGTTTTACCATCCTTAAAATAATTATTAGCAGCATCAAGGCCAATTATAGATTATGAATCAAATGTAAAGTTTCATTGTAGGACATAAATATATATATATATACATAAATACACACACATATATATCTATATATAAAAATCCCAACTTGCAGGTCTTATTTGCAATCCCGCATATTCAGCTCGTGATCTGTATATAACTGGTTCATCCCGTGCATTCATCACTTGTTAATCCTTTCTGGAGGGTTAACCTGCATGTGGAACCTCAATATAAAGTGTGAATGAAAATGTTGAGTCTTGAGGAATCTCTGCTGAGGAAAACTTTTTCTCCTGGGTGTTAAATTCACGCCAATTTTCTTGCAAGCTTGTAGAGTGAGAAGCTGGGATTGTAGGAGCTGGTCTCTGCTTTAGATTCTGAAAAATGCATGGTCTTGGTGCTTGCTTGTATGAAAGCTACAAATACTTTTTAAAGTCGGCAATTCTAAGGAAGAAATTACTTCAAACCCCTCTCATGATCAATAAACATGAACCTCTTCTTTTTATTGTTGAAATTATTAAATGCACTTAAAGTGTTGAAGTATAACACAAATAAAATCCTATGAAAATAGATGCAGTTTCTTCTTCCTCAGCTGCAGTTTATTCCATTTGGCAAACTCATCCTAGTACAGGAGAGAGAGTTGGGGAGCAAGGGAAGATTTTTTTTTTTTTTGGTAAGCCCAGAAATGAAAATACTTCATTACAAAAATAATTTGCACAATAATAGAAATAAGTAAGTGCACTGCAGATTCTCTGGAGTAAAGCTTTCCTTCTCTCTTTGCTTCCCCGCAAACTCTGACAGTCTGCTCATTAACAGTGAATTGGATTTACATGCCATTTCAAGAGAAGAAGAAAGCACTGGTGTATATACTGTATAATAAGCACTTAGATTTTTAGTTTAATATAGATTGGAGGGTATGTTCACATTTTTAAGTCTTTCCAGGGTGAATTAAGTTTTGATGACCTTTTTCGTTTTTGGCAAGACTCCACAGCTTTAGACCTGTAAATTTGAGTTTGATTAACAGGACTGTGTGCGTCCTGCTGCAGCAGTCCAGCTTTTGCTGATTTTGGTGACTATGCAGGCAGGAAATAGTCTACCAATAATTCAGGTAAAGCACCTTTTTCATGTTTTTTTGCAAACTCAGCATCATTACGAATCAAAGGATTTGGCCCTGGGAAAGCATTATGCAGCCCCCTTGTTAAAGTGATGCCCTGGAATATGCCTTGTGTCTTCCCGAAGGGGAGAAGGCTGTGGCAGTCTGAAAAAAAAAAAGCAGGAAAATTTAATGCATTCTTTTTCCAGAGCAGTCGTTACACATCTGCCTTTCGAGTGCCATGCATTAAGTTGGCTGAAATTGAAAGCTCAGATAGGAGCTGCTCTCTCAAAACACTTCTCAGGAATATTTTTCATTAGCTCGTATCATTACGCGCACAATCCCTTCTTCACCCTCACCCCCGTCATGATTTCTTTCATACATGAGGGAGGTGAGGGAATTTATCTGAATTAAAATCTATGCAAAGATATCTTTAAAAGTCTCTCTAACAGAGGACGCTTTTCTTTTAGAAGCCATGATGGGGAGGCATATGCAGAATGACTAAGGCAGCCAATTAATATGTTATATAAACAGCAAGCACCACTAGAAAAAGGAGAGAGAGAAAGAAAAATGAGAGATTTGGGGTGGGGAAGGAAGGGGGGATGGGAGGTTGTAAGTATAAAGTGTTTGCCTTAGGACTTGTCTTCAGTTACAGAGCCAGACTCACATGACTGGAGCTTGGTTTGATGTGGTAATGAAGCATTGATCACAGGAAAAAGATGAAATGGCCTTTGCTCATTCATTATTTTTATCTTCTAGCTGTGGAAGACAGAAAATTGTTCATAGGAATGGTTTCGAAGAAGTGTAATGAGAATGATATCAGGGTGATGTTTTCTCCGTTCGGCCAGATAGAAGAATGCCGAATCCTTCGGGGACCGGATGGGCTGAGCAGAGGTGAGTGTGCAGTCTGTAAAGTCTCTTTCCTTAAGTGCTAATTGGGAGCTATATGTCACAGCCAAGGTAGGCATAGCCGCTGTCTGCAGCTAGAGGTTACGCTGTAATACGTCCCACGTGATGAAGGTATCCACATGAACTTTTCACAGTGACTGAAATTATCACCTTTTATTTCCAGTGTCAGAAAGGTCTCGGTGCCAGCATATTAACTTGTGTTATCGCCCTGTTTGTCAGCTGGAAAGGTTCCTTTGCACCCTGAGAAAACACCCTCAGTTTTCTGCTCTCACAAAATCAAACATCCTTCCCTGACCCCATTTCTGCTTTGTAGCTTAAGGCCAAAAAAAAAAAGGACTGTAAATGACTGCTTGAAGGCATACAGGGTTATGGGAACTGGCCCACGTTGTAGCACTATATCTCCTCCATTCCAGTGTTTTCTATAACTATATGCAAAAACATAGGTCTGCTGTAACTGAGAAACAAAGAGGTTAGCTTGAACCGAAGAGCATTGCCTGGACAAAAGTTTCTAAAAAGAGCTTGTAAATCTCGTGCCTCTATCACAACCCAAAAACCAGGACAGAGGTGTTAAGCAGCACCACTGAGAGTGGTCAAGCAGCTGACCTGAAATTTGGGAACGAAGTGCAGCACAGACTTCAATAGCCGGTGATCCCTTTTGAGTGCAAAAGTGCCTTTTGGGGAAAGGCCCTCTGAAAACATATTGGAAAGAAAAATAGGTGTGTATTGATGACCCAGGCTGCATATTAACTCCATGGTATATGGTCCTGAGATTATTCTCAGAGCATGAACCTTCTCAAAAAGCCGGTGGCAGGTGGAAAAGAAAATAGCGATAGTCCTGTCTGTCAGTGCGGAAGGATGCTGTGGTACTAGCCATGGCCATTTGATGGCACGGGGAGTAAAGTAATTTTAAGTGTGGAGCTGTGAAAACATCACTTCTGTTTCTATAGAAAAAAAAAATACATAGAAAGCACAGTTTATGCATTTTATTACATTTTCAAAAGGCACAGAAAAAATAATAGTACCCATTTTGCATATAGATATAGGTATAGATACAGATATTTTTCTTTACTTTTGGATCTACTTGTTTCCAGTAGGCTACAGGATCAGCAGTATTTTTGCAACAATTTGTGCGTGGGGAGTTCTGTTTTGAGTGCAGCCCAGCTTCTTTAAAATGCCTACAAATTTCAGCAGGGGAAGTTGCAGGTATTCCTATATTTCATGGCGCTGCTTGAAAGCACTTACTAACTTCTGAATAATAAGGACTTGTTGCAGAGACACTCTGACAATAAAGAGGGAGCTCCAAGAAAATTACACACTTATGTTTATGCATGCTTAGTCTGTGATCCCAAAACTTTTGGGGCTGGGATGCAGCAGTCCCTTCAGGCAAGGAGAGCCTCAGGATCATGGCTTTTGCCTTGGGGAAGACTGGGGGAAAGGTCTGAGGTTGGTTCCTGCAGCTCAGTAATGAATGTTAACTGATGGAGGCGAGTGCTATCATTATCCTTCTAGAGCCAACACTGAGGCAAAACAGATATTTCTGATTTTCACTGGTTTCACTTTGTAAGTAGCACAGGGAAGCGGTGATGGAAGACACAAGTGGGAAAGGAGCTAAGTAACTGCTGAAATAACAAGATCTAGGCATCAGATGTTTTGAGCCCCCAAAAGTTTTTTCTTGAGTCCTCAGTATCACCCAACAAAGAAACGGATCTTTCCTGGGATCCCTAGAAATCCCACTGTGTACTTGCTTTTATTCAACAGACGTTGGGCATAGTACGAGCATAGAAAGGCTAACTACGAGATCCAACAGGGTGAGTGAGGTTGGTGGGGTAGTTCTGTTCTGCCGTAAATAGCAATCTCACGATAATCAGAAGCTGAGATTTTTAAGCCATGTCACCAGCGTATCAGGCAGGGCAGTGTCATCTGCCGGCCAGCAGAGCCATAGAGTTACTGTGCTGCTTTCTCCTGCTGGAGGCTGAAGATCTCAGGCCAGGTAGGTCACACACCAATAGTGGTAGCAGAGCTGTATCCTCTCTGCCGCTCAGGTTTATTTTGGTCACAATCACGACTGATACTCTATCACGCCCTCATGCATCATGCCTTGTTAAACTTGAATTGCTTTCTACACACCCATGTTGACACTTGAAAATGAGTTCAGCTGTGCCACCCAGGTTTTCAGGCAGATGTTTATCAGCTTCACAAAACCACCACTCCATGAGAGAAGGCAAAGTGTTGGGAAAATAGTTGGCATGGCAGTTGAAATGAAAGGTGCTAAAGGAGATTTGTAGTGGAGGGAGCTTGGCTGAAAAAGCACAGGGTGAAAAGCTGCTTCACTAAAGCAAGAGGGAGAACTTATACAATTAAATTTTGTAACGAGTTCCAATACTTAATGTGTTTTAATTCATGTTACTCTTTCCAAGATGTTAATTCCCACAAACAGTATTTGTTTTCCCAGCACCCGTCCGGATGTGCTTTCCTCCTAGACACAGAGGGGTGAATGAAAAACAGTCACTGTCTCAGGAAAGCATTGTCCTCACCATGCCAGAGCCTTTGGGAACTTGCAGCGCTCACAGCAGTGAGATGGAAATATGGTCCAATAAACTCTGTTTGGCATCTCTTTTCAATTGCACAACAAGTGCACATCATGGTATCTTGGACGAAAAGAGCTTGAAAAGTATATTCATAGGTGTTTATGCCAACTTTTGAGCTTTGTTAAACGGTCCAGGCAAATAATCTTTACTACCAGCAGATAGTTGCAAGGAATAGCTCCAGATTACACTGCTCAGTAGAACAGCTTTGGTTTGTGCTGCTTTGTTTTTTCCGTAGTAAAGAGTAAAAAGGTTTCAGTTAACTTTTAGGCCATGCTACAACAGCAACCTTACCACTAGTACGGTAACAGTCTGCTGTCAACTCATAGGCGAGACGTAGGGTTGTAGTGTACCACATGGCTCCAGTAACAAGGAGAAATCCCGTCCTGTGGCATCAAGGGAGTATGTAACACTTGGTGATGAGTGTGATATAAGTGCTAAGATAAAGAGAGAGAGGGAGATTGAACTGGTTGTTTCTATTGTAGTTTCTAGCCAAGAGTTGACAGAACTTTAATAAAGTCGCACCCATTGCTGTCACTACTGATAATGGACCATCAGCATTTCCACTCCAAATTCCTACTGTCAGCTGTTTGAAACTCATCTGTAAAATGAGACTAAAATAATGATACAAAGCTCCAGTGGTGGAGCAGTATATTTTAAAGAAACCGAGATTTTTTTCCTTGAGTCATTTTTTTCCCCACTGTTGTTCACTCCTGCATCTAAGAAATAATTGTTGTTTTTATCTGTAACTTGTTATATTCTGGCCAGCTACAAGAAATAGGCAGCAACCAAAAGGCATTGCCTTCCAAAGGCTCTGGGATAGTCCCTGTGAAATTAGTTGGCTGGCAGAGAGTAATTCCTAGCTGTAAAAAGTATTAAAAAATAAAAATACCCTGTTGGCTGTAGAGATGAAGAAACCAGGGATGCAACAGACATGGAGGCTGGCCTTCGCTTTAGCAGGGTTCATGGGACTATCTAAAGAAGCTTGCCACTGCCTGTACTATATTCATTATTCAAAGAGAAGGATTCAGCCTGCAGGGTTGTTTAATCCAGCACTTTTTCTGAAGAGCTAAGTATGCTTTACAAAAATTCATGATTGTGATATCATGTGCTAAGCTTCATTATCATGAAAAAGCAGAAGTGAACTGCCTCAGATGATTAAGATTTTAAATCACTTATTGTAAACGGCTTAAGGAAACTTTCAGACCTCCTGACTCCTAGCACTATGTAATGTCTACACGACCACAGATGCTAACACAGCCAGCCATGCAAAAATAGCCAGAAGTACCCGAGATTGATTTGTAGCTGTGCCACTGATGTGCTGTATTGACCGTAGGTGAGTTGGTCTCTCATCATATCTCTGTTATCCCATTCCTTAAAATAAGGATAGCAATGCTCCTCTACCTTTGTAAAATGGTTTTTTTTTAGCTCAGTGGATCAA
Source organism: Haliaeetus albicilla (assembly GCF_947461875.1). Taxonomy (NCBI): domain Eukaryota; kingdom Metazoa; phylum Chordata; class Aves; order Accipitriformes; family Accipitridae; genus Haliaeetus; species Haliaeetus albicilla. The sequence continues at coordinate 6,719,325 of NC_091496.1, forward strand.
TATCTCTGTATCACTCTAGGAATTATTACCATCCATAATGATGATTAAAAAAATCCTCTTATCCTTATCACAGGAGCACCACACAGCAAATTATTCTGCTGTATTGCTAAGTGCAGATTTATATAACAGATACCAGAAAGAAGTCAACTGGGTTAATGGCATGCACTAAAAATTCCTGCTAATAACATGTACAGTCAGTTGGATATGGCATGAAAATTGTGGGAAAGCTCAAAATGCATATTTCTACATCTTCTAGGCTCCTAATTGTATGATTTTTTAACAAAACATCACCAGGCACATGGGACAAGTGAACATTTCTGCAGACATTGATTACAAAGATTTTTTTTTTTTTTATCTTTGCTTTAAAAGCAGGTTAGAAATGGCATGGAGAGTTATATCATGGTCAGGCAATTTAATTTCATGAAAATCCATTCATAACTTTCAGATTCAGGGGTTTTCTTGATGAATTAGTAAAAGAAAATTAGTATTTGCATCATGATTAATTGCAGTGAAGGGTAGGTGAGGAGGTTTTATGCCTGTTTGGTTTTCCTTATGGATATTTACTGCTCCTTTCTGAGCTAAAGTAACATGAAGTGCCAGCCATGGGAACAGCCTGGATTAGGGGCCACCTTCTGACTTGTGTGTAAGTGATGGGAAACAAGGACAGTGGAAGTGCTGTATTTTTAATTGCTCTTCAGAGGCACCTCCATGCCTTATTTCTTTTGCTGTAATGTGGTAACATTTTAATTTTTTCCAATCATTATGGCACATTTAATTTTCTTTTTCCCCTGCTGAAACTCTTTTGAAGCTGGGAAGGAACAAACACATACAAGTGACCAGTGTCTCTGTGCTGGCCTTTGGCCAGTAACTACATCTCAGATTTCCATTACTGCAGCTTTGCAGCATCCCTCCCCAGAGGGAAGTCTGAAATGAAATAATAATTACAAGGGTTTTTATTCCAACAGAGGGTCATCGAGGCACTGTTAGAGAGTGTGGTCTTTGGTACCCATCTGATTCTGGTTTTGTGTACATTTCAGTTACTGAAGTCTGTACTTTGCAGGGTGGTTAATTGACTGTCCACTTAGAAATGCTTCGAGGGAATGGTGAACTTCAGGAAATTTAAAATCTAGACTCTGTCATCTGGTCAATAGTCAAGAGAAGTCAGTAAAGCCAAAGACATGAGGCATGTTTACAGGACGTGCCTCTTGTTACATTTATGTGTCTGATATGCATAAACTAAAGAGCTTCACTGTGACTTTTTCAAAATGCGTTACTTTGGGCTGAGTTGTTGCACTTGGTCTCAGACCTGTTGTTGTGTGTCTTAAGCAATATCTAATGACCAAATGTCTGTACCATAAGCATTTTGATGTCTGAATTTGTAGCTGAAATGTATTTTAACCACTAAGACAGATTTTTGTGTGATGTCTTCATTAGAAGGCTGTTTCCCAGGCTGTTCCTTCCTTCAGACTGTGCTATATTAGCACTGTGTAAAAAAGGGAAAGTCTACTTTGCAATCTCAGCTAGAAATATTTTAACACAACTAGAGCTTATTTTTATCACTCTTCAGTTTCCACAGCTTTTTATTCAAGCCTTATCTTTTCTTTAAATAGAGGCTTTCATCTCAGAGGATCCCAAATACTTCTTGCAGGAGTATTTTGGCAGCTTTTCACTATTGTTTCTTCACAGTCATTGAAGAAAAACCTTGTTTACAGTGAACTAGGAAGGTGTAGTGCAACCATTACACCACCAGCTGCGCAGCCATCATACGTAGTACTGCGATTGCTTGGATGACTTTGAAAATCTCTTGAGGCTTCTTCTGTGTCAGAGGGGTCACTGTATGTGGGTTTTTTTAAGTTGATTACATCTGCCTTTCTTTCATCTCCAGAACTTTAAAGCCACAGTTTTAAACTTCCATTTTTAACTCTAGTCCTGATTAAAAAAATGTCAAGGGGTTTTGCATCTCCCTTTGGCTTCACTGAGGGTTTGGGGGCTTTAAGACCTCTGGTAGACCACGGTAGTTTTATGTGGAAGGTTTCTTCTGTAGGTATGAAATCAGACACCTTACCTTGAGGCTTCCATACTTAAAAATGTTCTACTTCACTTGCAGCTCGCAAGTATTGATGTTATGTTAGACTGTGCATGAACTGCTGACTGAACGTTTCAAAACAGTCTATGAAAGCCTGAGATGAGAAGAATCGAGTGAAGCGGGAGCTGAAATGGAGCAGTGCTGAGCTTTTTTAAATATTTCAAATAATTGAATCGCTGGAGCAGCAAGCCCTAGGTTTGGGACAGCACAGGTCAAGGAGGAAGCTTATCAAATTTCACAGCCTCTTCAAAATTCTCTTTCCGTTTGGGGTGGGAGGGGGGTAAGGACCAACCCTGTGAGTTTAGATGTTCTCTCAGCCGAGATGGCAAATGTGATAATGTGCTCCAAAATACCTTCTGTGACAGGGCTGGGTCCTTCCCTCTGATTCTGCCTGCAGGAGGAAATTACTTCAAGCAGCCTTTCCCCAGTCTATCATTTATCTGGTGTAAGGGGCGAGAAGGCAGCCTTGGAGAAACAACTAAAACTCATAGACCTCCTTTCTCCCTCCCCTTTTGTTTCTGTTAGTGACCCCTGACAGTTTGAAACAAGAGGTGATAAATAATTGCAAGGTGACTTGCAGGTTGGCTGTATTTACAAAAGGATTTTTTTTTTTTTTTTGTGGTTAGGTAGCTGGTGGTACAAAACGAAGTAATTTCAAGGCATTAGCTATAGAAATATCCCCCTCTCCACATTTTCTCTCCCAGAGAGTTCCATAGCTTCAGTAAGAAGGGAGTAATTGAAGTATCGAGACTCAGTATGGTAGAACAGAAATAGTTTGCTTGTAGCTATTGGTCCAGAAGACCTCGGCCAACGGCACTACGATCAATGCAGTGTTTCATAGGATGAGGTAAAAGGCCACGGAAATCTTTCTTGTTTCCTTGCACCATGAGGCATGAAATCTGATTAGTCTTGTCCTCTTATAATTGTGATTTATGGTCCTAAAGCTGGCAGTATGTTCCCAAAAGACTACCTGTATTCATGATATACAGTGAGTGAGAGTATGCTGAAAAGAGGTTTTCCCAACCTCTCAGAAACTGCTGCAGCAAGAGTACAGGATGGTTCAGGCAGAGCTCATCTGACTTAAGTGAAATCTGGTGTCCTTAGACACCAGCTTCTGAATATTTTCTAGGTGCCCTACAAAACCATCCTCCTAAAGTGCTAATGTTCCCTGTATAGGAAGAGAAAGGTGCTGCCATTGACCGTGGCAGAGACTACGAGCATCTCAGAAGAACAGCTTTTCTGAATACCTAAATTATATATGCAAGTTCAGTGATTAAGTGAACTGAATCCTATCATATAGGCTTAGCTCCCCTCCAGTGTGGCAGTCTGGTCATGAAGGAAAGGATCCCATGGTTCACAAATAATAAAATATATAGGATCCCATTTTCCATACCTAATTAAATATATGGGCACAGATAATAAATATACAAATTTTGTGTGTGAGTGTCCAGGTTTGGTAGCTGAAAAAATAACCCTTGAATGTCAATACATGTAGCAGTGTCTGGAAAGATGGTTAAATTAGCTAGCATTTAATTGGGGTGCTTGATGGTAACAACTGAAGGTCTAGGTTTTCAAAATAATTTAGAAATAAGGTTGTCTACTGAATTTTTACCATGGTTATTGAGGCAAATTGGGTATTTACTGTGCAAATGGCCAACTGTCCATCGGTGGGAAATGGCCTGTCGACTGGAGATAATAAGGGGACCTAACCTTGTAGCCTCTGGCTGGAAAATCGTAATTAAAATGCAGTCCCATCTTCTCCGTGGAATGCTGTTTCCAAATGCTCATATTCAAGCCGCATAACCTCATTCATCAGGCATTCCCCTTGCCCGAAGAACAAGTTTCTTTCAAATTGTTAGCTCGCTATATGGCACTTTACAGAGATCTGCTACGAAGGTCTTTTCGCTCCACGACAAAGGCAACGGGATCCGCACAAATGGATTGGGGCTGAGGAAGAAGGAAAGAGGTTTTGCCGTACTGTTGGGCGCTGAAAGTCCCCAACAGCTGAGCTTTGTGGTTAAAAAGAGAAAAAGCTTAAGGGAGGGAAGAGAGAGTCTGCTTTATCTTGAGAGGAGCGCAGCTTTATTTCTCTGCTGATTCACATTTCTTTTGAGACCTGCTAATTGCAACATCTCTCAGTAAGTTACTTACAGCAGTACTGCTGGGTAGAAATTGTGATAAATGCATAAACTGTGTCTTATTGATTTTTGTTGACATTTCACATGCTTCTTATGCATTCTAAACTTCCATTCAGTAATTGTCACTATGGTACACACTCCTGGATAATGAGAGCGGAAGAAGTGAATGAAGCAGTTTCTTGACCATTATAAACAATATTATTCAAGGCTCTGTATGGGGTTTCTTGCCTGCCCTCCAGTATATGTCTATTTGTGCTCATCCCCCATTGAATTTGCAAGACGAGAAATGAAAACCCTTGGTGTTATTTCCTCTGTTAATGATAATAACAGAAATGTTTTTAAGAGAGATTACTTTGAGTCTGATGGTAAATTTGGGCCTCTTTAATTTTAGTGCACAGCAGTAATATGGAATCTAGCGGAGGTACTGTAGTTTATTTACCCTTCTACTGCACATTTTGTCTAGATTGCCATACAGAAAGCTGTTTTGTTACATCATTTTCTTTGACAGAAATTTGTTGCTGAATAAGAATAGTATAGCAACACATAGTGTGGCTAAACAATAGTAAGACATCATCAGCTGTTACGTTACCTAAGAAATACGTAGAGTCACAACAGTGCCATGAAGTTTGTGTAAAAGAATTCTGACTTCTGATTTTATGATGCTCACCTATCAGTCAGAGGTACAGAAGCGAGCTTAGGTTCTCTTGTATCAAGGGCCTTTACATTAAAGAGAAGAAAAAAAAAAAATACCGCATGATGCAAAAATGCATTGACTTTATTTTCATGACTAGATGTAGTGCTTTTCAGTAATGATCAGGCATTGCTTTCTCTTACTGTTGTTTGATTAAAATGTGAATACAGTCTTGACTTGATAATCTTACCAGGTACACACAGAGCAAAAAAGAAAAGGTATTTTATGCCTCAAATTGATTTGCATAAACCAAACAATCTGTTGCTTGTTGGATTGCAAAATGGTTTATTTTGCCCATTGGCCACAGGGGCAACAATATTGTATTTTTGATGCCAGAATGTAGCTTTCATGCATTAGCTCTAAAATGACAATATGCTTTAGCCTCTCAGTGCTTAGATTTGCTTCATTTGGAAATCTTTTAAGTAGTAATAATAATAATGTTTTGAGGAAATTGAGTGGAACACTAAATTATTCTCTGAAACCTAAGTTCAAACTGTGCAAGGCTAAGGGAGCTGAAAATCAATGCACTTTTAAAGTCATTAGAGATCACAAGTGAAATAAGTCTGTGTTGCTTTAGCTAAGCTTTTAGTGTGCCGTGGTATTATTACAAAATCAGCCTGAATCTGCATTAATTTCACAGTCTTTTTCTTTAAGATGCCCAAGGGTGCATGAAGAATAAAATGTAAATCTCAGAAGGCAATGTTTTTATTAGTCAAAAGGGCAGTGAGTCATGCACTAAAAAAGTTGACCTGTACCATGCCCAGTGTACGTATGACTGACAATAGTAAAAGGGTGGAAAAATAGCCCAGGCATTAGCCTACTGGCTTTTCATTACAATTTAAAAGGCTGAGGAGGGAAAAAAATGATTTTTCAGTTATTCATGCACATAGCTTCAGGTTTGTTCAAGCTGGTGGTAGCTTTCATAGGTCAAAGAATTATACTTGTGTCTAGGACTCGGAGAAACAAAAATCATAAAGATTTTTATTTTTAATATGTTATTTTCTTAAATGTTGAGATTCCACCTACATTACTCAATTTTGTCTGAGTCTTTTCACACTTAGTCGCAGGCTACACAGTGGAGTTTTTCTCTTGCTTATTTGTACGGTTGTTCTTGGTGCATCACGGAAATATGTGACATTATGGACTCCTTTATTAAGTTCCCAGTTCAGCTGCCAGTGATGCTAGTCATTTTATTCACTATCCACAATTTACCTGCACAAAAGCCATAGCAAGCAATTGTTAATGCATGGTCTGAATAGACTAAACTATGCAATCCAAAGTCTACATAAAAGCCTTACTTATTTCAAACCCTGTGGCTAAAGAACAAAAACAACAACAACAACAACAAAATTAAAGGAAAAACCCCTTTCTCCTCACCCATCCCCACCTAATTTTTTTTTCTTTCATCTATGGTCAGATTAGCAAGTCAGCACTGTCGATAAATAAACTAGAGAAGTTGTTTATTTTTATGTACTACTGAGAACAGTGTCGTCTTGTGGCCGTTCTCGTAGACTGTGTTGGTTTAACAAGCGTCCAACCCTTTTGTCTTGTTGTTTTTTGTCTTTCCTGCTCCCTGTCCCCTTGTTCCCACAGGCTGTGCGTTTGTCACATTTTCTACAAGGGCAATGGCACAGAATGCAATCAAAGCCATGCACCAGTCTCAGACCATGGAGGTACAGTACTGTATCATTTGCCCTTTCTTTGTTTTCTTTGTGCAAATGATTGCGAATGGTAAAGCCATGCTCTCCTGGACCAGATCAGACACATGACAATCACAGATTTAAACTTTTTACCAACTCACTCTACCTGTCTTTGTGAAGTTTATTTTTCTTAATGACCTGAAAGCACACAATAAGGTTGCTGTGTGGTATCCAAACACGGCTCTTGATCCTGTTTTCAGTGGCATTCAGCAGAAAATAAAAATGCCGTGAATACCACTCCTCAGTCATACTCAGAGTATGTCTGATGAGTAAATTACCTTTAATTTTAACACACACCCCCCCAAAGAAAAATCTTAGTTTCTTTTAAATAGATTTTTAAGTGTTGTGGTTTGTGCTGCTCTGAGAAAAAGCTCAAGAGATTTACCTGGCCACGCTGAGTTACTAGTGCATGTGTTTTTCTGCAAATAGAATCTCTTTTTAAGTTAATATAATTTCTCCTTCTTCATATAGCCAATAAAAATGCTAATGATGACAGAGCATATCGAAGTGTGGCACTTCCTGCAGAGCACCGTCGTGGCTGGCCCCTCACAAGCAAAGCTCTTTATTTCCTTCCAAACTGCCTCGACGGCCTCATATTTTATCATGATGAGCAACACAAAACTTTAAACCTGTTCACTAAATGTGAATATAGCTGCAGGCTAACGATCCGTTCATTGGAGTGGTTATCGAATGCCACGGCTTGTCTGGCAATCTCAAAACTTTTTTCAGTCTGTGATTTTTGTCATGGTCTTTCAGAATTTTGCACAAAAAACCGCACAAGTATGAAGTCTTTACTTACTCTGGATCTTCTAGCTTATCATTGGAGAGTGCATGTTATACTGTATTATGTATACTGTATCTTCGTGTAGTGATGATTTTTCTCAGAGGTGGCATTGATGTTATGTGCACTTGTTTCTTTTTTTATTTATTTTTCCACCAGGACCTTTCGATTTTTTTTTTCTCAGTGATTTTTCTTTGCAATGCTCTAGTCTCCCAAAGCATGCTGGGTGCTAAACAATCATTATTGCGTCATGTCGTTGAGCTGCTTTGTGTAATGAGCCAAGGGGGGAGACCAGGGGTGGGAGGGTGGACAGAGGAGAAGAAGAAGGAGAAGAAAAAAATCAACCCAGTGCATGAAAATGTCACTAACTGTTTCCTGTATACTACAAGTGATGATATCGGCATTGCAAAGCTATTGTCTTTCCAAACATCACTTTTGAATTTGGTTGAGCTTCTTTTATAATCAATGTGTTTTCTTTTCAGTGCAATGCATTTTTAGACCCTGAGTATACAGTTTTAGATGAGAATCTGCCAATGAGATGAGAATAATTGAAATTATCTTTACTAGAAAGCTGCTGTTATACAATCTATGCAGTCTGACAGTATATTGTGAAAAAACTGCCACTTTGAGTCTCTGAAATAATACTCGTAGTAATTTGTCTGCCATGCACTGCTCCATTAATTCAGACCTATATGTTTCGCTGGGTTTGATTCCAAGTAAAAAGGAAATGTTTATTGGTAATACTGCGTTTTACCTATATTTTCCATGTGTTTTAATGTATTTTTCTGTCTAGCAAGATGAATTTTACACAGCTCTACCTCAGAAGATGGTAAAATTAAAGAGATAATACCTCCCAGACAAATTCTCCCATTCTTCTCTTGTATGCAGTACTCCAAAAGAGGCTGCATTTTCATGTGATACTCCTGTTGACATTAATTCTATAGAATAGTTACTGTTGGATCAAAATACCTCTCAAAACCTTTAGAGGCGTCATCAATGAGATCCCTAAATTGGCAAGACAATTCCAAATATTTTGCACTTTGAACGTCTGGGTCTTTGTGCCAATTGTGCTTAGGCAGAGAGTCCCTTCTTGGAGAGAAGCAGTACACCCTCCAGCTCCGTGGGTGAGGGACCTGGTGGAGTCTGTACCTACTGGCTTGACAACACAAAGAAAAGTACGAAGGCAGCACCAGCTGTTGGGAAGACAATGGCTCTAAATGGGATGGAGATACCATGCCATTGAATGACGAAGGGAGGTGCACCTTGTGTATGTGCTGGGAGCTTCCCCTCAAGACAGAAAATGGAAAGCATAAAAGAGAAATCACCTTTTATGCAAAAAAAATTTTGCTCACTTTTGCCAATACTCTTCTAGTGAAAAGTTAACTTGGGTTAGCTAGTGTTAAATCTCAACTCTCGGCCTGAAACAGTGGTCCTTGGGCACTTTTGTTTCATGGTTTTTTGCAAACAAAAGTGGACTTGGGGGACAATATGTAGTACACAATTACGTTTCAACCCAATTACTACAGGGTTTTTCTCTTGATTTATTTTCAATTCTTTGGCACACATCGTTGACCAATATGAATTTTCAAAGTGGGCTAAGAAAGAACAGTGGGGATGTTAATGTCCAGATGAACAAGGCTGCTAGAATAATGAATTCTCTTACTACTCTTTCAACCTGACTTTCTGACCTGGTTAAATTAACTGATTTTAAAAACATAATTGCTGCTCTAGAGTTTTTGCTCTTCTATCTCATTTCTGTGGATTTTGTTTGTTTGTTTAACGCATTCAAATGCAGCACCAGTAGAAGACACTAATTTGTTATCATGGAGTAAATTTGATGCAACAATAACAACCCTTTTCTCATATAGAGCCACTTGCTACATATAATTTCAGTCTTCAGAATGTTTGCTCTCTTGAAAATGATGAAGTAATGAAATATAGAGCAGACAGTGAAAAAATGAATTATAGATTCATAAATTGCAGAGATATTGTTTTTATACAATTTACTGACATTTAAGCATTCATAAATATGGTGTCAGCTGTAGTGTTGAGTGCTGAGCTGCTGAACTGAGAACTGAAATAGCCATATAATGTCTCTTGCTTTGAAATTCATTTTTATTTCTTTGGATATAGGCTTGGTTCTCCTGTACATCTATGTAGAAGGCAGTAAGTTCTGGTTGTTCTTAGCCCATTGCTACCAATCCTCATTAAATAGAAACAGCTTGCTTTTTTTATTAGCGAAACCGGAAAAATCTCTCTCACACCCTCGACCTCCTGGCTCCTTTTTCTTTCTTTTTTTTTTTAAAGGGTCTTGTTTTTAATATTAGTATAAAAATCACTAGAGAGAGGTAATTGTGTAACAAGCTGACTCCTTCATAATCTTTATTTGATTGCTGGAGTGGTACGTATCTCCTTTCTTCCTCACTGAAACATTGAAAGACATTTTTTACAATGAAATGCACAGGAAAGGAGTTGGAGGTGGAATAATAAATCACAAGTGATGATTTTCTAAGATAATTCTAAAGGAACAGTATTGATGCGAGATCTTCACACAAGAGATATTATTATTGTGGTTTATTTCATCTGTTGATTGTGAATATTCTTATAATTTGTCCTGGTGTGAGGTTCTTCAGCGAAAAGGTACACGGCTGCTTTTTGTAAATAATAGAGGACAGGAACTTTTCTGAAGATGTTCATAGTGTTGTGAGAGCAGCCATGGGAAGAGTTAGGTTAAGTATAATCCTGCTCCACATCCCATGCTATACGCTTCGGCTAAAGCGCTGCTGTGTTTTTTGGACTTGAGTCACCTTTCACTCCTACCATTGTATTCAGATTGAAGTTAGACAAGGAATTAGTATAACAAAGCATGGCGGGTGGAGGGAAGTTATTCATTGGATCCTATAAAGTTGGAAAACAGTACGAAATGGATTGACAGTTTCTATGACTCACAAAATGCTTGAATTAATTCGAAGAACTGAATCATTGCAGTATATAGTTTGCTCCCTTGATTTGAAAAAATGAAGACTTGAAAGGTTAAAATATGAAAACATTTGTTAGCAAGGAAAAAAAAAATAGAGCGAAAGCAACAGAGACATCTTTCATATTCACGTGTCTCGTTCTCTCAGTGACTTTGCCCAGGAATACCCAACCTGAAGTCCGAGGGAAATATGCAGCTTACCTCAAAAATCTATCTGGTTCATGACCTCCTACTTCTTCTCAAGGGTCCCTCAGACGTGGGTGAGGAGTAGGCTGCAGACCAGATCTCTAGTTCTTTCTTACAGCTTCCCTATTTCCTAAGGCGCCTCGCAGCCCTCCCATATCATGTAACAGCAGGCTCGTAGAAGCAGTAGAAGAAATGGTGGCCATCAGGAATGGGCTGCTATCACCAGAACTAGACACTTCTGGTCTGCATCCTGCCCTTTGTTCACATCTCAAGGGTGCTTGATACAAAGCGTGCCTGGGAGCGGACCGCAGGTGGGTGAATTGTCCTAGCAGCATCACCCTTTGTGCTCACTTCGGACTGGGGGTCCTTGATATGCCAAGGAGCGGTGACCCGCTGATGATGGGCGCTGAAGTAAATCTGTTGCTCACAGTCTATTTACGCAAGGTACGCGAGCCACCTGCACCAAGCGTGCCCGCGCAGCCAGCCCGTGGCGGCAGGGCGGTGTTGGCTGTGCGATCCCTGGCAGCAGGGAGGTTGGACACCTCTCCCTTTGGCGATGCCTTGAAAACAGACTGCAGACAAAGCATCGCGTCCATCTCATCAGCTGTGAAGCTTAATTAAAGAGGACTGGTACACTTCGCTGTCTCTGGCAGCAATTTTGATAGCTGGAAGGAAAAGAGAGCCTGAGGAACGGTGCTTTATAAAAAGAACTGGGGAATCCACAATTTCTCCATAGCCTCTTTTCCTAAGAAGCTGAAAATCTTAGTCCTTGCAAGTCCTACATATGTCAATCACAAAGAGAGGGTGAGCGATCAGATCGTGCCATTGCCGGTGGCCCTGTGGGACATGGCTGAGCTCACAATGCGAGTGTGACTTGATGTGATTTAACGCTTCTGTCTTTCCCGATCTGTCTAACCACAGGGCTGCTCTTCGCCAATCGTGGTGAAGTTTGCCGATACCCAAAAGGACAAGGAGCAGCGGCGTTTGCAGCAGCAGTTGGCACAGCAGATGCAACAGCTCAACACTGCCACTTGGGGAAACCTCACAGGTCTTGGAGGACTCACACCACAATACCTAGCTGTAAGTTCATTTCAGAGGCGGTGGCTGTATTATACTGCATTTGTTTTAGAACCATGGTAAATCAGCTATAGTAAACTCCCTGCAATAAATTGCTAAGTCCTCCAGGATACGTAGCATGTCTTCTTCTATATAAAAAAACTCTGTATGTTTATCACATGGTCTAAAAATAAATAAGAAGGAATACAATTTGAATAAACATTTCAAGATGTGTCAGTGCTGTCCAAGGCAAGCATTTAAAGTTTATTCGTGCTGCAAAATAAATTTGATTCCATTAGTTTTATTGTTCTTTTGAATGTTAGAGTCAGGGTTTTATAGCTGAAATAAAATTTAAGTTCTTCCTTAGGGGAGGACAGATGGGCAGCTGAACACTGAGGGGCCATATCTATATGAGGCAGCCTCTAAACTGGAATGTTGTGGTTCAATCCTCTAATTTTCCACATTTTCATTTGGAAACAGCATTCACTTTAACGCGTGGTCCTGTCAATGCTAAACATGCGTGGTTCACACTAACTTGTACAGAAAGTGAAGGTGGCAGGGGAAAACCATTTGCTTCTCCTAAATTTAAAGTGGTATTTTCCTCGGTCCATTTGTCAGATGCGAAACAAATGCTAGCTGCTGCGCCTGTTGGAGAAATCTGAAATCCACAGCCACGTGTCTTAGGTCCTGGGTGGCCAAGAGAGACTCCCCTGCAGCACAGTTGAGAGGGAGCCTTTTGAGGCTCTCAAGTTGAGGCGTCTGGTTGAGCAGCTTTTGGATAACTTGGGAGTTCCTGACGGTTCCGAGTTAGACAAATAGATGCGTCCGTATATATGTAGTGTGTATGCATAACTACACAATTTGTATGCATACAATGCTTTGGTATAGTGATATCATTATAAAGAGCAATTTACCTGGCAATTAAAAATATATATTAGTACTGAGGTAGGCTAATTAATACTGAGGTAGGCTAAATTGTTGTATACAAATACCAGTCTAATGAGTATCTGTGTGCTTGATTCATAAAGATAATAAAGGAAAAACTGAATTCAAGGGGGTGGGGGAGAATGGACCGTGATTGACAGAGATGAGTTATGGTAACTACTAGACTACAGAGGGTTGTAATTAGTCACGCTATGTTGGTTTAAATAGATTTAACACCTGGTTGTTAAAAAGAATAAATTGATTAATTGTTTTAAAGCAGCAATGTTATTGAGTTTCCCTTGTGTCTCTGTGTTTCTTAATAGAGATTAGACATTAATATGGATTTACAGCATTGACTCTAGGGATGTTCATTCCAACAATAGACAGAAGCAAGAGACTATATAAACCTAAGGAAAGCATAAATACTCCAAATGTGAAATGATAGCTCATTTTAGTTTTATCTTCATTTGTTACATTAATGTCAGATAGATTGCTGTGTTGTGTTGTTAATTTGCAGCTTCTGCAACAAGCAACTTCCTCCAGTAACTTGGGTGCCTTCAGCGGCATTCAGCAAATGGCCGGTAAGTTAAAAAACATTTCATTTTGCTCCAGCTATGTTTTGTATTCTTAAGCTATTGAATTCTGTACCTCTAATAATCACATTGTCGGGGGTGGGGGGGCGTGTTGTGTGTTAAATGTGGCAGATGTATTGGCAGGGGACAGCTCACAGTTCAACATCAATAGAAACACTTTCTCCCCTCTTTCAGAAACTGAAATTAAACCCAGTGCTCCCAGGTTGTGCAAACAGTTTGTCTTGCATTAGTCACCTGCCATTTGTCCAAAGTAACCAACTGTAAATTGCAGGAGAGCTCTTAGTCCCTGCAGCCGTATCCTACCCTATGAAAAGTGTCAGTAAAGCAACAGCAGGATTACATTCTAATTTCCAGTGAGATTTCTGTGTCCTGAAAAATCAAATTAATGGCAGCCCTCAAACATTTTAATAATAGGTGGTTGGTAAAAATGTTCTGACCTTTTTAATGAAACCCAAGATTACAGGCCTACCTTCAGTATGAATTTTCAGGCTTCTTTTATAATCATGGAAAATTAACTGGGTGCCTTTTTGACTTTGGAACCCTAGTTGACAAAATTACACAACAGAAGATTTTATGTAAAAGTATAATCTTTAGTCTGGAGGAAGAAAGAAGGAAAGAAAAGGGAAAAAAATATCAAAGTGTGAGCGGATTTGAAAGCCAGCTAGTTGGAGGGTTTCTTAGTAATGAGCTGTGTGCCAGTAGTAACTGATGTGTAGTGATTAGCAAAAGGTCACTCCCACTGTGTGACCTACCATGCTGATACCCTAACTTAACATGATGCTAGAGAAGGCAGCATGTGCAGTAAATCAGAGCACAGATGCACATTATGCCTGCCGCGAGAAACTGTTAAAAAGCGTTTTTTCTTGTTAGAGGGGAAAAAAAAAAAAAGGAAGCACAAACCCCCTAAATTGCTACATTAGTTTATTTTAATCATGAACCCACTGAATCAATGAAATACAACATTGTGCTTGCTTCATCATCACAAAACAAGGGCTAAAATATTCAGAAGTCTTTATGAATACCATTTTCTCACTCTTCTTTTAATCCTGGTCTTTTGCTTCTTCTGGTTCTGCTTTGAATGAATCCTGAAATACTTTAACAAGTATAGATATACCGCACTGTATAGCTATACCCCACAGGTATTCTTTGCTCAATCGTTATATTATGCCATTATTGCAGTGACATCAGAGACTAATGTGAACCTGCTGTCTGACAATATAAATTGGCCTACAGATGACAATATCTCTAAATTATTCTCTCTTCCTCAGACCTGCTGGCAGTTCTTGCTGGTTCTATTATGTTACACTTGCAATCTAGCATTTTTTCATCAAAAAAATGTATCTTAATATGATAAACAGAACAGAGCGGTTCAGTAACAGCTTTATACTTGGCAGTTTTGGAAGTGACTTTGAGCTCAGAGATTGTGTTTTAATGTTTTCGTATTTGGTTAGGTCTACAAAATGAAAGAATTGAGACACCGAGGAAAAACAATGCGATATCCATTGCATTATGTGCTCCTTAGAAGTTTTCTGTTGCCTGTTTCTCACTGTTAGTGTAGATTCAGCTTTGTCTTCAAGAACTGTGTTGAAACTAAGAATTTTAGTCAAGTAATTTCAGGATGGGCTCTCAATCCGGGATGTGATTTATTCTCTGAAAATCATACGGTCTTGAGACTAGTAGAAAGTAATCTTAAGAAATTGTAGTGGCACATCATTGGTACTTGAGGGATACACATTTTCAACCACAGATTAGATTGCTAATGCACTCGTCTATTAATGACTGACTGCCTCTCATGGAAAATATGTAGTTTTTATCTTGTATTCATGTTATCAAAACAGCTTGAATTTTAGTCCTTTCTTTCCCCAAAACATGTTACTCTTAAACCTTTATGTTCAAGGTAAGATTAGTGATACTAAATTTCTCTCCGAGCTGCAGCTCTACATGAAAGTGCCAAAGACTAAGCGCTATTTCATTGTTAGGACTGAGAGCTTATGTCCTCTCCTCAGAAATCATGCAGTACTATGTCATGCAGTGCATCTAGTATTAAAAATTTGTATATTGTGTTTTGTGAAAGGCATAGAAAATACTGCTGTGTCTGCAGCAAGATCTTGCATTACCTGCTGAAGCCATCCTTGAATGTTTGTAAAGGCCTAGAGTTTTTTAAATTCTGTATACGTTCATTTGACAAAAATGAATCTAATATGTATTTCCATATTGCATATAGCTTGCCTATTAGTATAATATTTCAAGGTGAGGAATAAAATCTAGACACAATTGAATAAGATGCTAAAGAAGATCTGTCATTGCAGCTTGCAAGTTCTTTGAACTTTGTGTTTGAGGGGTCCAGCTTTTATCTTTGAAGTCAATGGGTGTGCTTACCACATAATTCAGACACTAAAAGTTTGATGAAAAACCACATGAGCCATTGAAATTTCACTCTTACTTACATGTCAGGGCTCTAGCATCTCTTTTGTGCTTAAGTCTCAATGAAGTCACAGTTTGCTAAATTAAGACTTCTAATACAGCCACCCCCTTGTCCAAAATTAGGGACATTTGGATCTGTAAGTATTTATTTGTACTGCTAAAGCTCATGTTGTCTCTGTACGGAACCAAAAGGACACAGCACACACCCTGCTGTGTATGTGAAGAAATATTTGCCATGCAGTCCTCAGTGTTACTAGTTCTTAAATCAAAGCCATTTTCTTTGGTAGCAGGGCAAAGACACAGGTCTTCAGTATGAAGTTTTAAATTCCCTTTCCCTAGTATCATGCCTCAGTCTGGTTAAAGTAGGGTTTATGTGGCAAAAGCAAGGGTTCTTTGGTTTTGTTGAAAGGATTGGGATTTTTAGGCATTTCTGGTTGAAGAGAATTGGAGTTTGTTCGTTTATTTGTTTGTTTGTTTGGGAGCTGAGGATCCAATCCAAAGAAAAATGGGGATTTTTCTCAAGAACTCACTAACATACAGACATTAAACACAGAGCACAGGCTCTGAAAGTGAATGCTGTTCTTGCTGTAGCAGCCCACTGACCCTACTTATATGTTCAGTATTGCCTCTGCCCTGTGTTCATAAACCATGTGTGAAGTCCAAGCAAATCATGAATCTGGTTTAACTAAAATCTGTGAGATATTAAAACTTGAGAGACAAAAGGTTGTAGTTTGCCATTTAGCTTTCCAAGTTTAAGGTTCCACACTTGATTCCCCAGTTTAGGTTTTTCTCATTTTTATTGAAAAATGAGATTTTCCTGAAATTGTTTTATTTCAGGAGCCAAGCTGAAGGAAACAATGTAATATGTTGAGAGTGGTAATAAATTTGGGAGAGTTGGCAATGCTGCCTTTGGTATTATAGTAATCCCCTCGTCTTGATTACAGGAGCTAACACTACCTTGCCAAACTCTGCTTCACTGTCCTTTGTAAAACATGCGAGCACATCCCATCATCATGTGTATATTTTATAGTGAGCACTTCCTCACTTTTCCTCCCCTCCTCCGATATCTGCTAATGCTAATTTAAAGGCAGTGTTTTCTCTCACATGCCTCTCAAGCCTCAGTGTCTAGCCTGTGCTTTGTCTTTGGGGAAGGCTAATAATGTAGATGAATTACATTATGTGATTTGATTGTCTTATTTTAAAAAGACAATGCAAGCTACATTAAGCACTAGCAACCTTTCAAGCAAAAAAGATTCTGCCTTCAAATATATACAAATTGCATGGAAAGCTCCGTTCAAAGGAGATTGATGTCATTTGAATGTTTGCATTGAATTTGGCTGGCGCTGGATCAGGTCCTAAAAGCTGCAGTTATTTAAGCCAACCTGCCTGCTTAAGAAGAACCTGGAAAGTACTATACAGGCAGTATAAATGGGGGTTTTATATTACATAGGGTGACTGTAGAAAATTGAAATGTTCAAGAAGATACAATCTATGAAGATTTTCTACTGTCCATTAATGTAAAATGTTTTGGCAGAAATAAATATTCACTTATACAGAAATATTTCTACATGTGTGACCATTCAGGACACAAAAACACATACAGTACTCATAAAAGACACAAAGGGACTCTCTTAATTTCATTGAACAGACAGTGTATTTTGCTTTCTGAAGTCATGCAGGAGAAGAAATGATGCTTTTGGCTTTTCTTGCTTTGGCTTTCAAATCCATAAACCCTCTACAGCTGGGACTTTTTCTATTTTTCCAATGTATGTTTTTTCCCCGTCCTTTCCAAACTCTCTCATGGTTTGATTGCATTTTGGGTTGAACTTCTGGCCCTTTCTGAGCCCTGTTCAATCCATTTCACCCTTCTTCTGTTACCCAAGCCAGATTTCCTCCTGTTGCAGAGTCTGTAGGAGCAGATGGGTGAGAGAAACTCTGCGAGGTTCTGCTTTCTGAATATTTTCCTCTAATTGTTGGATTGGCTCAGTGGATCTGGAGGGACCAGTTGGAAGCCAGGACCATCTGCACAAAAGCTCTATACTTTTGCATTGGCCCAAGGATCCTTTATATCCTCTGACTCTTTGGTGGCTTCATTCCAGCAGAGCCATACTGAAGGAGGGCTTCTCCTGCTATGACCTCTTTAGGGATATCGTATTAAAAGTAAAGGTCATTGAGAAACTGTTTCCAACTCAAGGGAGATTGCTGTTTCTTAAAGATAACTGCCAGTTTTGAAAATGTTGACCTCAGGGACTAAAAACATTGAGCTTTTGTAACAGTAATTCCATTGAAAGTCCTACTTAATTTAACCCATACAATTAGCTTTTTCTTTTTTTTTTAGCTAATAAACTAAACAACTCCATTTAGCATTTTTTGGAGAGGCAGAGTGTGAAACAAATGAAGCTGCCTTCAATCCACATGTCACTCCTGCGTACAGGAGAAGGAGAGGCACCTTGAGAGGAAAACCAACGCTCGGCAGTTTACAAGACGTGCTTATTGAGGTGTAAAAGTGCATGATGTGGAAGTTTGGCTGAGCCTGGACACAAGATCTGTAGCTCTGGCTGGGCTTTCCATAAACGGCAAAAGGAAGGAGAGGGGCTTTTTATTGCCTTTGTTCCTCTGGGGGCGGAATTCATCCCACTGAACCTCAGCAGTTTGGAAATTAGGCGTCCAGTCTCCCTGCGATGTCAGTGAAGAGGGAGTCACTCACAGGCTGCAATTCATCCTCCTAAGGGCTGGGGTTAATCTATCTATTTTAGGATCGAATGAATCATCCGCTCGCTCGCTCTCCTTTGACTATAGCAAGAGCCTGGGCGAGTAACTTTCATTTGGGTAAAGTTAGATCAGATGAATCCTTCCCACTAGGACTGGGGAAGTTTCAACTGAGAAAAGAACATTTTTTGCCAGGAATTTGTTTAGAGCATGCATGACTTGAAAATGTGCTGAAATCCTACATGAGTCAACTAGTAACTCTAGCTTTCAGTTAGATTTAAGCACATACTCTTAAAAAACAGGGCAGAATCAAATGTGGACTTAAAAATTTGTTTTCAGGGCTTTGCTAAATCGAACACTAAATGTTCAAGGTACCTTAAGCACTGTTCAGATAAGCAGTTTTTCTAAAGGTAGGTGCAGAGTGTATGCGGTTTGATGGAGGTAGCCCCCAGGTCTCCTGTCTATTTTAATTCTTAGAATATTGCTGGAAGAACATCACTGTCTTTCAGACACAGGCTGTGAAGACTTTACCTCCGTTTTTAACATCAGCATCCAAAATGGCTGGTGTCAGTGTTAGCAAATAGTTGCTTTTTGGCCTGGAGATTATAAATTTTACCTTAATCCACGATTTTTAAGCTGCAGTCAGGATTTAATTCAGAAGGAATAAATCCTAATAATTGGGAAGGATAAAATTTCCAAAGGAAAGGAATTCAGGTTAGTGGGAACTGCTTATGGGCTATCCAGATTTGGCTCTGATAATCACCACTGACTTTGAAACTCTCCGTGCATATATTGTAGCCAGTGCCTGCCTTTATTAAGAATTTGTTCAGCAAGCACATCTCAGCTATTTCCTAATATGATTTTATTACGGTTTTGGAAACCCTAGAGCTGATGAGGCCTAAGAAGTCTTCAGAAACAGCTCGTGACTCTGTTGCCTCCTCTACAAATACCCAGTAATTCCGAATTTACAGTTATCACAGGAGAAAAGCTGCGGTGACTGAAATGAGGCAAATTGCTTCATTGTATGAAAGTTTGTGTCAGAGGCAGCACAAGAAGTTGTAAAATGTAAATCTCATGCTCTCAAATTTCCCCGTGTTTTCACAGAACTGCATCTGTGACTGTGCAGCACTACAAAAATTTCCTGTGAATGTGCTAATAGGCCTTATGAGAATGTTCTATCACCATCCATCTGTCACTTTTTAACAGGCCTGATTGGCAAGCACTTGTAACAACTGACATCTGTTCTCGCTTATTGATATGTAGATTTATGGTAATTGCTGTGAACAATAAGACACAAAATTACCTAAGGTGAACATTAAATTAAATTTTCATGCCCCTATCCTTATAAATAATTTTTTTTAAATCTTAAGTTTCAAGCAAGGCATACTGTGCATCTGTTTTGTACATAATTTAATTGTTTTTTTAATCTGCCAAATAACAAAATGAAAGTTGAATTTCCTTGCGATCTTGAATATTTGCCAAGCTGATAGCGCATTGGTAAATACATGTTATTAAAAATGGAATCAAACTGTATTGTGATTCTGGTTTTTTTTAATCATTTCCCTTTAATTCCCAACATCGTCTCTATCATGAAGATCAAGAGTTACTCCTTACCCAGAAGTTGTTTTTTTTTTTCCTCTACAGGGGGATTTTCATTTTTCATGTGCAGCTCTGCCTATGAGGCTGTTCTTCAGTGTTAAGCAATTTGCATTTCTTCAGAGAGAGGTGCATTTGCTGAGTGAGCAGCACTTTCAAATAAAAACGATCTACTCATTTGCGGTCCAGCTCTGTTGCGGGATTTGGGACTGTTTTGAAAAAGCTGTAGGATGTGAAGACATTATGTGAAAAGGGGGAGAACGAGAGAGCAGAGTAGTCCCATAGAACTATACCTTAGCTGAAGTTCAGTTGAACCAAAAATCCCCATGTGAAAGCAAAGTACTGTGGGGGACTTGAGAGCATTTGGTTTCCCTCCTCCAAGTTTGTCCTAGCAAGTGGGATGTTGACGCACTTGACAAGTTGATGGGAGAAACCAATAAAGAGGGAGCGGAGATGGTAAGATGCCTGGGGAACGTGAAACAGTGATGACAGGACTTGTTTTTTACATGTTTGAGCAGACAGAGGATCCTAAAGAGGATGCATATTAAGTGATAAACCCGTTGACACAATCAGCTGTAGAGCGTGCTGGATGAGGGCGAGTGCCGCGAGCCCTTGCCGACAGTCGCACTGGGGGGCTCGGTTCAGCGGGGCTCTTTGCTGTGCTTCTCTTACGCATGTGTGACAACAGCAAGCAGTCTTTTTTCCTGAAGGCACCGAAGCTGACACCCTATAACATCTGCAGAGCTGGTTTGTGGCCAGCGTCTTTTAGTCACCTCTACAGTAAAACAGACTGGGTGGGGAGACAGCTTCGTCACTGCCTAGCTCTTGCTTGTTAATCTTCTTTTGGCATTGAAACTCTTTCGTCAAGTTGATGGGTTCCTCTTGTGCTTCCACAGGAAATGTCCCACTATAAAAAAAAAAACGTTTTTGTGGGATGAGGCAATGCTAGTGTTTGTTTTGCATCCTCACAGGCGCGACGGTGGTTCGTGAGCCCAGAGAGAGCAGTTGTTTGTTCCACTGCCTGTTGACCTTGTTGCTTGCTGTACTTTTCCTTGAGCCCCGTACAGTGTGCATGTGCTGCCTTCCAGCTTCGCAGCCCTCTGTCCTCATAGCCTTCTGCAGCCTTGCATGCACGGGCGATGCTATGCACATAAAATGCAATTAAAAAAACAGTATTAAATTGCTTCAAAATCCATTTGTGTCTAAAGTGAGGTTTGGAGAAAAGTCTTCCAGAAGCATGCATCTTCCAGAAGCATGTGGGATTTCATCTAGGTGAAACTATTTTGCAGTCTCTCCTTTAGTACTGTTCTGTATTTGTTCACTATTTTTTAATCCTGCCACGTGTGCTGTTTAAAAGTCCAAAGTGGAAACCTCCCCACAGAAGAAATATAAGCTGATTATGACTGATCCTTCTGATGAATAACTAACCAGTGGGTGATAGAAAAACATGCTGCCATAGTGGAGAGCAACCCACTGCTTTCCCAAATCTCTTACAGAATGGCATGAAATACGGCCTCAGTGAAGACCAGCAATGTTTGCTGGACATTCTTTGCTGAATTACTTATATTTCTTATGAAAGAGGAAGGTAAATGGTATCTGAGGACCAAATATCAATCCAGGATGAAAATGGATTCCATATCTCATTTTGAGAACCATTGTCTGCTTTGTTTGCAAAGAGCTGGACCCCAGCTTAAGTCTTTTCCACCTCTAAAATCTTGTTTGAAATAATCTGCAGAATCTTGCTATCAAAGAAAGAGGATTTTTCAATACAAAAGAATAATTTACACCTGAGGCAAGCAAGTAGGTCAACTGAGTAATTAAAAAACCTAAATTAAAATGATGCTTCCATATCTGAATTTCTATCTGAATTGTACTTTTTGACTGAAAAGTTCTCAAATTAAACCAGAGATAGGATTTGAAAACTTATGAATTTCCTTACCATCTCTGGTTTTAGACATTTATTTGTTAATATGATGCTGCTTCCAAAACTTAGTTTTGGACTGATAGTAAAAATAAAAGGTTTTTCAAATATTCAGTCAACTTTTTCTGCTTTAGAAGCTGACCTTGTTCAAGATTTGAGATGTTTTAAGCAGTTTTATTCTATTCATTTGTGTATCCAATATCTAATTCTTTAGTATTTATAAAATGTCCATGTAATTAAGGTACAGTTTTGCCATTTCAGAGTTATCTTTGTATTTTAAGGACTTAAACTTCGTGAGAGCTGGTTTAGAAGACTGACCAAATTGCAACAATGACCCGTAATCACTTTGTTTAGTAGTTACATCTAATTGTCTAGGTTTATAGTGACTTGTGACTAGGGTAACTTTATTGCATCTTGCAAAATAGTTAGGGTTTGTAGTGTTTGAGAAAAGCCTTATTTTTTAAGGTAATCGTTAGTCTCCAAAAGAAACCTGAAAGAGCATTTTTGGTCACATAATTCCTCCAAGTGTTGTGCAGATTCCAGACTACAAAGTGGTGGATCTTAGATCAACAAAAACCTTACTCCCTAACATTGTCGTCGTGTCACATTTTCAAAAGCACCAACATCTGAGCTGGCTGTGGGCATTTGACTGAGGCACAGAAGTTAGAACCTCAGCCAAGCTAGGTGCTCACCTGAGAGCTGACCTGCTGTCGTGAATGAGTGGTTTGGACCGCTTAAAGAATCATCATCAAAGGTATTACCAAAAGTGATTTAATGGGAATTTATAAAAGCACGACTTCACAAAGTTCGATGGCAAGGTTCACTCTATTACTTAATACATGGATGAAACGTAGAAAGGAAAATCAAGTTAGAATCAAACTAGAATGATTTATACAGAGACCGAAGATGCAAAAGGGTAAGAGAGAAACATACAAAGGAAAATCAAGTTAGAATTGATTTTTCATGATTTGCACAGAGTTTGGAGATGTAAAAAGATAGGGGAGACTCTCGCTTTGAGTCACGAGGTTCAGAGAAGATCCCCTTGGTTTCTAAACTCCTGATGGAGCTTAGGTGTGGTTGGATCCACTTCTAGTCCCAGACCGTGTCAGTGGTTTATGTCTAAAGGGATTATGTGTGTAGCAGCAGTCTGAGGTTCATTCACAGTTTGAGGTGAATCACAAGATTTAGCAGAATTTGATCCTTTTAACATTTACAAAGTGATTCAGTGGAATTTACTACAATCACAACAGTGACTTAGTTATAGATTCGAAAGGGCAATATTTATACTATACTTGCTATAGGATACCCCGGTCAAGTCACACACGCACGCACACAGACACTAAGCTATATACAAACAAAGGTATACCAGTTAAAAATTCCCCTCAAGTTCAGTGAAATATTCATGTCAAATGCCTCATCATTTTCTCAACGGGCGAAGGGTTGAGCCTCAAGGAGTGAAGGGTATCAGCCCTGGTCCCATCGTCAGCTTTTGGCAATGGTCCTCCGATTTTTGCAAACTGGGGAGTTCGCGAGCTCTGAGAGGCATCCCCCTCAGAGGGAGATGCTGGTCGCAGCCCGCTGCGGTCCAGGAGAGCTCAAAGGGCCTCACTTGGGACCACTGTTTATAGGTTCGGGAGATGATTGACTTTAGTCATCAGGAAATTACCAGAATTCCAGTAGCACTGGTACCATTTCACTTCAGCTACAGTCCAGGTAAGGGACGTTCCAAGGCTGACAGGGGATGACTAATTATTCCTGCTCTTGTTCCCCGCCTCAGCCAGGCAACAGGAATTCTTGGCACGGTCAGTGCCGCTCCCCACCTTAGCTGTGCAGGAGTTCCTGGTACGGTCAAGGGACGTTTAACTGCCCAACTCATTATACAAAGGCCAAGGCCTAACAGGAATTCCTGAGATCGTTGGGTGGCCGAGGAGGGGGGGAATGCACCACCTCACCTGCCTGTTGGAACATGCTGTATTTAAATTTAGGGGTTTATTAACAAATAGATGCTTATATCAAGGTTCACCTCACAGTGCCTAATGCTGGGACAGTAAGAATACCTCTTTATGGGGCTCGTTGATTGTACCAACCTGAGTCTGCAACATATATGTTTGAAAGTAGTATCACTCTCCATTATTGTAGGAGTCCTCAATTCCCAGAAAATACCTCCCCTTCGTTGCATTTTTTTTCTTCTCTGACTTACTTACAATGTATTATGTTTAACCTCTTTTTTTTCATCTTCTACAAGCTGTTATTAAGTTCCCCTGGTTTGAGAAACAAAGGGTGCAGGGAGAAGTGATATCTCCTGTTAGACAAACTAATGTTCAGAAAAAATTGGACAAGTTTCCAGGCACTCAGGCTCTTCTTTGGGTGTTCCCGAAAACTCATGCCATCTTCCCAGCTCTATCACTTGGTCTAAAAAAGGTATTACTCTTCTTCCTACCACCTAACCTTTTGTGTACTTATATTATCAGGACTACAAGAACATAGAAAAACTCTTTTAGTATTTTGGGTTTATGCACTTTGTCAATTCTATTGAGGTCTCAGGCAGCATGCACTGGTCTCCCTGATGTGTCTGAACCAAAAAGGATGATCTCTCACTGCCAGCCAGACAACGTCTTTCACATCTGTATGTAGACAACCAGTCTGAACATCGCCCCTGTGGGCAGTTGTATCTTATTCAGAGGCTCCTGAGAAGGATCCAGTCTGGTTAATGCTAGCACCTAACTTGTATCTGCATTTTAGTCTCTTACTGAAGCAGTTCGCCTTAGAGTAAGTGCCTAAGTATTTGTTCTAGTCCAAGGTAAAAAGTAGGTGTTCTTGAAGGCTTCTAGAGAGACAGACTCCTGTCCCTCTGATTGAAGTCAAATGAATGTCATTTGCTGTTCCTTAATCACCTTTTCCATTTCACATAAATTCTATTTATTGTTGGTCCTTTTTTACCTGCCATCTAAATTAAAGCCTTTCCTATTTAAATGCATCCATTTCTTGAAGGCCCTCATTGAAATGCAGGTATATCTCCCCCACATCTTCTAAAATAATGGAGCAACAGATGACTGAGTAGACTTGATATCACAGTCTAGAACTTATGGCCTGGAAGCCCCTACTTCAGTGATGGCTCTGTGATCAGACTGATACTAATTTGATGTTCCCAGTTCATATGTGGTTTTAGAAATGAACCATCAAAAGGAAAATCAGCACAATTATTGGCTACTGCACAGTGTAGTCTTAGTAGATACATTAAGAGGAGACATGGGAAACAAATTGTATTCATCCCAATTATATGACCCCGTCCTGAATGTGTTTTAAATGTTAGTTATCTTCTTTACACCCCCTGTTGTGTCAGGAAATAGTATTGCACCTGGGCTTCACACAGAGTTTAAATGACTTTTAATTCTACACTTCCCTTGTAGAAGAGGCACAAACCAGGTTTAATTTTCCTGAACCATGGGCTGGTCCCTTTGCTGTATTCTCTCAACTCCAAGGTAGAGAGGTGAGAGATGCTATTCGGGGACTGTAAGAGGTGGTTTCCAGATTATAGATGTCTTGGGAGTGAAAAGAAGAATTGAATCTCTTGGCAAGGTTCATCCCAAGCTCCATGTCCGTTGAAAATAGCTTTTTTTTTTTTTTTTTTTAAGTACATGTTTTAATTAACCCTATTGCTTCTCCATGCAGGCATGAACGCTTTACAGTTACAGAATTTGGCAACTTTAGCAGCCGCAGCAGCCGCCGCCCAAACCTCAGCTACCACCACCAATGCAAATCCTCTCTCCACAACGACTGGTGCTCTGGGAGCCCTCACAAGTCCCGGTAAGAGCAGAGCTTGCTTTCAAAACACAAACATGAGAATAAATGGGAAGATGATAGTTAAAACTGTGATTCCATGTTGTGTCTAAATTCTATGCTCATATAAATTCTGAAGACCCTTTTAATAGCGGAATACGTTTTTGTTGCTGTTATTTTTAAGCAAATAACTAATTTTTCAAGTGGCCCAATTTGTGCATGTTCACCTTTCCAGACTTATTTCAGGGGCCATTAAAACCTAACGGACCCATCTTACAAAACTCTATGTGAAAATTACAATTGCATGAGAAACTTAAGCTAAATTTAACTTCAGAAGGAATTCAGAACATGACCAAATTCTTCCCAAACTACAGAAAAGTCAGCCACAGTGGTTCTTTTTAATCCCCGAGAGACTGATTTTTGATTCCCAGCACATCATGCATGTATTGCCTTCACCCATCATGAATTTTTGTGAAGTCGTCCTTTCTTTTTTTCCTTCTCTTTTTCTTGCTGTAGCCTCAGTTGAGCTTTCTTCTGGTCCTAACTGAGAATACAGTTACAGAAATTATATCAGATGTACAAGGAATACACAGTCAGATTCTGACTTCCTTACACTAAGCAAAAGACAGATTTATGGGGGAATAAGGGAGAGGATAAGAGGTGACGGTGCCTCTGTGACCACCATGTAGACTTTCAACCATGCATGTCTGATGTCTGCAAAATCCTAGAGAGAAATCAGGGCAAATCCAGAGTTCAGTAACGCTTCAGCATCTCTGGAATCCACAGAGAGATGTTGATTCAGTGTAGTTACTCCGGATTTACAGTGATGTAGCTAAGTCAAGAATCTGGCCGCTTATCTTTACATAAAGGCTGCAGGGTGTAATTATTTGCATCATGAAGTGTGTTTATTGCTGTTCTAAAAAACATTCATATTATTTTAGACACCACTAAAGAACATTTGTGTTTAATCTTGTTTAAGTGTGTATTTATTCCCCATGAAAAAGTAATTCATGGCAGACGGTTTGATCTCATCAGTAAGGAAAACAGTCTTCACTGCACAATAGAACTGGGACTGAGAGTGGTGCCGGGTGTTAAAACTGGCCAATGCTTTCCGTTATATTACAGTTTTATTGTTTGTTTGAGGGAAAGCTTAAATGGAAGGCAGCTTGGCTAATACTAAGTTTGTGCAGAATTTTCCTCTTTCTGGTGTGAGCCTCATCTCAACCTAAAAATCATATTTATTCACAAAATCTCCGAGAAGCAGGTTGGGTGAAAATAATTTTGGTTTGCTGACATATTCTTTTTCAAACCTGAGCAATCTCTTCCCTCCGTCCCGGAGCTGGGGCACTTTGCAAAAGGCTAGTAGTCTCAGTGTCAATGTTTCTGCGGTACTCCTGTCTAAATGTCACCCATTTATAGAAGCGGAAATGTTGCATTTCATGCATGCTCTGTAATATCTCTGCAGTTTAGCTGTTAAATGTCTGAGTAGCCTGTCCTCCCAAAGCATGCTCAGCATTTCTTGGGCCATATTGACAAAACTTCTCAGCGCAACTCAAGGTACTGCACTGCGGTGCAGAGGGGCTGGAAATGAACTTTCCTTATCGTTGCTGCTCTGCAGCAAAGTGGCACCAGAACCTCAGGCAGCAGTGTGTTTCTCTCATGTTCTTTGTCTTGCCATGTTAGCACAGGACTCAGATTCATCCTTAAGGTCCACATTTTCCTCTCTCTCTCTCCAACACAATTTTCTTATCCAGCCTGGCTGACTTGCTGTTCCCGCTTTTAACCTGGTCTTGAGGCTCCTTGAGTACCTGGAAGGTGGTTTCGTCTGATGTCCAAGTCTGCAGAGGCACATGGTTAGAAAGGGGCTGGGTAGATACTTCTTTGGGATAACCGGAGCTTAGTATTGCTCAGGGTGGTATTGTAGAGCAGATACCAAGGTTTTTCCAAGGAGATTAATGATTTTGGCTAACACATTGAAGATGTGTTATTTTCAAAAACTTCTGGACATTTAGCCTTTGAAATAGTGTAGTTCAGAGTGACAATTGCTTTTGAAAGCCTTATAGATAGTAGCTGTACACAAGTGTTTCTAATATTAGACAGCTTCGTGTGTCAAAGAGAAAGTCTGTATCTAACAGATCCATTGACCTATTTATGTTGCACAACCAACCTAAAATCAAGCCCTGTTAAAATGTCCTTCAGTTTAACCTCTCTTATCTGGTTCCACATTCTCCACCCTATTAAATATTTTGTAAACCTGAATAATATCTTCAATGATTCTTCTCTGCTCTATGGAAAATGAATTTAGTTCGATAAAGCTTTTCATAGTAGCTCAAAGTATTTCCATTAAAACTTGAAATATGTTGGCAGAAAACATTTAAATCTGCCTTTCAATGTGTGGATATTTGGAGGCCTTGAGGGTATTTTTTTGGTCTAGTTTTCTTTTAATAGAACACTTCAGTTTGTTGTGTTTCATAAGTGTAAATTATTTTGTCTGATTTCAAAGCCTGCACTAAGCCCAGGAAGAAGTGTTTGTGTCTCTCCAGATAATGCATTAAATTAATATTTCTCAGTTCAGAAAACTGCCCAAATTTAGAAGAGTGCAAAGGTACATGCTTAAATTTAATCCTTTTCTTGATGCTGTTAAAGCCAAAATACTGCATGAAACAGGGATGGGCATGAGCATGTACTTCTAATATGCCTTAAACCATGGCAGCCACATAAATCATATCCATGTTTCTACCCATATATAACTATATCTCTCCTGAAGATGTCTCCTGAATCAATCTTTGACCACGAGCTCTTGTTCTCTCCTTTGGAGACATGCGTGATAAGAGCCCCAAAAGATGGTTACTTCAGTTAAAATTTATCTTGCAGCTTAATTTTATATAGATAAGATTTAGCAAGCATCAAACTGTTACGGAGGGGACGGTGGTCAGGCCAGCTTTGATGCATTGGCAACACAGAAAAACAGGCCAGGAAGTGAGGAACCAACAGGGCATCTGATATTCAAGGATGTCAAGTTTTGCTGCTGGCTTCTAATTGCAATAGATTCAAAAAGAAAAGAAAAATATTCAGTATCTAATAGTGACTGTTAAATCTGTATGAAACTCCTTCTTCAATTCAAGGTTCATACAATCACATATTTCCAAACAAACTCCAATGATCTTTCTCTCACACTTTCTTACTAAATAGCTTTGACCGCAAGAGAGTCTAAGGACAGTCATTCTCCTCCATGTGCTAAATACTTTCTCTTAAGCTTGAAACAGTATTCATTCAGAAAGAACAGAGACAATGCAATCCCCAAACTATTAATTTTTTTATAATTGTAAATTTATAATTTCAATTTTGCATACCCATGGAAGTCTGTCCCTACAGCATTGTTAGAAATGATTTTTTAAAAGCCTTTGCTTAAAAAAACATGAAAGATTAAGCTTTCATTTTAGTAAAAATCCCCTCAGGCAATAACTAGGTTCTTTTGTCTCTTGGCCCTGGAAAAAAATTAAAATGGTTTAAATTGCCCATGGTTAAAGTAACTGTTTCTTGCAATTATCAGATGGTAGTGAATAAAAACGAAAATGAAATCATGAAAGAATAAAAACCAGGTAAATGCATATTATGTCTTTCATGAGTTTCTCATGGGTCTTTTGAAGACTCATTTAATCATCTTTCTTGTCTCTTATTTTGATATGATAATTGTTTCCTTTATTTACTTTAATCACCTCTATTTAGTTAATTAATTCTTCACTTTCTTTTCATTTCACTCCCTTAGAATACTTTCCTGTTTTAAAGGCAGGTACCTATAGTATTTCATAACATAAGGATTTGGGCTGGGGTAACTTTTACCTGACTCCAGGTTGTCTGAGCCAGTTTGTCTCAGCTCCCTTTTGGTTGGGCCCTGGAAGTTTGCATTTCCCATTAACTAGGAAGGGATTTTGGAGGGACTACCTCAGGTGTAGGTATTGGCACTGTAAATTTCTCCATTTAGGCAGGATGAATCTCAGCTGAGTGTCAGGAACCTTGTCCTCCAGACACTGTCCTTGACAGGTCCTGCAAACGGATCGACTAGTAAAGAGCTTGCAGGGAGGCTGCTATTCCAGAGCCTGCAGAGATTTATGGTTAATTCAGGGGGTGGGGGGAAGGCCTGCAGGTGGATGCGAAGGAGGGACATACAAGCTCAGGATCAGATTATCTGCCTCTAACGCTGTCTGACATTTCATTTGCCTCAGTTGACCAGCTACCCTCATTTTCCCCAGGATAATGATGTTTATTCTGACTGTCCTGGGTGGTACAAGGGCGATACGGTACTGTAAAACATTTCCTGATATCAGGAGGTATGAAGCTCCTGATCTTTTTGCAAACTGATGTTAAGCAACAGCAGAAAAATGTTTTGTGCTCACAGGGAGAATATGGAAGTTGGGTTTCAGACACCAGCTTACTTTGTCATCTTGCCCTTCTCCATCACTGCCTGTATTTTTATTGTTATTGTTTAATGCCATAACATTAGGCTCACAGAATCTCATAGGTTGGTAGACGCTTCCCAAGGTCTTTACTCCAGTCTCCTGCTCGCAGCAGGACCGCTCAGAGCAGGTTGGTGAAAGCCATGACCAGTCAAGGTTTGAATATCTTCAGGGATGGAGATTCCACAGCCTCTGTGAGCTCATTTCAATTTTGTTTTTTAAAATTCATGCATAAATGTTTTTTTCAGTAGCCAGTAGGAAAGCCCTTCGATGTGCAAATGAAGAGACGAAACATCTAATTATACATCCAAATTTATCTGCATAAACATACACAATATAACTTCTGAGCTGTGGGGGGATAGAATTGCTAAACCAGAAGCTAATTCAGTTTCAGACTGAGGAGCCTTGATTTTCCATGACATTTTCATGATTATTTGATTCTCTAAACTATTATTTATTCACATAGCTGAACTAGATATTCATGCTTCGGTAAAAAAGCTCTTCAGGTTTATCTGCTGTGTAAACCTAAGAGGAAATCTTCCTGCAAAACAATAGTGTCAGTGTAGAAAGTAAGATTTTTTTCTTTAATGACCTCTTAAAATCCAGCCCAGCTTTTGCTATATTATATCAGAATTCAGCCATTAACTCTTATGTTGAAAAAAAAGTTCTCCTAGGCACAAAAGTCTAAAAATACTCATTTTCAGGCAGATGCTGACATTGAAGAATAACAGCCCCCAAAAAGGAAGTCTGTGAAGTATAGAATAAACTGAAAAAAAAGAAAAAAAAAATTATTACAGTGCCTGTCCTGTAAGAATTAATTCATCCTTATCCCCTGCTAAAAGCAGAGAATTATAACTTATAGTTAGCGTCTCTGTGGTTCATTATTTTCTCTACCGCCTAATACAGTATGAAGATTGTCTTTGTTAGCTGAAGGTATTCATGTTGCGAACACAATTGTTGAAATATTAGAGATTTTATAGAATATACAAGATGCTTCAGCTGAGAAGCAGTGAAGAATGTTCAAATAATCATTCTTAGAAGATTCTCTTTTTGTTCACTTCAGTACAATCCATTTTTCTCCAATCAGCGGTGCAAGTCTGCCACCGTGACATTTTGTTAGAGGCCAGTACACCCACTGAGATAGCTGTGATTTGCTTCCAGGATGATCCAAAAATAACCCTACCAGTAGATGTGTAGGAAAGTCTGACAGTTTGCTAAAGAATGAACTGAGGTAGATGTTTCATGTTGGAAAAGATCGGTTTAAAATGCAGAATGGCACTCTTCATACTGTAGTACAAATTGATTATTTTTGTACCATTTCATGTGGAATTAATGCAGGTTCCATTATTATAAAATAATTTCAAATAAGGTACCACTATTATAAAATAATTTAAAATAAGCTTTATTAGTTTTGCAGCTCATAGAAAACTTCCCTAGTATAATGTTCATTATTTTTATGATAAAGATACAGTTGATAAATATAATATGTATCCTAAATAAAGGTTTATAAATACAGTATACATACAGTACACATACCCTGGATGGATGCTTAAACAACCCAACTGTATGATTTTCAATTTTATATTTAAATCTAGTTGTATTATTAGCACTGTTATCGTAGTGCTTAGAGCATAGAGCTGTCCAATGCCTTAACCCTGATCTCAGCACCACTTTTTTAAAAGTATGTGTTTGCAAGGAAGCCAGGGAAGAAAATCTTGCCTTAGCATGCCCACCACCCAGTGCCTGTCACTTAACTGCATAGTTCAAGGAGATTTGTGATGGGAGAAGTATATTTCTGAACTGTTGTGTGTCAGCTCGGCTTACCCACATAGTGTTAAGCTTCTGAGTCTCTGCTTAGGCTCCTAAATAAGTGAATTGATTTTGACTGCTCTTAGTGCCCAGACACTATGCTACTTCTTGGAGAGATATATTGGTACTAAAGCCCATCTGATAATTAGGTCACCCTTAAGCAGGCATCCAAACACAAGTTGGAGCCAAAAATAGGAAACTGGGCATGCATTTTTGACCTATATTTGTATTTTTAATAATGCTACAAAATATCTTAAATGACTAAAGAAGAGAGTAGGAATTGTGGCTAAAAACCTCCCAGAGTCCTCGTACAGTAAAAGGAGAGGTGAAGGATGATGAATTCCCACAGAGCCTCCCTGGAACAGCACGGTCTCTCGTGGTCTCCTCATTTGGAAAACCGAGCCAGTGATAACCTGAAGGATGCTGATGGCAGCAGACAGGCCGTCAATTAACTGGAATGACCTGTTTGCATATTTGTCCCTTAAAATGTAACAGGTCTCTGTATATTCTCCTAGCAAACTGGTTTCTGAACAGGTGTATGAATTCAGCCCAACGGATGTTAGGAAATTCGGTTGCTAAACGGCGGGGCTTGGGGTGGGCAGAAGCTGTCAGTGAAGAAGTGTGAGGCTGCCCAGCAACTGCAGAAAGAGATGTTTTGCAAAAGCTCCTTCCCTCTTTTTTCGAACCAACATTATCAATTTATGAATTTTTGGCACAGAAATTTCCGACTGTTTCCTCAGAACTGCATAAATATCAAAGTTGTATACTGAAGGACAGAAACACATGCATATTTTTCAGTGAAGCATTGTGCTAGCTAATGCTTTGGGTGGGTTTTTTTTAGGAAACTGTGTGCAGTGCTAAACCATGGATTAGTCAGATCTAATTCAACAGGAGACATGTTTGTTTTTTAAACATTAGTACATTATCATCTTCCTAAAGTATTAAATCCATTGCCTTAGCACATTTCAGGATTTAATTTGCTTGCAGTATACGAATAACACTTTATAATACATCATATTTTGTAAGTGTCTCTCTACCCCACTCTTAATCTCTATTTCAAGCT
This sequence comes from Haliaeetus albicilla, assembly GCF_947461875.1. Lineage (NCBI taxonomy): Eukaryota > Metazoa > Chordata > Aves > Accipitriformes > Accipitridae > Haliaeetus > Haliaeetus albicilla. The sequence goes on from NC_091496.1 coordinate 6,752,216, forward strand.
ACAGGAATCCCAGTTTGTAAAAAAGGCTATTTTTCTTTCTGTTGGAAGTACTATTTCAAGTTCATTCAGGGTTGTTTTCTACAAAAGAAACATGATCCTATCAGCTTGGCTACACAGATAGATAGGTGAGCTTATATGCTATATATCTTACAAGAAGTTCCAAGCCCAGAAAATGCTGGAGTTCATAATAGTCAGGAAATAATTTAAATCTTAGCAAAACTCATGCACTTGAAGGAGCTTTCAACTATTTAAGGTTTACTACTGCCAGCACTGCTCCTTCAACACTACTGAATTATACACGTGTCCATGGATACTCATGGTCTGTTTTCGTAAGGCAGGATAAATTGTGGAACATAATGGGAATTAGAGTTTATGAACATCTTTAACCTAATTGTTTCAGCATTGTCTGAAAAGGGCTGGTTGTTTGAATATGAGGCTGCTAATTTATTTTATGCATTGGCCAAACAAAAATATCTCCAACAACTGCATGAGTTCAAAACCAAATAAAGTAAACCCTTGACTGCCTTTGCTGTTGGCGGAACAAAGATGTGCAATATGAATGAAAAGAACCAGTGCCACATTGAACGATGTATGACTTTACAAATGGTCTGCAAAGGACCTGGCTGAGTAATTTTACATGAGACAAGATAATCCTCGAGTTCTGCAGCTTACAGAGGTGAATGACTATATCTTGTGGTGTGCTATTACAATGAGATTGTGCTTGCACACCCCACTAAAAATCCTTTCTTCCATGGAAATTATTATTCATGCACTTTCTGGACTCATAACTCCCTTACCTACAGACTCAAATTTTCAATCTATAGTTTATCTCATCTTTATTCTAAAATATCATGGATAAGACTCCTAAGCGTCTGAAGTAAATCTTTTAGGCACATCTTGCTGCAATGGAAAGATAAACATCTCCCAAGGACTATTTACCTGATATTAAGACAGATGTATTAGAGAGGTGAAAATGAAGGTGAATCAGGCCATCCTTTCCCAAGTACTAGAATTTGAATTGCCATATACGCATGTGATTAGCACTCTCGCACCAAAAACATTGCTTATGTTGAACTATAGGCTTGAACTCTATTGACACTCTTCTTTTATGGAGAGATGCTACTGCTTGTTGTTTGTTATTTCTTAGTGGTGAAAGTATGTCAAAGATGATGCAGGCACACAGGGGGGCAGCGTGAAGGAACCTGCACTCCAGGCAGGAGATCCTGGCCTCAAGTAGAGCCTTATTGATTCTAGTTCAGAAATTCTTCGGCAAGTGATTTGGCAGTGGTTGTATGCTGAAGTGGCTCCACATGGAGGTCATTTCAGCACTGGGGCACGAGTCCCTGAACAATAGCTCACTCCAAATTGTGTGAGATAGCAGTAATAAACATGAGAGCACAGCTGGAAGTTCCCTGTAGAAATGCTAATGCTCTGGTTTTGATGTGAACTCAGTGGTGCTTCGATGAACACAGGCCACAGCCCTTGGCCCCACTGAGTAAAAGAGTCATAAATGCTCAGTAATTATTCTTTGTTTTCTTCATATTGTGGGATTTCAGTTTGGTTTGATTTCAGTTTGAGTTACAGTTGGAAACATCTAATGGTCAGCTATGAAGTTTAACCCAAGCCAGTCCACTGTGCCTTATTATTCTCTTCCCTAGCCTCTCTTTAAAGTACTTCCCACCCAAAACCTAAAGCAATTTGTAGTTGTGGTCTGCTGGGGAGAATGCACAATATGTTGCAGGCACAGTGCTGAAATAGGATATATGACTTGTAGTTTACACTGGAGGTGGATGGTCTTCACTGAGCAATACATTTCAACAAAAGAGAAGCATCAGTGTGGAATTGGCCCAGAATATTAACTTGCTTTTTACTCTCTCTCTCCATCTTCATAATCTCACAGGAAAATGTACCCTTAAACACAACAGCCTAGATTCACAAAGATATGCCCAATCAATAAATGCTTGTTTCCTAAAATACCTTCTGTTAGATAGATAGGTTTGGAGGAAACTTACAGTACAGAAGACCTAGAAAACGACAAAAATAAGCAGCTGATAGGTTTGTCTGCCATACCTCCAGTACCTTTGTGTGCTCTGTTTTCTCCTCCTTCTTTGCACTGCTGTGGAAGGTCCTTGGTATACACACTGTAATTTCAAGACAATCAGAAATGTCAAGCTAGGCTTTAACATAAATGACATAAGTGATTAAGATAAGTGACCCTGATTTTCACTTGTCCCATGTTCACAGGGCTTGCTTAGCTCTCAAAGACCCATGCGCTACTGAAGAGTATGGATTTATGAGTCTAAAGTTAGTCTCCAGTTCTTGAAGCCCTTGGCTTCTTCTGAATTTGCCAAGAATTTGAATGAATTGGTTCACCTCTCTCTTTTCTTTTTTTCCTTGTATAAGTGAAAGTACTCAAAGGACTTTGTAAAATATAAAACCGTTTTCAGAAAGCCAGCTTCAGCCAAAAGGATCAGCATGGGGAAAGACTCCTTTCCTTCTCTCCCTCTCCCCCTCTGTCTTGCTTAGTCTCATTTGCACGTGCACGCACACAGACACACAGAAGCAGCCAGATGTTGAGTGGATGCAGCTTTCCCTTCCTCCTTTCCTCACTGGTGCTTCTCTTTTCCTGTACCCAGAGAAGATATGGACAATCTTTCACAGGAATTGTTCACCTGTGAGTAATGAAGAAGTAGAGGGACACTGACTTATTTGACAAAGGCTGTGATATTAGTGTATGTCTTTCTATATTGTCATTCTTCTTTCCCCCTGACTCTTTCTTGCTCTCTTGCTTTTCTGGTGCTCTTTCCCTGGAGTGCGTCTGTCACTTTTATTTTATTCTATCCAAGCACAAGCAGAGCACTTAAACTTACTAGAATCTTCCTTTTTGACATGTCAGACAGCACTTCCAAGATATCAGAAAATGAGCAAGTTTTCACTTCTCTCTCCACACCAATGGCAATGTGTTTGTTAGAGGACCTTATGGAGAATTAACCACACCAGACCAGGAAAATCCACCTCTCCTTTGCCAAAAATTGCCCCGAGAAACAGAACCAGTGTATGCTGGTGCTACGTTAGCAACTGGGAGACCATCGGTTTGTGCCAGGGTGAATACTCGGATTGGCTGGAGATCACCGTAAAGGGCAGACAATTTAATGCCAATCACACATGCTAGTTAGATTAGAATACTGATGAGCCCTTTTGAAAGGCCAACTGCATCTTCTTTCAGCAAAAATATTAAAATGTCCCCCTTTCCCCCACCTCCCCCCCCCCAGATTCTCCACAAGAATAAATTAAAACTTGGAGGTGTGGTTATTATCACAGAATAATTAGAACCCATGGGATTAGAGGCACTCAATGTTTGTTAATGCCCCTGGGTTGTGATTATCTAATAATGATGATGCCTCTGTCATCGCTTAATTATTCTTCCCCTTTAAAATGTTCCTTATGCAGTCAGAGCCCGTAGAGTGTGCTCATTTCAGACAGAAACGCTACTGCAAATTCCTGAGAGCCATGTCACATGGGCGGTGTGATTGACTTACCCACTTCTCCCCCATGCCCATGTTTATAATCCTCATTTCATAAGCTCCATCATTACTATACTTGAATTGCTCCTCTTTTCCATTAGAGTCATTTCATTTGCACGTTTAGGAGAAAGGTTTGGGGCCTCCATCTCTTTAAAACAACCAGTTGTTGTTAGCGCTACATAAAGAGAATACACCTTAATCAATTGAACTTAAACATGTAAGATCACATCTGGCCAGAATCCCACATAACACTGGATCAGTGGTCCAGATTCCCCACTACATAAGAACCTCCTACATTTGGGTGCCATTCTTCTCTGTTTAAGAGAGTACCACAACCAAAATAAGACGTTGTAAACCAGACCAAAGTTGGAAGTTTGCATAGACTTTATCCAACACAACTGAACTTTGTCCAATATCTTTAGTCCTTCACTCAGGCCAGCAGGTGTTCATCTTGTTTAGATAAAGTTTGCAAGACATCATTCCAAACATTGTTGGTTTTTGCAACTAAAGATTAGAAAGAAAAAAGAGAACACAGCCTTAATCTGATTATCCTTAAATCCCGTGTTGTCTCTTAGCTTTATTATCCCTCTTATACTAACAAAGGGACAAAGGAATATTCTGTTTACCCAAGAGATTTTGGGTAGTAAACAAAGATTTTAAATTCAGCTTGCTAAAATTAGAGATTTCTGCTTTGGGTCTAATATTTCTTTTCCTTTTGTCCCCAACTCTTATAAATTTTTTTTCTATGTCACTGACTGGGGAGGTGTTAGAAGTATTAAAATAATTTTGATCTTCTTTTGTTGCTGCATTTACTCTCTTTGCATAATTTCTTTATATCATCTCTTTCCGTGTTTCTACTATGATTTTATTTTCTGTTGCACATTGCTAAATCTAAAGAAAACTAAGAGGAATCTAAAATCTCAAGGAATCATCCAAGGTCAGGACCTCCTTTTGTTAGATGTAGATCTAGCCCTGGAAATCTAGCCCACACAAAGTAGTTGTGGCAGCCTAGAATCAGAAGCACAGCCAAGAGTTAAGTGGCATATTAGCTGTCAACCTCTATTCCTGTAAACAGACCCAAGAACAGAAGCCAGTTCAGTTTTCTGCCAACACATATTCATTCTTCAGCTTTCTTTCATTCTGCCTCAGTGTTATCTGACTTTTTCTACTTTTCCGCTACACTGTTCTACTTTTCATAGGATCATAGAATAATCGAGGTTGGAAGGTCCCTCAGGAGGTCTGTAGTCCAAGACCCTGCTCAAAGCAGGGTCAGGTGTGACGTGAGATCAGGTTGCTCAGGGCTTAATCCAGTCGAGTCTTGAAAACCTCCAAGGACACAGACTGGGCAATCTGGGTAAACCATTCCAGTGCTTGACAATCCTCACGGTACAAATATTTTTACTTATATCTGGACTGAACCTCTCTTGTTTCAATCTACCTCTCATCCTCCCACCATGCACTACTGCTCTGTCTAGCTGATGACCTCCTCATAAGTACTGGGAGGCTGCTTTAGGTCCACCTAAAGCCATACCTTCTCCAGCCTGAACAAGCCCAACTTGTTACAGGATGAGTGCTCAAGCCCCTGACCATCTTACTGGCCTTCCACTGAACTCCCTCCAACCGACCAATGTTTTCCTTGCAATGAGGAGCCCAAATCTGGATGTAGTATTTAGATGTGATGTAACAAGCGCTGAGTAAAGAGGAAACAACACCTGGGTCTCCTAGCTCTTGTGTTCCAACAGCCCAGGATGCTGTTGGCTTTCCTTGCTGCCAAGGCACGCTGCTGGCTCATGGTCACCTCCCACCAGGACACTCTCCCCTCCCTGGGTCCTTTGCAGCAGAGCTTCTCCTCAGCCCATCCATCCCCAGCCTGGGTTACTGAAAGGAATTATTCCTTCCCAGGTGCAGGACTTTGCATCTGTCCTTGTTAAATTTCATAAGGTTCCTGTTGGTCAACTCTGCGTCCCTCTGAATGGCAGCCATTTAATCAGGAGCAGTTTAAGTCAGATCTATTTTATCTAGCCCTTGGAGTCAGTGAGCTCCAGGCAGCAGAAAATCAGAAATACACCCAAATTCAGTACAAGAAAGAGGATTCTGGACTCAGACAACTGCCAATACAGATTTGACAGGAGTCTTTCCCAAAAGAGCACGTTTTCTCTGCAACTTCTCATGCTTGAAGTTATAGAGATACCAGACCTTAAATTTGTGGGTAATATTGATCCCTGGTGCACTGCTATATCGTCTTAACTGGAGCAAAATAAGTACTTTGAACACCAAGTTATTTAAACCCTCCATTAAGTAAAACAACAAGAACAAAGTTGTGGTTCACAGCCGAGCGGTGATAAGCAGGTAGCTGATATCAAAGTAAACGTTGAGCTTCCTGTTGTGCCGTGCGTTGGGTAGTGACAGGCAATTGTGGAGTGTAACCGAGAGCTGCCTAAAGGAAAGCTGTCAGCAGGGCTGACACAGTTACCGTCGTGAATCTCTACGTGGAAAGCCCCAGCGTAGTTAAGCTGGTCTTGGAGCTGCCCTGGAGCCCTGCAGCACCAGAAAGCTGGTTCTGCTCCAGAAACATGAGCTGCTCTTCACATGGATGGGGTGGGTGAAGGTCTACAGCAACCCTCTATGCAGGCAAAGAGCTAAAGCTGCCCTTGCTTTTCTTTGCCCATTCTCTCCTTTAGTCCTGCCCTAGAACCAAAATAATGTTTCCGAAAAGAAACTTTACTTAAAATCTTTGAAATGCCTCTTTCATGTTCTTAATACCCTAATCCCAGGCCTGCAGTGTGACTGTGTATCATTTCCAGAGAGTATGCCAATGTTGGAAGAGGAGGAAGGGAACAGGACAAGGTGAAGAGGAATGGAGAGAGTGCACAGCCTACTGCATATCACCACCCATAAAATAGCACCAAGTTAGCATATATAGTATGGAGTTTCCAAGAGAACGTTTTTTTCACTGGTATATGACTTTGCTGAGAAGTCATTGGAGTTCTTTATTGCTTAGATATTTACCAAAAAAATTAAGGAAAGAATGGGGTCGACCACAGTGCAGACAACCTCTCTGCTAAATCATAGTGGTACATGTGTGATTTGAGTAGGTCATTTTCTTCAGAGCAATACCGACAGGGAGTGTTTATCTAGTACTTTGTTTCATCAAGAGGCAGCCTCTCTGGACCCTCCAGTTGACCCTCCCCTGTTGGGGAAGAGGATTCATTTTATAAATTGGCCTTGAGACATAAGAGGGCTGTGATTTGCCCAGACGAACATAGGTCTGTGGTTTTCTTACTTCAGGATACCTAGAAGCCCTATCAAGGGCACTCCTTGGTCTTAGGTGTAGGAAGTAAATAGGCATGACAAAAATGTGCCTGTGCCTCCAAGATATGGCTTTCTAAGAGACAAGCCAGCAGCTGGGAAGAAGCAGAATTAGCTCTGTCTTGCAGCAAAAGCATAGCGAGCGTTTTATCCAGGGCAGCACGAGAAGTTTGAGGCAGAACTGGGAAAGGCATCAACAGCATCTGGTAGTTTAGCTCACCCTGCATGCCATCCCACAACACATTTCCTCTCTGAATGGTCTACATCTACTTTGAGTTCACCATCTCCATTAGTGGAAACAGGAGCACTTCCAGAGGGCAATTCAGCCCATCCTGAGATAGAAATCTAAAAGTAGGGTGTCTGAGTTGGAGGTCTCTTAACCTCAGAGACCGTCCAAAAGATCAGTTTTGACTAGACTGGCTTAAACTAACAATGAGGCTGCCAAAGGTGGGGAAATTAATCGCATCCACATTGTGCACAGCAAAGCCAAAGAAATATTTACACATCATTGCCTTTCCTAGATGCTGTTATCCTGAATCTAGTTTTCCAGCTGATGTAAATCCAGATGATGTAAATCATCATGACTCTATGGACATAAGCTAGCCAAAAGAATGGCCAAAAGTTTCTATGCTAATACCGCTTGTTTTTCTAGGCTGGCACTGGTTTTAGGAATTGTGTTGAAACATTATTTAAATTAAAAGGGAAATGGCTTATTGCTAGTTTAGATTTTTATTAAAAAAATCTCTGACCTAAAAGGTGCTATAACCTTTTACAGGCAGAAATAAATGTGTTGAGGAGAACAGTTGAAAATGCCAGCTCCTTCCAGCCTTAAAAATCTCTATGAATGCAACATTACTAGTTAAACACAAATATCTATACCATGCAGAGCAACCACTCCAAATGAAAATGTGTTCTCTGTATCAAAGAGAGCTCTGTTAAAGAATATATTAACCAAAGGCCAAGTCTCTTTATTCATAATGAAGCTGATCGCAAAAAATTCATCAATTAAATGGAGGAAGCACAGTAAGATCAAATGGCTGGGGTTGGAATTGGTTTGGGGGGTGTTAGGGAAAGGCTGCAGCCATGCCCTTCTGCATTTCACAAATTCTTAATAATATTATTTGCATTATTTGAAGTCTTCTGGTTGTTTATTAAAGTGGAGTTGAGTTTGGGAGAAAGAGGAGGAAGGTTGTGAGACTGACACAGAAATGTGGGAATAGAGGGGTAAATGAAGAAGAAACACTAAGGTCTCTAATAGTAAAATCAACAATTTTTATCTTCTCACCTTTCACGGTTGGAAAGGCTGAAGTGTTCTGTAAAGTCTCTGTATATGGCCTGGATGGAGAAGGCAAGAGGTGACCAGCGTGCAGTGTACCTGCAGGAAAGAGAGCAGATTTTTCTACAGGTCACTGGACAACTCTTTGCTCTTGCAAGTCTAACTGACCTCTTTATCCAATGCTGTGATATTATTTTCACGTATTAACAGATTTTTAAGGTCAGTGAGGAATATGATGACCATCTTGTCCGAACTCTTGCAACAACAGCCAAAGGATTCAACCCCGTAACTCCTGCCAATAGTCTCTGATTGAGCAACAGCCTCTTTGAGAAAGTTGTCAGCTTATTCCAATGGCTGATGTTAGAGAGGAAGAAGTTCCTCTGAGTAGACAAAATCTTATCTCTCATGTTCTGATGTTTATCCAGGGCTTAACATTGTGAGGGAATGATCGGTGCAGCTGGTAAAAAGCATCTCTGTTCTTCAGCGACTATTGTATATTCAGCTAGCATTCATCAGGCTGCAGCTCCAGTCTGCTGAATCTCTCCCCCTAGCTTCAGTATTAGCTAACTCACTTAATACTGTCCCAGAAATGTATTGAGTCCTTGACATATATAGGTCTTAAGGAGGCAAGGATAAAATTCCCAGTGCAAAGAGAAAAATAAAACACCAAATGTTGTGGATACAGGGTGTGCCATACAGAGTGACACCAGAAGTCCAAGTCATTTACACTTTTTTTGTGTGTTTTGGTTTTCCTCACTGTTGCACCAAATGCTGCTGCACCAGTAGCACAAAGAGGGCAATTCCTAGTGGTACTACAGCTCCGTACATCAAGCTGTGTAAGTACCTGGAGACAGATGCCTACTGTTTATTAAGCAGCACTATGAAGTGATTTGATTCAGAGCAGTAATGTTCTGGTGTGGAGGATAGAGGGAGTTGTGAAATGTTTTAATTTATTTGGTGGCAGGGGAACCTGGTAAAAACCAGTTTATAAATTCTGTAGGTATCCAATCTGTTTTTGTGATCTGGACAACTAGAAACCATAAATATAGCATAAAGCTATTCCGACAGTGAATTACACTTTCTTTGCCATTACTCTGAGCAGTTGTGGAGCCCAAGAGCTTTGCTTACACGAGAGAGTTATACAGGTTTCCCCAAAGCAGTGCAGTCATCTACTGTTGCCACAAGGCATGTGATTTTTCTTTTTTCCCTTTGGCTCAATATATGTTACAATTTTTTAGTTGAAAGAAACTAGAAAAGGGCAAAGGACAGGAGAAGCACAGTCCTTGTCTTTAGATGGATTTCAGCGTATTTTGGGAGCACATGAGGTAAAAACTCTCAGCTGGCCTAAGCCTCCACGCATGTCTTGTAGTACCTTTTAACTTTTGTTTCATCTCCCTTTAAGTTTTGGGGGGACAAGGAATACCATTGCTTCATCTGTTGCTTTTATCCAGCATTTTGTGAGAAATTTTCACCTCTCAGTATCTTGGACCTTTTATGGCCCCTTTATGATAGTATTTTAGCTCATCACTGTCTTCATTTCATACATGCAGGTCTCAGTCAAAGGGAAGGAGATAAGTAGTGTGGAGTATGTCAGGAAACTTCGTGCAGCAAGGTGCTGGATCTGTCCTTTACAAGTGCCCTAACAAAAGGCGATCCCTTCATTTCTGTTCACCCCCTGTTCAATAAGATGATGGAAACCACACAATTTGTTCAGTTTCTTTCTCCTCAAAGAAATAATAAGCCAAAGAGGAAAAAGCATTGTCCCAGTGGATCTGTGAGACAGATCACTGCTAAGCGAAGAAATAGCCTCAACAACAAAACACTGATTTCTGAGATGCTTCAGTGCTCCCTCCAACTAGTATTTTACATTGATTATATGCCAAGTCATTATTTAGGCAAACTAGATAATCTGCATTGCAACTTCAAATGGGAGAATCACTGAGGCACCTGCTCTGTGTTTGATGGAATAGAGATCCTTGATATGAATAAAAGAAGAAAATGATGTTGGCCCCAGATACCAACCATCCCCGGAGCATGTGTTTGAGCAGTGAGGCTATGATAAGAGCCACCACAATGCACTCTGTGGGCTGCGCAAGAGAGAAGGATTTAATCAGGTTTTTCTGCCTTCTCCAACAGATGTGTTGACAATCCATAAGCGTATGGCTCTCATTCACAGGAGTTATTTGCCCCCAAGAGCTTTAATGTAATTTTCAGGCAGTTTCCTAACCCCCATTTCTCTCATTTCTTAAATATATGTGTTTCCTCAAGAGAAGAGGGTAATAATCCTCTGAAACAGAAATGGAGGGAATTCAGCCCAGTCAAAACCAATCGGATCCTTCAGATTTGAGGTTTATATACTTCATTTAAATGATCTGCTAATGAACATAAGCAGAAACACAGAGCAGTGTTGGTCACAGGGAATTCACTGACATTCATTCACTTTGATTTTTTTCTCTCTTCTCTGTTGGTGCCCACATTATCTGACAAAAGTGGTTTTTCACTTTTTTTTTTTATTACTTTTTTTTAATCAAAGACATTATTGGCTTCTTATTGCTTTGTGGAGAAAGACTGAATAATCAAAGCTGCTTCTATCTGCAACATATAAAATTATTCATAACATTTCAGATGCTAGGGATGTGGGGTCAAGGAATGACTCAGGGAGTCTGAAAATCTCTCCTCACCCACACCAAGAATATCTTCTTACTTTGAGGCCTCATGAGTGTGAAGGCTTGTCTTTGGTGTGTCTTAAGGTTGTAAAGGTGGTTTTTTTGTAGGTTAGAGCTTTAAGGTTTATGCACAAAGTCAAAAAGTTGCCTCCTACTTTCCTTAGTGGATCCTGCCAACTGTAGAGACTTTCTTGAGGGTTCACTGAGTAATCTGATGTGTTCGACAGCTCAGAAGAGCATCACAATAAAAGTGGTCTTAACCATTTCACAGCTAGGTAGTGAATAGGAACAAAAAAGCATGGTGTAGACATGGTGTACCTCCAGTAAATCATCAACAAAATTCTGGCTTTAAATGTTCACTTTTCAGAAGATAATGTAACTTTTTAAAGCAAAAGAAAGAAAGTCTTTATGATGATGCACTAAAGTAGGGCTCAGGAGAGAAGCTAAAAACCTAATTGCTTCTGCAGCTTTTATGAGTGTGATTCATCCGGTGCAAGTTTACCTGCCTGTAAGTTAAGTGTTTAATCTACACTGGTTATTCAAGGCCCTTTTGTGAGAGAGACATGCATTTCTAGTTCATCCAACCTATCCTAAATGATAGCTCTCTCTAAGGTGCTTTATTACTTTCCTATGACAACAGAGTGAGTCTCTTTCTCTTCCTAAGCATGTAGTTTAGATGGATTCATCTCATCCAGCTTCATCATTCCCTTGGCATTGTAGCAGCAAGGACCTTTTCTCCACCTGAGCCTCAGCTTCCCCTCTGGCACAGACTGTGGGGATGTATATAGTATCATTTGTGGGGTGCATATATGTGACTAGTTATGTGCAAAGGACAAGCTAAAAGCCTGCAATAAAATGGACAGTTGGTTACATTTTGTATTTGGCTGGTCATTCTTCTTTTTGTAAAATTCAAGGCTTTAAATGATGTTCATACAGTCTCCTAGAGCAGAGCCATAATGGCATGGTGTCTCACTTAGAATAATTAAAACTTCTCTTAGAACACTTGGGGCCCAGAACAGAAAGCTGTTCTATGACAAAATTAATATGAGTAATTCTATTTTTTTCAATGATGGAGTTTAAAAAGTTGCAAAGTCTCAATAGCCTGGTTAGCTGATCAGCCTGGGATGCTAGGTTGATTGACAAACTTTTGAGAAAGTGACTGATCCCACACTTACTGTTTTTGTATTATGTTCGCAAACAATAGCACAATGCTAAATTTTGTGATCCAGTTGTTGCAGTTCAAGTCTCATCAACACTTTCCATGAGCAATCGTACTATTAATATCTTGAACAAGGTTTGTCTATTGGTCTCATTTTCTTTTTTCTTTTTCTTGCAAGTAGCCCTGTTGTGCTCAGCATTATTGTAAACTGTTTTGTGATCAACTAAAAGAAGCAAAATATGGCCTTAATTTTGTCTTGCTTTTTTTTCCTTTCAGTGGCTGCATCAACTGCTAATTCCACAGCTGGTGCGGCCATGAATTCTTTGACTTCTCTGGGTACTCTCCAAGGATTGGCTGGAGCCACTGTTGGACTGAATAATATTAATGCACTAGCAGGTACCGTAAACAGTGAGTATTTATTGCTGTGGTGGACAGCCTTCCCCAATAATCATGCCACAAAAACTATCAATTGTAAAGCGATATTATTATTTTTAATCAATATACAAAATAAGGGGGTCAAGTTGATCTAGTTCCATTCATGGTACATATGCAGTTCTGGAGTCTTTTAGTTTCACATAGTTTGCTCTGCAAAGTGAAGTCCCTTGGGTCCCTGCACAAAGACTCCTTTTCTTGCAGGGAGTACGGAAGGTAAAAGAAATGTCACCAGGGATTTGGGTTATTGTCGTGGTTTAAGCCCAGCCAGCAACAAAGCAGCATGAAGCTGCTCGCTCACTCCTCCCCCCCAGCCCAGTGGGATGAGGAGGAGAAAATGTAAAGAAATACTTGTGGGTCGAGACCAGGGCTGGGAGAGATCACTCACCACTTACGGTCATGGGCAAAACACAGACTCGACTTGGGGAAAAAACAAAATCAATTGAATTTACTACCAATCAAATCAAACCAAGGATACTGAGAAATAAAAGCAAACCTTACAACACCTTCTCACACCCCTCCCTCCTTCCTGGCTCAACTCCACTCCCGGTTCTCTCCACCTCCTCCCCTCCAGCAATGCAGGGGAACAGGGAGGGGATGGGGGTTTGGGGTCAGTTCATCACACGTTGTCTCTGCCGCTCCTTCCTCCTCAGGGGCAGGACTCCTCTCTCTTCCCCTGCTCCACCGTGGGGTCCCTCCCACGGGAGACAGTTCTCCATGGACTTCCCATGGGCTGCAGTTCTTCATGAACTGCTCCAGCGTGGGTCCCTTCCATGGGCTGCAGTCCTTCAGTCACAAACTGCTCCAGCACGGGCTTCCCCAGGGAGCAGCGGCCATCTTGGGGGGCATCCACCCCCCTGCTCTGGTGGGGCTCCTCTCTCCCTGGGCTGCAGGTGGGCATCTGCTCCCCCGCTGCCCTCCGTGGGCTGGGGGGGCACAGCCTGCTGTCTCACCACGGACTGCGGGGGCATCCCCTCCTCCCCCGCCTCCCTCACTGACCTCGGGATCTGCAGAGGGGTTCCTCTCACATTCCAATCCCCTCACTCACTGCAGGTTCCCCTTCTTAAACCTGTTCTCCCAGAGGCACTACCACCATCACTGATGGGCTCAGCCTTGGCCAGAGGCTGGTCCAACTTGGAGCCGGGGAAGCTTCCAGCAGCTTCTCACAGGAGCCACCCCCGAGGCCCCTCCCCCACTACCAAAACCCCGCCACACAAACCCAAAACAGTTATCTAGGTTATAGGAGAAGCTGCTTTTTCATTTAGGGAGTCTGACAACAGGTATATCACCTCAACGTACAAAACCTCACTCACAAATGTAGTGATAAGAAAGATGTTTGCCACAGAGGCAGTCCTTTTAAAGTGTCTGTAGGAATTATCAAATTGACTTGAGAACAACATACTTTAAAACTGAAGGCAAGTCTTTGGCTTTTAATTGGCAAGTATAAGAGAATGATGCAGTCAGTCACCTGTAATACCAGAGCATGCACATCTATCCTATGACATCTTAAACAAACCCTGGCATCTCCAGCTAAGTAGATGCCAGTAGTTGTTAGAACATTCTTCCTTGTTCCTAGCCTTGGTCAAGATTTTCCTGAAGAAGAAGGATTTTTTTTTAATTTATTGTTTCTGCTATGATGACTTCACCTTTGCCTGCAATGGAAGAGATTTGTCCAGCTGCATTTTCCCCCTCCTTTTTTTTTAGCTGCTGTTGCTCCTTGCATTTCCTGTCGCAATGCAAGGACTCTATTTGGTCATTGCCAGTCCATGACCCGTCATAACGTACCCTCAGGAATGGATGTCCTCCTCAGTATCTCTTGCTCACTCTGATGCTCTGCATGATGTCCTTTTTGTCACTGTTACTTGGCTGCTCGCCCAGTCTTTTTGTTCTGTGATCTCTGGTTGTCATTGTTGGGAGTTGGGAAGGAAGGGGGCTAATGGATGTCCATGTAGCAATGTTGAGTGGTTGCATGGGGTCTTGTGTAAAACAGGTCTTGCTTCTGGCAAGGACATGCGTATTTCACACAAACAACCTCATAGTAAATATGACTCAAGAACAACTTAAGAAAAGTAAGTATTAGGTCCCAAAATGGCAGATGTTAGTTTCCTTTCTTATTATTACATTAGTATTAAAGCAAGCTACTGAAAATGTCATGCATGAAAAGCTAACTTACCTGCTCTTGTGAGCTCTCGTAGTACAAGAACTACCCTGTCATAAGTAAGAAATCATTAAATGTCCTTTCCTGATAAACAGTCATTGTGCTTTACTTGGTTTATAAGAAGCCACAATATCAAGAGCAGAGTATGGCATCCCATTCCTTCCGTCCCACAAGTACTAAGAACCCAGGCATGCTGGAGCACTCCAAGATAGTGTCCCCTTCATCAAGACCAAGCACGAATGAATCACCTATGAGTCTTGACTTTGCGTGGGAACCCTTCTGTTGCACTCCTTTTAACACTTCATGCTAGGCTACAAGCAAAGGGTTTATGTTTTTTCAGCAAGTATTTTGAGGTGACGTGTGTGCAAACTTATCTGCATGTGTCGTTTGAAGTATTAATGATGTATTCACAACCCAGTACCCAATTTCAGCTTGTTTTAAGCCACCGTTACTTCCATGGACTTGTACCAACAGAGGCTTCAGTCCCAAGTCTTCTTCGTGGATGTTTTTATGGACACAGAGAGGGCACGTGCCTAGAATATCTGTATGTGTATAGCACTTAGAAAATGTATGTGAATATGTCTGTCTATGTATATACATACATGAGAGAGATCTAAAGAGGGGAAGCTGCTTCCCCACAACAACACAACACACCGTTGTGGCACTGTTTCTTTCAAAAAGGTGACACTGATTATCAATTTCAGGTACTTGTGATGTTAATGATAGTGAAGCATTGTTCGAATTACAACAACCTCCCCTGTGCATTCTAAGGACGAGCCAGTGCTTTTCCTAGTGACCGCGTCTGATGCAGTCGTTCACACTCAAACCTGCCTAGGAGTTTGCCTTCGGGAAACCTTACGTTCAATGAGTCTGAAGTTTCACACTATGCCATGGTCATAAGCACTCCAGTAAAAACATTCATTGGTCATGGAGGTTCCTGAAGTAATTGTGCGGAGAAGTTGGAATCGAGTGACATGCTTCTAATTGGGGAATTAACAAAAGCAATCCAAAGCACAAGTCAAGCGGACCTTAACCCAAAAATTAATCAGAAGGTGGCACTGGGCTTGGGCATTGATTTACATAGAGGTGTTGGAAGAGGTACTCTTCTGTTGAAGCCATGTCCTGCTCTGTATGTGAGAATCACAAGAATGTCTTCCACGCTGAGCTCACTAGGAGACTTTTATCTGTTTACTGGATCCTAGCTGGGTCCATGAAAAAGAAGCTGGTCTGTGGAGACTGATAGTGCTCTCATTGTAGAGAGAAGCATTGTAGAAAGATGTCTGGAGGCCTCAAAAATTAAAGAAAGTGGAGTATGGTAAGTTTAACTGTCTCCAAGGGTTTCGCAACAGTTGTACGTACATGTGGGGATTCACCCACTCTTCCCTCGGTTGTGCTTGAAGCTTCTAAAACCTTAAATGACAAAACATTAGACTGTCTCCTTTGGGCACGTAAATTTAAATAATGTAACTAACAAAAAGAATTATGAATAATGAGGAAAAATTAATAAAGAGGGAGGAAGAGATTCTTTGCAATTAAGAAAGAAGACCATGGATTCAGGATACTGGAGAGCTATGATGCAATATTTGTGTGTGAACCCAGGGCAGTCACTTAGCCTTTCTGCCCCTTATTTACATCTGTAAAATGGAGATAAAACTATTTGTGACAGATTTGAAGGTGCTTGGAAAGCACTTTGAGAGACCTTTGGACTTCCCAAGCATTGTCACTTCTGTATTATGTAGAGTAACTCAAAGAAGTAGAAGGCCATAGATGAGAGACTCCAAAAGGTTATTTCACAGAAGTGAGGAAGAGACGAGAGTTCAATATCAGACTGAGGTGCATTAGTAGAGATAATAAAGAGATGGCAGAGATGTGTAACTGCAGCTGGACCTTGTAGATTTCATAAAAGTGTAAAAAGGGGGAATAGAAAAAATGTCGAGAGCTTTCTGCAGATCTGTTTTGCTCAGGAGGGAAGTGTTTTTGGACACGTGCGCTGGGGTAGCAGTAGCCATGCCCTTCCCAGGAGCAGTGGGGTGAGCTGGGGCTGTCTGGCTGGTTTTTTAATCCGAAATCGTTTGGTGGGAAGGGGCTATTGATTCTAGGTGAAAGAAGGGGGAGGATGCTGCCCACTGCAACACAAAGCATGTTTATCTAGTAGGCTGATGACTCACAAAAGATAACATGTTATCCTAATGCTTCCTTTATTATCAAGTTACTTCAACACTGTAATAGAAGGAGAGATACAAGCTGCTTTATCAGGAGCCTTTACTTTAACCAGTGCTGTGTGTACACCCATGCAAGCAATGACACAAACCTAAGTACAGAAACATCAGAGCAGGTTAAGGTCAGGGTCAGGGTCAAATTTTTCTCTTTTTTTTTTTTTTTAATCTTCATTTTCCAAATGTTGTGTCTTTTAGATATAAGATGCTTCACAAGCTATCTTGGTTTGCAAGATTTGTTTTATAACTGGAACCATTATACAACAAGTATCTGGCTCTCTTGTGCTCTGACTGAGGTTTTTGTTCAAAGTAGTGGCAGCCAGTACGTCCTATCAGGATACGGCGATGCTCTGAAGTGGGGTGGAGGGGAAAGAGAAATCTTCAAAGTGCGAGACATTTTATTAAGGAAAGGCTAAGAATATCACATCTCTGTCAAGTGTTTAGTCACACAAATTATAGTAATATCAAAAGGTATAATTTATGCAGTACAGTTCTCTTAATTGGCACAGACTCTGGTGGAGCCAGAAAGGTGCCACTTGAGCAATTGTCCTGATTATCAGAGACTCATAGGAATACACTTCTCGAATCTACATAAGAGATGGAAGAAAACTAGTAGGTCAGCATCTTTATCCTCCTCTGTCAATGCAGGGTAATTCCTTGCAGTATTCTTTCTGTCTCTAAATCACTCATGTGATAAGGTTTATGCCACTTTCCTTGAAGATTGTTTCCCAGTCTAACAGATTTCATTGTTAATTCACTATAACGCATCCTCTGCTTAATTTCCTCACTTTTCTCCAATGTACATATCACCCCTTATTATTGCTCTGAAATTAAGCCCTCTCTTTCTCTTCAATGTTCGTAGCTTTTGTGTCTTAATATGGCTCCACCAGTCACCTCTTCACCCATCATTTTGCCAACTGAGACACTGCACAGTCAATGTCTAAGAAATGGTCACTGGTGGTTCTGGGGGCCCCATTTTTCCAGTGACTGATCTACTGTACCTCGAGGGGCCTGATTAAGCCCTTTTAAGTTGTTTGTGAGCTGTTCACCTAAAAACTGGGGAGCACAGGATAGCTAGTTGTGCAGAAAACATGGCCTAACCCTCAGCCTTGATGAACACTTACCGCTCCAGTTGACACAAGTCGGAGGTGTGGGCGATGAGCAGGGCTCTGAACTCTGCCACCCCTCCAACTGCCAGAGAGACTGTAGCTCCAACAGAAAATTCACTTTTTCTGGAATTTCTGAAAACAATAATTGTTAACACTCTTAATTTCAGTGTGGCTCATGTAGGAGCCACGATGAGGAATAGAAGCAATGGAGAGAGGCTGTAGCCCAGGAGTTTGTCCACCATCGAGTCAGAGTAGTGAAACTTCTTTTGTAGACTGCGCTGTTTACACGGATGAGGGATGCCATTTTCCGCACAGCTAGCAATCCAGGCTGAAATTTCCTCTTTGGCAGTCATCCCAGTTAAATTAACCTGTTATTTATCAGGATGTAGAATCGCTTTAAAGAAAAAAAAAAAAAGGAGTGACTCTGCTTCCAGTGAGAAGACAGACATTGCTAGAACCAAATGCTTTTGTTTCTTCATGAAAGATGCCTGGTCTGGATGAAGCACTTTTAGTCACCCTAGGTGTGCTGCTGCTCATGTCTTCTGGAGTAACTGGAGTAACTAGAGAAGGAGGGTGGAAGCACAGTCCGTCTTCTACCACAAACCTACAGGACGAAGCCCATAATTGTACAGAGGGTTGTTTCAAAATGCTGTTAATGGGGGTTCTCTGCTGACTCCGTATAAGCAAAACACTTCTGATACGGGGTGGTCGTGGCCTGTTGCTAAAGACCTTGGTCAGAAAGAGTGGGTTCCCTCGCAGACGGCTTTTCTCCAGTGGCCAACTTGCAAGGACGCAGGTCAAATAGGTCCCGCTCTCCCAGCTTCAGACACCCTCAGCAGAAGCCCGGGTGTCAAGGAGGGTGGGCAGAGAGGCTTTCGGGAGCACCAAGCTGTAGTTCTTGCCAGTAGCAGGCTGCATGCGAGTCCGTTTGACTGTGCAACCCTTGTGCTAAAGTGACCCTGACGCCAAAGTCGTGTTTCTTTGTTTTCAGTCCCATTTGGTGAAGTGCCGAGCTGCATGCCCTGCTGTCGTCGTCAGTGTCATATAATACCAACGACTTTCGGAAAGCACTAATGAACAAGTGCAATTTCTTTTCTCTATTGTTGGGTTTTTTGTAAAGTTGCTCAAATGCTCTCAGGTATGGCGGCCCTGAACGGAGGACTCGGCGCAACAGGCTTGACGAACGGTACGGCCGGCACGATGGACGCACTCACCCAGGCCTACTCAGGAATCCAGCAGTACGCCGCGGCCGCGCTGCCGACGTTGTACAGTCAGAGCTTGTTGCAGCAGCAGAGCGCGGCGGGCAGCCAGAAGGAAGGTAAGGACCCGCTGGCGGCAGGCGAACCACGTACGGACAGGCGAGCGCGGTGGCGTGGCTTCGTTTCTTCGCAGAGCCTTAACGAAGGACCTCGAGTAGCCCGATCGTTGGGTTGGGTTTTGGTTTTTTGATCGTTGATTATTTTTTTTCAGTTTCTCCCGTTTTCTCTCTTTAACCTCTAATGTAACTCATTTTTTAACCACCTGTCCTTCAAGTTACACTTTACTGACCATCCTTTCTTATATAAAGACATTTACCGACTACTGCGTCGCCGGTAACAAAAATCACCCCTTTACGGGTGCCGCTCTCTCTTCCGGTTTCCGGTTTCTGTGATAATGGAGTTAATCTGATTAGGTTTAAGGTTTTGAGTTAATGACAAGATCCGCTTTCGCTTTGAGGGGTTCTTTGCTTAATTGTGGGTCTTGCGGGGAAGCAGCTAAGTGAATGATTGCCCCCTCTCCCCGCGCCAACAGCGAATAAACCTCAGGAAGTTACTGCTAAGAATAAATGAATACTAATTACAAGATGTTTAGGAAAATGAGGTTACCCTTTTCCCCTCTTCCGTTTCCCTGCACACTTCCCAGGCATTTGGGGGGTTCGTTTCTATTTTCATTGCTTTCTCTCATCCTAATTTCCAGCTAATTCTAGAAGGAGAGGAAAATATTGCATGCTTTCTAAGGTTGTATCTATGTTGTCACTACTGTTCTTGCCAGGGCTACGCTTTGGAAATAAACCTTGTATAGTATCCTCATGAGAAATTCTTTTATCCTCTTTTAAAATAGTATCTTGTACTGTTATGGGAAGTGTTTCCTAGGAAGACAAATTTGGCATTCCCCCAGCTGGCTATTGTATAGGGACACTGGAGTTAAAATGTATATTTTCTCTGAATTCTTCACTTCATTTACTGCTAACAGCTTGGATTATTTAAAAAGAAAGGAATTTTTTTTAATTAACTTTTTTCCCTCATTTTTTCATGTTCGCTGCATTTATGTTTCATTTCGCTCACTTTGGTCAGTGACAACAGACTATTTGACACCAAAAAGAAATTGTTTATTTGGTGTCATTGTCAGATACAGGCAGAGGAGAGTTTGATTTTTTTCTAAATATTTTAATTTTTTTCTGCTTATGAATGTTCATATCAAGTGTAGGCTTACTTTTTATTATGAATTGGCAGTGTCCCTTTTAAAATACAATCTTTTTGATTATATGTCTTGTGTCTGTTAGTAAGGGGTTAAGTTAAAGTGAGTAAATTCCATCATTGAATACTGACAACTATGTTTTGTCTCTTAACATGATTTCTGATGGAATGGTGAAGAGTCTGGAGGGGTTGAGGATAAACAAGTACCAGAGAAAAATGCTATATAAATATTAAATGCTGAAGCACAGTGAATTGTTTCATGCATATGCTCTAAACTATTGTTTAAAAAGTTTTTTCTCACTATTTTAAAAAATATTATTTTCTGCATAGGATAGTTTACTTGCGGTAAGAAGAAATAAGTTCCAGGTGGCCAATTTTTTTCTTTTTTTTTTCCCCACCCCAAAAAAGTGTTTTTCTTTTTAAAAACATTTTTTTTTCCTAATCCATTTATCATCTCCTTTGGGGCAAACATTGCAACCTCTTCCTTCAGGCTGAGAGAGAGCAGCCAGCATGGTTCTTCTGTATGGGAGAGGCGAGGCTTCATGACTCTGTTGCAGAAGGTACTCCATAAATCTGATGCGTGCTTTCCTCTTCCTCTCCAGAAAACCAAGGACATCGCATCTGAGGCACACTTAAGTTCCATTAAGCAAGGCAATACTTAAACAGGTTACTCTAGATGTGTTTTTACCAGAAGTGTTTGTTCCCTTTGTGTACCACTTATGCTCCTGGTGTCCACATGGGAAGGCTCCATGTCTGGCTCCATTACACATCATGTTCTTCCAGGCATCCATGGCTCATTTCCAGTATGTTATTGTAAAGGAAAAATTGAGCTAGGGAAAAAAAAAGACCTATTAGTGCTTGGATGAGTGTTTAAACCAACAGAGCTAATAATGTGTACCTCATATTTTGGCTGTAAGAAAAATATTCAGAGCACCTTTGAGTTTGCACCTTTCTTTGCAAACTCAGCTTTGTCTAAAGCCACTTTAATTTCAACCCAACTACTTTATTTTCAATTTTTTAAAAAGACTTACGTTACAAAGTTTCTTCCAGGAGACAGAGCTTTCTATGGGGAATTTGTATTTTTTAAAAAGCTGTCATTTTTAAATGAGTCAGTACAAATTTAATTCTGAGTATCTTTCTGACTTCCTGATTTCCAAGTCACAAGGCTTGCTTTGTCTTACCCTTTTAATTCACATCTCCACCAGTTTCCTGCCCTTTGAGTTTACATCTGTGATCCTCAAATCTGAGCTCAGCTCATTGCATTTCCATAAGTTCTTGCAACTAGAATTAAATCGACAAACCCATGCAGGTGTTTGAGGCAGCAGAGGACTCCTTGTGCAGTTCTTGGGGTACTGTGAGAGAGCAATACATTGTGTACCTGTTTTTCTAACCTTAATTCTACTGAAAGACACCTGTATAAGTTGAAGAAAGAGTCTGCAGTTTATCTTCTTCTGTAGTAGAGTTATCAAGTAAACATTTTTCAAGATAGGATGCTCTAAAGAGCTGCATTTCAGCTCTGTTCCATTGATGACCCACTTGCTTTTGTTCCTTCAAAGTTGGAAAGTGAAATGCTTTCTGACCATCACCTTCAGTAAGTATTATGGAAAAATAGATTAAATATAGCACTTGTAATAGCTGTTTTCATACTTTCGTTTTGTTTTGTTTTCCTAAAGGTCCAGAAGGGGCAAACCTCTTTATTTACCACCTCCCCCAGGAGTTTGGAGACCAGGACATTCTGCAGATGTTCATGCCTTTTGGAAATGTTATCTCTGCTAAAGTCTTCATTGACAAACAGACCAATCTGAGCAAGTGCTTTGGTATGTCAAATTTAATAAATCGAATAGTAAAAACTACATGCACTGTACTGAAAAGGGGCCAGGAAAGAAAATTAACAGCAATGTGAGAAATGTCATACTGGAATCTCATTCCAAAAATAATGCACTGTTAATCCTCAAATGAGCAGGAAGATGCACAGACAAACTAGTTCTAACTAAAAATTGGATATGAAAAAACAATAATAATCTTCCAGTCTGACATCTCGCATGAATGTGTCAAGTACATGAAACTAATTACACCCTATGTGGGGGAATGTCATTTAGTATACTATTAAACTGCCTTATTATGGATACCTAATTATTCTCTATTGTATAGCTGAGCCACTTTAAAATGCTCTATGTTTAACCCATTACTTCTACATTACAGGAATTTCTTTCTTCTGAATTAAGTACAAGATTTTTGCAATTAGCGATTGAATGGTGTGTACCTGTAGTTCAGAACTCTTTACAGACAGGTGATGTCTAGGTATGCAGCTCCAGCTGTTGCGGGTGGGCTCCAGTGTATTATGGAAGGTAGCATCTCCCTTACCTTAGGGCAGGAATGAAGGGAGCCTCACAAGATCAGTGTCAAGTTTCCCAGACAACACTTTTGAGCTGCCAGGAAATTAGATCACAACAGAGGAGAAGACGATATGTTGGTATAAAACAAGTTCTAGGGTTGGTTAAGTGGGCTGATGCCTTTCGAATAGCACAGATGCACCGGTTCAGTGCTTTCATGGAGTGGAGTACAGAATGTAAGCGAGTGGCAATCTATTAGAGCATTGGTCTAATAATTGTGGTCTTATGCAAGACATGAGGTGGGTCTAGGAGGAGGAAAGAATCTCTTAAAAGATGAGTTTTATAAGGTTTGACCTAAAATATTGGAGCTTCCATAAAAGTGACAATTCTTTCCCAGAGTAAATGAACACAACTGTATGTATGACAAAAGAGTAACAAGTCTGGACAACTCCCTAGTTTCCAAAACTCCTTTGTACCAACAGTGTTGCTCTGTGCCTAGCACCATCCCTTAATTCCAAAGTGTCCCCATTTGAAGTGTCCCCGTTAACCATAATATATGTTTCTTAGCTTGCATAGCATTACTTTTTTTTAAAATCTAGGTTTTGTTAAAGTGTTTGTCTAAGGATTTGTCTCCACCAGGGCCATGGAAGGGCCCCACAGCTATTGGGCTTTTGAATTTATCTAAACAGACAGTACCCAAACATGAGGAGAATTCATCAAGTTACTCAGAAATACCTACTGCACTGGAATTCAAGCCTTGCCATAATCTGAGTGTTTTTCATCTGAAGATAAGCCCTTAGTACACTTGGAAAGTTCATTCCGTTCAGAGAAATGGTGTGATGTTCTTTCTTGCATTTTTCCATAGTCTTTCAGTTCAATTTTGAAGCATTCACCTCTTTAAGCTTTACAAAAAATTGTTCATATATAGACTAATATAGTCCAGCATGTTTCTGCAATGGGTTAAAATGGTCCGTGCAAATTTGAAAAGTGGAATTGAAATGGACTCCCTATTGATCTGGAGGCAGTTCAGTTAGTATGTTGGGGTGACAAAATCATTGTTGAGGTCTCCAGGAATCTTGATGAAATGTCAAATCAAGCTACGTTAATCGAAACGCAGCAATTGTGGTGACTGCTGAAAGAATGTAGATTAGTTTGGGCAGGCAGCTCAATTCATCAGCTCGCTTCCCACACTTGCTTTTTGTGGGTTTCCTTTTACTCTTTGATTACCTACTTACACATTTATCTGGATTTACGGGACACAATTACCTAACTTAGAGTGATGCCCCGACGTTATCTTATTTGAGGGAAAATGGAGGGGTCAACACCCAACGCATGCAGGAGTCCTCTGCCTTTTTGGCATTAGTCAGCTTTCACTAACATTTCAATTTCTCATTCTTCCTCCCCAGATATTCTGCCACCAGTGAGAGAGTTCTGCTTTAAAAACAGAAAGTACTGCAGTGGCAGAGGAAGTTGAGATTTTCTGATTCAGTAGGTGACCACTTGGTGATGCTGCTAATCA
The DNA here is from genome assembly GCF_947461875.1 of Haliaeetus albicilla. Taxonomy (NCBI): domain Eukaryota; kingdom Metazoa; phylum Chordata; class Aves; order Accipitriformes; family Accipitridae; genus Haliaeetus; species Haliaeetus albicilla. The sequence goes on from NC_091496.1 coordinate 6,776,373, forward strand.
CAGCCAAAGCCAGAATTAATCCTGCTAGTTTAACATACTGGCACACTCTGTATGTACCTCCTCAGCTTTATTAGCAAGAATCTTCTATTTGTTGTTTTGGTCCCGTATTTGTGTTTTAAAAAGCTTTATTTTTTCCTTTGTCCTCCCACCCCAAAACTAGGACAATAGTGCATCTGAAGAACCCATTTCTCTCCTGTATCACTAACGGTCACTGCTCTTGTTACAGTTTGGGTTTGGTTTTTTTGTTTGGTTGGTTTGGTCTTTTTTTCCCTTGTAGTAGTAGTAGTAGTAGTAGTAGTAGTAGTAATAATAATAATAATAATAATAACAACAACAACAAAAATTTTGCACATGCTTGGTGCTTTCTACTCTGGAGTTTCCAATCTCCTGCGCAAAGGAGGAGGAAGTCAAATTACAGATGAGGACAGGTTGAACACCAGAAGGGTGAAAAGATTGTCCAAGGCTGTCCACTGGCAGAATTGGGAAGGGAAGGTGCATTCTGAGTGAGTCGCAGGGCAGTGATATACAGTGATGAACTTTTATGTACCACTGCTTCTCAAAATGAAAAATTACTTTTCTTTGCAGAAAATGGACTTTGGCATTATTTGCTTTCCTGTCCACCTCAAATGAATGTTCAAAAGATTAAATGGTGATGAGGATGACAGGACAGTCTGTTTATGCTTGGAAGTGCTCTTCCATGAGTTCTCATGAGCTCTAGCTGATTCAGCAGACAAAGGGTTTCACTCTTCAAGCTTATCTCTCACCTTTCATAAACCTTAGAGTAACAGAAATGAGAGATGTAAAAGTAAGGCAAGGGAGGGCGGGACCCAATGACATCAATGCATAAATGCAGTTTTTCTCATAGCAAAATTGCTACTCGAATGATTAAAAATATTTATCCTGATTATACAGATACCTAGAGATTTAAAACAAAAATCAGAATCGTCATGACAGGGTCTTTGAAAATTGATAAAAAACATCATCCCATCCTCATGTAACCTGCGATTTAAGATTCAGACGAAAAATGATGAATGGGTGCAATCAGAAGAAGATAAATAAAGGGAGAGAATGCCAGATTCCTCTGTAAGCTTTATAAATGAAGGTTCTCAATAAGGGAGAAGATGAAAGTGTAACAGTCTAATGTAGATATAGCATTCTGTGTAAAGAGACAAATTGTGAATCAGAATAACAACTGAATGATAAAGGCTGATGCCACTGATGCAGCACAGAGGTGTACGTTTGAATTTGTGGCTGAGTCAAGGAAGCGAATAAAGAGACATAGAATGAGGTGACTTGTCTCAGCCCCCTCAAGTTAAGCATCACCTGAGCTAATTGTTCCTCTGTCATCAGTGGAGGTGTCTAAATTGGTGACATGAATGGTGGGTGGAAAAGGCACCTCTGGGTGTGCCGCCTTCTCTTCATTCACCATTCATAGATGCCATTTAAGTGACTAGTTTAGATCAGTTGCTTAACTTTCAGGTGGCTAAAACTAGCTAAGAAGAAGAGGAACTAAGGTGATGACAAGTTCATAGCAGAAGACTGTTCTGAATGCGCTTAAGAGAACAAAGTGAATGTCAGGAAAGCTGTAGAGCAAAATGCTGAATTGTCAAGGTAGATAAGAGTAGCTACATCTCAGTTGGGGAACACCTGCCTGGAAGGTGCTACAGCTGCCTTACAACTCATGGTAGATCTCTTTTCTGTCCATGAGGCAATCCTAGAGATCAAGGCTGAGATCTGTGAGCTGATGGAGGTAGACACAGGAGTGCAGTGCTAAGACAGTGATTGGAGTCATGTGAACAGATAAGATCTCCTAGAAGAAAATAGGGGAAAGGAAGAAAAGAGGAGAGTGATGAAGCTCCTCAGGATATGGCAGTAATATTAAGAGGAAATGATCTAGTGGAGAAAGCGAGGATGTGATGAGAGATACTAAAACCAAGGAAGGTATGGAGGAACGTTTATTATCCCTTAAGGAGGTAACAAATAATCGATCACAGAAAAAGGTGAATAGAGCGTATTGGCTTTGGCCAGGAGACGGTCTGCAGAGATTTAAGTGAGAGGTGGTTTTGAGTGGAAGGAACAGAAGTTAGCCTGAACTGTCAGAGAAGAGTCTTAAGTTAAATAGTTTGGTGAAGTTGATTTAAGGTGAATCCATAGGGATGGCCTATGAAGGAGAGCAGCTGGACAAGGACCAGATGACTTGATAAGAGGGTCTTTTTCTTTACAATGGGGAAAGTGTATCATTCTGACACTGAAGATGGAAGAGGGCAGCAGTACAAGGTAAGCAAGAGCCATAAAAGAACAGGTTAAAGTGATGGTAAGAAGAGGTTATGAATCAGAAAAGTAGGCAGGCACCAAGCACAAATGAAGAAAGCTGGTAGGAGAGAGGCGCCGAGAAGCCTGTGGACTGAAAACAAAGTGTGTGGGATCCATGCTTTAACAGAGTGAAGGGATGTGTGTTAAGGCAAATTCAAGTGGAAAGAGGAGGGAGCATTTCAAAGCAGATGCATAATAGCGGGCTGAGTACAGTAGTAATTAGCCAGAGCCAAGGCAGAACAGCAGTTAGGAGAGCTTTGCAATTACAAGTGGGAGGCCCAGATATGAAAATGAATTTTGAGCTTCCAGAATCAGGGAGATTTGAGTCCATTATGAACACAGCATTTTTAGTCTCCCGGGGAAAAGAGAGCTGAGCCAGGCCAGCCATTCTGAATTACCCGAGCAAGCATTATCCCCCTAGTTAGTGCTCGCAACCGAGGAGCAGAAGATCTGGAGGTCTCGTCAAGCCCTGCCATTGTCTTTACAATGCTGCTTAATTTTGATGCTTGCATACCCCTTTGGGGACCAAGAGGCTGAATTAATTAACATTTAATGTACCTTGAGATCTTGAACTGGAAGGAGCTGTAAAAATACAAAATATTAATATTGCAGCTGTCCTAGGCTAAGCCCAAGGAGACGAGTGTTTCATAGCACACAGGACCAGTGCACATGAACTCACATTCAGGTGTGCAAATGCGTATAGGCATCTAAGTTTGGGGTTTGTTTCTGTAACCAGGCTTTCTGTTTCAGCTTCACATCTGCAGACTGGCCTAATAGTACTTCCTAATAGACTGGGAGGTATGTAGATAGTACACTGAAAACTGTCACAGTAATAAGTATCTTCGGTCTCTAAGGTAGGTAGATAAATAACAGATCGGAAACTGCATTGCACCAGAACTGGCCAACTGCATCCCAGCTAGTAAAGAAATATTGTGACGGTAAAGGGGAAGGCAAAGGAAACGGGAGAGGAAATGGGATACGAGGTGTGATCAAAGAACTAATTGAAAGTGAGGTAAATGTGTCAAATAAATAGTAATAATAAAATCCTAGCAAGACGCCTTCTGACATTTGTTCTAACCTATAGTTCGCTTTCTCTCCCGCCTCCGTTCTGTGTCTCGTAGGTTTTGTTAGCTATGACAATCCAGTCTCTGCACAAGCTGCTATCCAGGCTATGAACGGCTTTCAGATTGGCATGAAACGCTTGAAGGTTCAGCTGAAACGCTCCAAAAATGACAGCAAACCTTACTGATCTTAACCCCAGATGCTTACTGCTCTTATTTTAGCTTTCTTAGGGTAAGTCCCATGAGCAAACCTGTCCTCTGCAGGGGGGTTAAGAAAGAACATAGAGCCAACCTTCACCAAGAGACAGTTATTTTTACAGTTACCACTTCCATGTCCCCACTTGTCCTTATTACACTTGGCTCCCATTTCCTTGCCAAGTAATTACTGAGTTGTGTTACTGTATTTTGTTTTGCAGCATAATTTATCTCCTTTTTAAAACAAAAATAAATGTCTTGAAATTCAAAGCAACACACACACACACACACAAAAAAAATGTGCAATTTAACTCTGTGAACCCTGGTGCCATTAGCACACAATAAAAGTTGTTTTCTATGGATGGATCGTATTCTACCAGGGTGGCACCAGCAGTTTATAGGTTAAACAAAATGGCCTCATGCCAGTTGAAGCACTTATTTTGCAACAAAAATTGAAACAAGTCTTTCCACTACATCAACTTGTTTTTTGAGAAGATTTGATTATTTTTTTTCGGTTCGAATCAACGTATTGTTATATATTAGTCTGATTTTACACTGGTCGTCTTTATATTTCACTTTTTTTTAAGTTCTTGTTTTTTTGGAAAGGATTAATGTAAAAAAGATTTAGAGATCTGTTTCTAAAGCTACAGGGTTTAAAATAAAAAAAATAAAATAAAATGAGTGACAATACTTGATGTTTCTTGAGAGATAAATTTAATAATAATAAAAAAAGAAAGCCACAGGCCTGTAAATTTTATTTGTAAAAAGCATTTCTATTTTTATACAAAATTTTTACTGCCTCAGAAATAATGGAAGTTATTTATTGCCTATTGTTAACTTATTGGATACCTAAAGAGCAGCTCTCTATGCTAGCTAGATCCTTTGAAGTAGTCTCTAGAGTAATTGTGCCAAGAATGGGCGCTTTTTCACTGTTGAACCCTACACCCTTTACAGTTCATGCTTTTATCCTCTTGTTTGTATTTGTCTGGTTATTTTGTTCGTAGTTTCCATTACCTAGTTTAAAGTTCAGTTGTCTGACCTTTTTTCCCCCCTCCCCATACCTTTCTGTTACATTTGTAGAAACTGGTTCTTTCCTCTCTTTTCTCCCCAAAGAGGAATCCATTCTCTCTGACTCCTTTCAGATGGATTCTTTTGGGGTTCCATTGTGCTCTTGTTGACAAGTATTGTAAGTTAATGCAAATTATGTGAACGGCTCATAGACTCTACTGATGAAAGATTTGCATTAGTTTTCTCCTGCACCCATAAAAGTGATTTTGTTTGTGCTGCATAGATTCTATGTAACTTTTTTCCTCTTCCTTGTTTTTTCCCTAGACATCTCCATGCCCGTTAGCCCATCGTTTGCCTAGCATGTCCCTGTGGCGTCTCAAAAAAAAAAAAAGTTTCATCGTCCCGTCATTGTTTCTGATGTCTTTCTGACCTCACATCATATTTGGTTCTCCTACTGACCTTTGAGCTAGTTTGACCTTTGAAATTTGCATGTGACCTCATCTAGCTATGAATTCTGGGAAGTCAATGTGAAAAAACATTGCTGCATTCATGCAAGACTGAAATTTATTATTAGATAAATTAATGATAGGATTTAAAAACAACCTGTGGCAAAATGTTTTTTCTTTCTTTCCTTTTTTTGGTTTTCTTTATTCCTTTGGTTTTTTTTGTTTGGGTTTTTTGTTTTGTTTTGTTTTGTTTTTTCATTTCGTAAAAAAAAAATAAAAAAAAAAACAGACTTGAAAGTATTATACAGGGATTGGCATTCTGCCTGGTCACTGGTGACAATAGCAATATGTGTCCAGAGGCACAGAATGTTGGTTTCTAACAGACTACTTCCAAAACAGTTTGAGAAATAAAACTGTCTGATTTTAAGTCTCTAGAGGTCTGTAATAGTTTTTACATTTTTCAGGCAGTGTAAAGTTTTTTGATAAGGCCATTTTAGGTGGCTCACTTTCTCATTAAAGTATATATATAGAACCACTTTTTGTAGATTAGTATAAGAAAATATTTACCCTGTTTTAGGGCAAATGCTACCTACTTGTGTCACCTTTTGCTGAACTGACTCACAGTTAGACAATCCATGGTTTAATGCACATGAAATTACCTATATTTTATACTGTTTCAATGTACAGAAGAAAGGTTACTGTAAAATGTGTTACGTTGGTGCTTCTGTGAATTAAGTTGTGGTTTCATCATGAGTCTTATGGTCTTAAGTGTTCTATGTTTATAAAAGACGAGTTTAAAATTGGTTTACTTGAACAACAAGAACAAAAACAAGATTCAAAAAAAAAAAAACAAAAAAAAGTTGTTTGCTTAAAAAAAAAAAAAGGATTTCATGTGAAAAATGAAAAAATATTCCAGAATAAGTTTGTGTTGGCTTGTGACGCATTGATGTCATTTTTTTATTGTGAACAATTTAGATGTGTTTGTGTTCAGCAAAATGTGATCGGTTTTTCTTTTAAAGAAAAAAAAATCAGTGAAACTATAGTGCCAAATTCCAAAGGTACTTTCTTCCTAGAGCTTCAGTGTGTTTCTTGTGTGAAGTAATTTGATAACATGGGTATTTTATTATGTGTTTTGTATAAATCCCTAATATTTAAAGAAAAAAGAGGTTAAAAAGTTTGTTAACTTGCTATCCTGTGGTCTTGTTGCCTGAAATTGTTATTGTTTGTTATTTCTCTTTGATGTTTTTTGTAAAACATTGTATAAGTGCCCATGTTTCACTTTTTTAACCACTCTGCACACATCAATGCTGTGAAAGCAAACCTCACTATGTATTTTCTTCATATTGTATGGAAACCTCTAAGGTGAGAAAGTTTTGAACTTTTAACCCTTTCCACCCAGAGCTGTCTTGAGTGTTAATACCTTTTATACATTCACCATTTTGCTGTTTATTTTTATATATATATCTATATCTATAAATATATATATACTTAGTTTTTTGTGGTTTATTTAATACATGGTTGAAATCAGAACAATGCACAGGGCAGATCTGAAGGACAAAAATATTTTACTGCTGTCTAAATTTCTTCTGTATCTATAACTAAAATTATTTAAAACCGTAATTAACTTGTGGTTTTCCTTTTTAGATTTTGGGGGATTTTGTCTTTTCTTAAAGAGCTTTTAATATGCTGCTGGAATATGCTATTCAGTATTAATAAAATAAAAGAAAAAGAAAACAATTCTTTAATTATCTATTGTGTGAGCCACTCCCAGACAGGAGTGGTAAATCCACCATTTGAAAACCTTGAGGAGAAAAAAAAAAAAGTAATATTTTTGTAATTTAAATAAATGAACTTTTGCTTAAATCAGATGCACTAGATCTTCCTGGGTGAAAATTCAGTGTGCACTGCAGTTAAACTACTTTTTATGGATAAAGTTTACATACACTGTAATGTTTGGTGTTACCTGCCATTATTTGTAACGGCAATATATTGGCTTACTCCTGCAGACACTCGTATAGAGAGGAGTAACTTTACTCGTACAAGTAGTCCCTGGGAATATATATGTGACTGATGTGGGTGTTTGCTGGAGGAAGCTCTGTGTAAGGAACCAGAAAAGAGATGCTGGTAGCCCTTTTCACTGCCTTGTAAGTCTGATTAGATTGCGTTTCTACCGCACAAGTAGTGACCAACAACCAAATTTGGTTCTTTGCTACCGGTATAGAGAATTCATTGCCAATCCAATGTGTGTGAGCAGCAGTACCTGCTACTGATGATAAAGTGCCATAACTTCTTCCACTTCCTATTTCTATCCGATTATATTCGAAGCCGCCTAAAATTAAAAAACGAAGCCCTATATGAACAACATCAGCTGGTGCACTCTTGTCTCTCATCCCCAACTTAAATGCTTCTTTATGTAGAGCCCTGGGATGGAAAGGACTAGCCTCTAGTGATGCAAAAAAGTTTCCTTCTTATAGCACATGCACTTATAAATAAATGATCTATACTTTTCTCACATGTTTTTACTACTGCTGGGGCCTTCCTACACCCTTTGAGGGCTATTTTGTACTACTTGCAGCAATTTTGCATATTCAAAGTATCATCTCACGTACATTATATTATATATATGTACATATATATATAATATGAGATCATCATTTGGATTGTTTCGACTGTTTCACTAATTTTTCTCATTGTACCCACCGTATAAATTTTCAAAGCTTTTTTAGATGCCCTAGTGTGTCCTGCGGGTTTACCAGTCCAGTTAGAGCGGTGATGCCTTTGGTCCTCAGGCAGTGTAACTCGGCATCGGGCTGCCCCGAATTACGCTACACGGGACATTGGCTTAGCAGTGGGAGAGGAGGAATGTTTCTGTACTTCCAGGCAACTGAGATGGGTCATTGCTGAGAAAAGTGTCCATCCTGAAAAAAAATCGAAAACAAAAAAAAATTGAAAACAAAACCAAAAACCCAAACATACACCTCCTTGGAGACAAATTATCTACCAGTTCTCTTTCAAAATATTGAAAGGAAAAAGCTGCAAGGGTGCAAGGGCCTAATAAGAGAGGAAGAAAAACAAGGGAAATTGCTTTACAAAATTCTAATCAAAAGACTAGACTAGTTGTTTTTTCAAACAAATTAGCTAATTGCGATGAAATGGCAGTCCTCAAAGGAGTAACAAGTTCACCTTTCTTTCACCATAGGGGTTACAGTTCCTTGGCTTGTGCTACTCTGGAATCATTTTACTGTTTCTGTTTTTATTATCTTAAGTGCTAATTAACAAAAGGAAAAAATATCCTGTAGTTTCATTACCTTTTTGGATAATGTCATACAAAAAAAAAAAAAAAACAAACCTATGTATTTGTGTTTTTTTTGTGCTGTGAGAATTGTTGTTTGTAGATTAATAATACTATCATTTTGTTTAGAATTACAAACTAGTTTTTAAGTATTGTCTGAGAAAAGCCAAAGTTAATGCAATCTAGTGGAAACTGTAAGACCATTTGAGTATTGTTTCTGTTTTATTGATGCATTTGGATTTTGTTGTTTGATGGAATTTGAGCCAAAAAAAAAAGAACAAAAAAAAAAGAAAAAAAAAAGCAGGCTTTCCTATTTCTACAACTTGATTGTACTTATGCATTTTGTACCAGTGGAACTTTTTATACTGGAGATTAAAAAACAAATGGAAATTTTTGTGGCTTACTCTCGTGGGCCCCCTCGATCATGACTGATTTTCAAGTTTGATTTCTGGATGGTAGAAAGAGAGTTGGTTTTGTTTAGAGAATTCAAAACTTTGGCTTGATTTCTTTTTTTCCCTTTGCTTATAACTAGTGTTTAGAATTTTGTCTTAACAAAAGCGGTAAGTTTCACTTTTTATTCTGTATCGTGCAGTTACACAATAAGGTAATTAGAATTAGGAGTACTCGGTCACTTTGCGTGGATAAATGTATTAGTTAAAACGTTAGGGGTTTGCTTTTTTGCTGTTTAGATCAGAGTTTTTTCTGATTCTTCTGTCCTCATTGTGAACATAACCGTGTAGTTGAAACAGTCAGACTTATTTTTGTAACGTATGTTATTGTGTGATGCAGTTTTTTGCTTCTGTCTCCAATATTAAACCATTTTCCTAATACTTGTCTCTCTACTTTGTGTGTTGTATTGTTGGTGGTCATTCTGTGTTGGTAATACATCTACACACCTCACTGTTTCACGTGCCTGTTTTTTTTTTTCTCTATTTGTTGGTTGTGTACAAAAGATACAGTCGATTCCACCTAAGTGAATATCTGATTGGGGGGCAAAAGAGGATTTGTACATTTTAGACATGTTATGGTTTCTTTGATTTTTCTTTTTTTTCTCTCTTCCTCCCCCTAGTCATGCCTTATCACTTGGATAATCTATATGGCAGGAAGCATTTTAAATGAGTTTCCTGCAAAGTCATATTGAAGGTAGCTTTTGTTAGCCTTCTAACTGCAAAAGCTTCTGCACACAAACACACAGAAGCCACCTGAAAAGATTTTTTTTTGCTGTGACATTTCAGTCAATCTGGAAAATGCGGATTATGGAGGTCAAGTCTTCCTAGTCATTAAAAAAAAATAGTAATACTCTGCCGCTACTTCGCAGAAGCATATGAAACATTCAAGAAAAGGAGGATATAGCCTTGGGATTTCTTCCAAACTGCACAGTAATCTGATGGCATATGGTGTTAGTCAAACTCTCCTTAGAAACTAATCACATCTTAACTAGGGCTGTGAGAGTCTGCAAAAGCCTACCAGGTGATCGAGCTTGCTATGTGCAGTTATACATATAATAATTAAAAAAATAAAATAAAATCCAAGTGAGTGCAGGAAGACGGTCCATTAAAGCCAGTGGAAGTTAAAAAAAAAGAAAAGGAGCGATAAATGATGGAAAAAATCCCTGTTGTTCAAATGGGTGATATTTTTGCTGTGGGCTTACAAAGCAGATCATTCTCAGCATTGGCTAATAGTATTACACAAATCTCAAAAGGGACAAAAGAAATACCATAGCACTTTTTTTCTCATTATTTTTTATGGTTGGCTTTTAGCTTTTTTTATTCTTTCATTTCCTATAATTTTTTCCTCCTCACAAGAATCTCTCTGCTCTCCCCCAACCGGTGTCTACCATGATGAAATAAAAGCTGCAAAAGAAAAATCTATGTTGTTCTGGTTTACAAAAAAGTCTTTCTTCTCTCCTCTGTTTGATCGCAGATACAAACCTTACAATTTGGAGAGGGGGAAAAAAAATAAGCAAAACCAACCAAACCAAACCCAAGGAGGAGAGAGCAGCACTGGCGAGTGCTCTCTGGAATTCAAGCCATACGCCCCCGTCCCTTTCCTTTGTCCCACTTTCTGTGATGCTCAGGAATCGAAGACCACTTAAAAGTGCTCTTATGAGACCCAAACGACACTCCTCCCTCTTGTCTCCTCTCCCCTGGTCGTTCTGGCACTCTGGCTTTGGCTCACACACACAAGCACACACCCCCCCCGAGTAACATCCGATGAGGTCATGGTGCACTGGGTGTTTCCATGTGGTGTCAGCAGCGACGTTGGCTCCTGCGTTTGGAAGAGTTTTGAAATTTTCCGGTGGCTCATGAGTTGGCCTGGTTGTCATTGGTCGATAGATTTTTTTTTTTAATTTTTTTTTTGCTTTTTTCACTTTTCCATTTCCATGAAAGGCAAATAAGTGATGAGTCTGGAGTCCCAAACAAGCTCAAACGTCATCTTGCAGGGTCTGTTGTCAGAGGTCAGGGGTCCAAGCAACTCTAAGATTGATCTAAAACCACAGAAACCTGTAGCGGACAGCCCAGGCAGGAAAGCAGAAACCGATGGTCAGACTATATCCTGGGCCTTTGACACCTCTAGAGTTTATGGTCCCAGTTTGGATAATTTTGACACCAGTGGATTCAGTTAAGTAAGTCTTGACTTGCATGAATGGTGAATCAGAATTCGTCTCCGGGTTTTTTAGGTTGCTGTGGATGTTTTCTTTTTTTTTCTTCTTCTTTTTTTTTTTCCCAAACTTGGTCTTAGGAAAGAAACTAGAGCTTTGTGAAGAGTCTTTTCTTCCAAAAATACAACTGAAAAAAAAGACTTGTACTGCAGTTGGGTTTCTTTTAAATACTCAGGGCTGAAAGATACAGGTTTTTCTTTCTTCTTTTTTTTTTTTATTTCAACAATGGGGAAAAATGAGTTCCTTAAAGCAATGTAGCTGAACAGTTTGTCCTGCTTAAATGCACGCTTTTAATTTCAATTATGTAAGGCACCTTGCAGTGTTAGCAAAATGTCTCTTTGTTAGCTATATGTGTATCGCCATGGGAAATTACCAAACTGTCACAAGACTTGCTGATTAAAGAATAGCCTGCCAGAGTGTGTGTGCCTTTGCCCAGTGTGACTCTTAGGTATTAGGCTAAGGAAAACAGTTTAACAAAATGTAGTGTGAATCATTCCTGATAAGTGAATAAAGCATTGTGACCAAGCAATCAGATTATTCACTTATCAGGAATCGACTGTACTGATAGTTTGCCTGATTGTTTTTGTTCCTCATCTCTGTTGTAGTTTCACTACTTTGCTGTGTTCTGTTTTTTCTCTCATGCTCTTAGCAAAATCACTGGGAATATCCCTTCGTGTGATCATGAAACATGCTACTGAGTAACAAATAAAAAAAAAAATTTAAAATATAAAAATGATATCTTAACAAAATCTATGCACTTGCTATCAGGAACACAATACTGGATGTGTCTTATATATATTGAACTATAATAGTATTCGATTTCTTAAATAAAGCTTAAGAAAGGATTCTGTTGTCTGTAAAATTTTATGAGCATTAAATGGAAAAAAAAGTGTTTCTAGGGTTGGGCACTTTTTGTTATATGAAATCTTACTGGGCACACGGTCTTGAACCGTGCCCAGGCAAATGTTACATAATTCGCTTGATATTTCATTAATAATGGAGACCTTGAAAATTAGGCTTACTGCAATGTGTGGGGAGAAAAAGTCTTACCATTCAGTGACTTGCAGCAAACGATATTAAAATGCAGAAATTTCTATCTTTTTCTGTATTTGCAAAAGCAAACGTGCTTGCTTTTGTACTAAAACTGAGAAATAGCTAAAATATGTGAATCAGAAAATGTAATGAAACAATGCTATATTACTTCCACAAGCAATACTCTACTTCTTTTTGGTATGTGACTTTTTTTCCTCTTGATTCTAGATAGTTTTAGAATAAAAAAAATGAAGCCCCGAATGCTTAAAATCACAGATACAACACTGGAGGTCAAAGCATCTTTTTGCAGAAGATGTGTGGCTTACTGTACGCTTCCTGTATCTGAGCCTTCTCTTAGGAAAGTATTTTCACATCAAAACCCATGAATTAAATGAGAATTGAATAGCTAAAACTGTTGAGTACACTGAAAAATTTATTCCTTCAATGGCTGTACATTTGCCACAAAATTGTAGGTTTCAAACTATCAGATTTTTATGGAAATGCCCGTACTACTTGTATTTAGCAGACTTTCAATGACAGCCTTTGGTGGTAGAAAGATCCAGGAGAGTGGTGGGGGTTGCTTTCTTTTTTTCTTTTGAACTGCATTACTGCCTCACTTTTCATATGCCATTATATTATCTGAAAAAAAAAAAAATTAAATTGTGAAAATCTATCCGCTGCTTGTATCATTCTCCTCTATTCATACATATTTAGCAACTGTTATTGAGCTCGACATCCAGCAGCCAGGTTTGTTAGACTTGTAAGCCCAAAATACTGCTCCCCCAGAGAGGCCACGGAGAGGATTGACCTTGGTGGGCAGCAGGATGGTCCTGTCCATCCCACATCTGCACAGAGCTCAGGTGGGGACCCAGCCCTGCTTTTCAGGGGCTGCTGATGTAAGGCAAATGTTAAATAATAGCAACGATTAGCTAATATTTGTATTCCCTCTGATTTTCCTCATTAGCAGACTTTCTTTTTTTCCATTAAAGGGAGCTGGAAAGTTGCAGTCATTTTCTGAATCATTCGCCCCTGTTGATAACCTAATTGTTTTATATGAATGCTAATATTTCCCTCTCACACATTTATATCTATCAGCTAAATCAGCAGTAAAGGAAACTCTTCTGGGATACATTCCTATATCAATTAGCAAGGATTTATGCTCCAAAGCACCATTAACATTAATGGGAGTGTGCTCTTTAGCATAAACAATTGGCTATAGGTCTGGTGGACTTTATTTCATAAACAAAGAAGGATTCGAAACTTGGAGACTTGTTTTCTGAAGACGGTACTTCAGGGAGTGATGTCCCAGCCTCCCCGGGCTGCTCTAGGGACATCTCACTCGCAGGACATGCATAAATTGTTGACTTCACAGCAAAAGGAGACAGCATCCATTTGGAAAGTGGGCTAACTTCTGGTATAAAGTTTTGCTGGCGTTTTCCCTTCCAAAAAAACTTGCCTGGAAACACACCAGGCAAAATTTTCAGCGTTATCTCGCATCCCTCTGACCGATGGCTTGAAAAATTCCACTCTTGGCTCACCCACGTTGCGTGGTGCCGCAGGGTGCAGACCACAGAGGTGTTGGAGGGAGGGATTTTGGAAAGAGGCAGAAGGAAGACCAGAGGTGAAGTCCTGCGGGAAAGCAAGCAGTGGGTTTATCGGCTCCCTGAACTGTAGGTTTCACAGCTCCATGCCTTTCAGTAGAGAGTTAGAGGGGACCAGAAAAATCACCAAGTCTCACCTTTCACATGTACGACAACACAGTTTCCCCCCTCACCCCACGCTTGATCGACTCAACAAATGTGCAACCAAAAAGTTTCAGTCTTAATCCAAAGCCCCTGGGAGTTGGGGTGAAAGTCCACTGCTTCCCAGAGGTGCACGATCTGCTGAACCCATGCCTGTACTTCTGCAGATGTTTTTTCTGTTGGTTCTGGCTCTGCTCAGTTCTGCTACATTAAAGAGCCTTTTTATATCTACCGTTTCCCCCCCAACGGCACTCATAAGCAGGTCTCGAGTTGCTTTTCATCCCTCTTTTCAATAAGATAGATATATCATGCTCTGGAAGCATCTACATGCAATAGTGGGATTTTAGTCCCTGAATAATTTGTGTCTTTTATTTCTGCAGCCTTCTTTTTTTTATTCTTTCTTTTGTTCCTGACAGCTTTTCTAAATTTGGGGTACCAAAGCCAGATGCATTATTTCAACATCAAATCCAGTGGTGCAACATGCAGAAATTAAAAATTTCATCCCTACTCTACTCCTCTGAATTAAAGAGTCAGGGATTGCATTAGTCCTTGAAAAGAATAACATGCAAAAGCCACAAAACACCATATTGGCAGAATTATTTTGGGTTGCTTCCTTAGTATGCCTAAATCCCTCTCAGATGTGTTGTGCTCCAGGTTCCCGCGTGTGGTCTGCTTGCCTGTTCTTAGACTTGAAAGCTTGCCCACAACCATACTAAGAGCACTTTTGTATAACTCCTAGTCCTCTTCATTATTTTCCAATGTTATCAGCAGTTTTAATATTTACTTCCGAGTCATTAGTGAAAATATTCAATAGCATTCAGACCTATCACTGATCCCTGCAGAACCCCTCTAAAAAAAAAGATCTCCTACAGTGATTCCCCTTTGACAGCTTCTTTGTTGACATGTCAGCCAGTTCTTAATCCATTTTATGTGCCTTGTATTGATAGGGTGGAATGCTAATTTTTTAATCAGGGTCTGCTGCTCTGTCAAACATAAAAAGTCAGAATATATTCCATCTTTGCAATTACTTATATCAGCCAAAACCTACAATCACAGCAAAGAATGAAATCAAGTTTGACAACCTTTCCTCCCTAAAAAACTGTTGATTGGCATTAATTGTTTACCTCTTCTTTAATGTCTTCTACCCCTTTATACCCATGTCAGTATTTCCATTATTTTGCCGACGTAATGTCAAACTAGCCCACCATGAACTGGGTCATCCTGCTTGTTTTTGATGAATGTGAGCACGAGAACGGCATGTTCTCCATTGTCTGGGATGCTGCTGGTGTGCTTAAAGGGTCCTAGAGGTTTGTGTCAATGGATGAGAGCTCTCTGTCCCATTCTCAGCCCAAGGTACCTGGGGCTACCTGCTTGGAAATACTGTATCTTTAATAGCAATGGTAGCTAAATAGACCGTTAAGAGTTGGACCAGAAACTATTTTATCCTTCTTCTAACACGTAGGTAGAAAGAAGAGAATTTGTATTATTTCCTCTTTTTCTGCAGCATGACTAGCAGTTTTCCCATCTCCATAAGCCTAAGTTCAATGCTAAAATGAACATACTTAAAGAGATTTTTGCAGTTGTCCTGCCCTTCTCACCCAGGTAGAGTTGATGATGTAGTCGGGAACTATGGGGTAACGCATATTTATTTATAAGCCAATAGGGAGCATGGGTGAAGGTAAAACACTTTTTCATTCAGTCATCCTCCTCTGAATAGCTACAGTTGTTTCTCATGGATGCACATATGAGTTAAAGCCCTGTGGCTCTGAAACACAGTGGAGAAGAATCGCTACCACCTGGGGGGTGGGGGATACCTGGATGCCCAGGACCTATTAGAGAAGGGAGGTCATTTGGAAATCAAAAGAAACCTCAGTCAGTCAAACTGACCTGACACCAGTGTCATTACAGAAAAAAATGTATAATTCCTCCAGCTATAATGGAGGAAGGCAACGTGCTGCTTTATGCAATAGCATAGGCACAAATGCTCTTTCAGGCCACGGTGGTGCCATATCGGTCTCTGATCATGCCTCTTGGGCAGAGACCATAAAGGTGCTGAGATACCGATGTATCTGCTCAGGAACCTCAACCTCAGCCCAGCATCCCTCAAAGCACACACGTGTCACTGCTTAACCCTGTAGACATCTCTGCGAGTCGAGGTAACGTAAGTGCATCCTGGAGACAATTCTTCCCACCTGAAGCAGTATGGCTAAGACCAGGGAATGGAGGAGCTCTCTGGAGGTGTTGCTGACTTTCCATTGGACAACAGAAGCAGAATTCAGTTTTCTTAGTAGAGGAATCAAGTATTGCTCCCAGTGCCTGAGGATATACTGCTTAACTACTAGCTGCAACCACTGCAACAGAAGGGCACAGTTCTCCTGCAGGTCCTTTGTCATACCTGCCAGCCCCATGTGTGTGTCAGACTACTCTGGGTATCTCAGATAGCACAAAGCATCTCTGCTTAGGCAATTCGGTCAAGCCCTGGATGACTAGCTAAGGATCCCTAAGCTTAGAAGGATGAGTCTGTTAGCTGAATCCCACTTTAGGGCCTTTATTCACTTTCCTAAACCTGGGCCACATATTGGATACTCCAGGGAAGCTCAAATGGCATTGATGCCTGCATTTATAAAAAACAACAACAACAACAACAACAACAAAAAACCAAATAAGACCTCTAGGAGTCTAATTTGTAGATGGCTGAAGTTGAAATTCAGTGAATCCCATTGCTAGCAAATGAGCCCCAGGTGATGTCCCAGAGACTCTAAGTGGCAATTGTGCCAAAAAAATGACGACCGCAGCGGGACTGCTTTCACGGCGTAGATGTGTGCAGAATATCCCTATGACAGAAGAGCCAGACCCCCAAGAAGTTGTACTTACGTGATCTGTAGAGCACCTCTGCCATTAGTTTAATCCCATTCAACTTCTGGTGCTGAGGATCCCCAGGAAATGACTGCTTACCCCTTATGGACTTATACCCAAAGTATCACATAATTTGTGCCACAGCAACCTCGGTCCCTGATCCTGGTATAATCATGCCACACACTGGAGCACCCCCCCCTGCCCCAGACCACAGATGAGAAGCAGACACTGGTTCCTTCTGCTCAAAAGAATAATAAAATAAAAAGCAGAAACGTTCACAGCCTCTCTGGGCAATTTGTTGCACTACTTTGACTGGTGTCAAAGACATGGTAAAGATGTTTTTCCTGATATCCAGCATGAACATCTCCTGTTGTGATTTATGCCCCTTGCCTCTCACACCTTGCCACTCTGCAAAAAAACCCGCTAAACCTTCTTGATAAGTTCCTCATAGATATGAAGGGAGGGTGCTGCTGTTAGGGGCTCCCCAAGCTGTCTCTGCTCTGGGCTGAACAAGCCCAGCTCCCTCAGTACCTATGGTAGGTGAGTGCTCCAGCCTGCCCAACCATGCTGGTGGCCCTTTGCTGAGCTCCCTCCAGTGTGTCCATCAATTTTCTGTACTGGAGGAACCCAAAATTGGATGCAGTATCTACACGTGGTGTAACAAACGTCTTATGGGGGGGCAGGGATAACAACTTCCCTCAGTGTCCTGGCTCTGATTCTCTTCACGCAGCCTAGGATGCTGTTGGCTTGCTTTGCTGCCAGGGCACACTGCTGGCTTGTGGTCACGTCCCACCGGGGTGTCCCAGGTCCTCTTCAGCAGAGCTGCTCCCCAGCCTGTATCACTGCAAGCACCTCTTCCTTCCCAGGGGCAGGTCTCTGCATTTGTCCTTCTTGAATTTCACAAAGTTCCTGCTGGCCCTTTTCCTGCAGCCTGTCGAGGTCCTGCTGGCTGGCAGCCCTGCCCTTGGTCACCCACCCCATCCATTTGGTGTCCTCTGCAAACTTGATGAGATGGGATACGAAGCGGTGTGAAATATGGATGTTTCACTTGCGTTGTTGTGACGAGTTGACCCTGGCTGGACGCCAGGTGCCCACCAAAGCTGGTCTATCACTCCCCTCCTCAGCTGGACAGGGAGAGAAAATAGAACGAAAAGCTCGTGGGTCGAGATAAGGACAGGGAGAGATCACTCACCAATTACCATCATGGGCAAACCAGACTTGACTTGGGGAGAATTAATTTAATTTATTACCAATCCAATCAGAGTAGGGTAATGAGAAAATAAAAATAAATCTTAAAACACCTTCTCCCTACCCCTTTCTCCTTCCCGGGCACAACTTCACTCCCAAGTTCTCTCCCTCCTCCCAACCAGCAGCACAGGGGGATGGGGAATGGGGGTTGGGGTCAGTCCATCACCCCTTGTCTCTGCCGCTCCTTCCTCCTCAGGGGCAGGACTCCTCACTTGTCCCCTGCTCCACCGTGGGGTCCTTCCCACGGGAGACAGTCCTTCACGAACTTCTCCAATGAGGTTGCGATTGTACAGTTTTCCCCCCCACCCCCCTTAAATCTGTTCTCCCAGAGGCGCTACCACCATCGCTGATGGGCTCGGCCTTGGCCAGCGGTGGGTCCGTCTTGGAGCCGGCTGGCATTGGCTCTGTCGGACATGGGGGAAGCTTCTAGCAGCTTCTCACAGAAGCCACCCCTGTAGCCCCCCTGGTACCAAAACCTTGCCATGCCAACCCGATACAGTTGCACTTGTCCTTCTACAGGTGGCTGAACCTAATGCAAGCCCAGGCTGAGGAGAGAGCACATTATGGCATCACCTCACCCACTCCTCTCTCCTCTTACTTTCGTGCCAGAATAAGTTTAAAAGAAGGAAACTCCAGTTGGTGCTAAGAAAGGAACCAGCAGTTCTCTAGCAGGTACTCTGTAACTAGTCACTCAGCGCGCTCAGAGCACGCTCTTGAGCAATGCTTCCACTGGTCCAAACAGCTGCTCGTCCATATGTATGTTCACAGTAGTGACAATGCCAAAGCTATGGCTGCACCACTTCCAGGATGGCCAACATCCTTGTGCTTGCAGATGAGAGGAATCCATACACCCATTGCCTTGTTAACCAGGTGTCAGTCTGCTGCCAGCAGCCAAACACAGTCTTCCCTTCCACAGGAATGAGCACAACTTGTGGCACAAGGTTAGGGGCCCTCTGCTCTCCTGTCTTCATCCCAGCTTTTTCTGCAGCTCACCTTTGTCCCTATAGTCTCAGCAAAACTCGGGTTTCCAGCAATCTTGTGGGTAGGGTAAGGGAAAATACCACCCCCACCCCCACTCAGTTAAGAATTGAGACCATGCTGACCAAAAAGGCAGGAAGACCTTGACCAGTGTATGTGCAGGGGGAAGAAGGGGTCATGAAGGGCCATTTCTCCTCCCTCCCCACATCCCAGGTTCCTGTCTCAAACCATGGCCCTGCACAGATGGAGGAGAAACAAGCCCAGCAAATGAGGTTGCATAGGCTGTTTGCTTTCAGTTAAATTTTATTTTTTTTTGCAAACACCATCTGCCAAGCCAGTGGATCCCATGGTCATTTTCACGGGCCTTACACAGTCAAGTGCTACCACAGATTCCCACGTGAGATGCCCCATTTCCCTGCCGCTTTCCAAGCACCTTCTTCATGACTGGGGATGCTTGCTTACTAGACAGCTCTCATTTGTGCCAAAATATATTTCCCAATTAAAAAAAAAAAAAACTAGCAGTGTTCCATCCCTGCCCATGTGCCTCCCTTTTAGTGTTTCTGCTACCTCACAGAAGAGTTATAGCTGCATTCAACTTCTGAACAACAGCAGTGGGGCTGGGAGGTGTAAGCGTTTTCACAGCTACTGAAGTTGTACCCATGCTTATGCCACAGCCTGACTGTTTATATCTTCAACATCTCGGCAAAATGGCTTGTCACTGGGTCAGAATGCAATTTCTTTAGCGTAAATCATCTCCCTGTGCCTGGTGCAGGAGCAGATGCCAGCCGTAAATTTACTCTCGGTGGAACACAGCTCCTGGATGAGAGGTCATGTTCCCAGGTGTGAATAAATAAAAAGTGCACAACTCATGGAAACAACAGCAAGCAGCTAGATTGTAGCTTTGCATGGAGGGCAAACGGGCTTAACAGGAGGCGTTCACAGTGTCCCTTCTCCGCCAGCCTCATTTTCTTCAGCTCATTTAGCCTTACTGTTTTCTATTAGCAGTTGGCCATCTCCCTGCTTGCTGACTACCCTCTCCTCCTTGGCAAAGTACAGAAATGTTTCCTACCTACAGTCCCCAGGGCTGTGGAGTTCAACCCAGGGGAGTGGTGCCAAATTTCCTACTTAGACATAAGAGCTTTTGCGTGGCCAGCCCTTGGGCTCCGTTAACCGAAGTTCTTTGTTGGTTGAGCATCTGTGTACACCTATTCGGAAAGCTAGAGAGATATCACCATATGTGGGTCAGAATTTAGCTTGACCTACCGTGCATCTGAAGAAACTGCTCATTCTCTGCTGAAGGAGAGTGAGGAAGGGATCCTGGTGCAGAGACCTAACTTTGGCATCCCAGTTGGGTGCTCAGCTCATCTGGACACGGTGCACTGGGGCATGCTTTCTGCCGGTAAGGAGCCCTTGCGCTCCAAGAATGCACTTCTGGGCTTGCCTAGAAGTTTGTGATCGTCAGCTTTCAAGGTCTAAGGAAACAAAATACACAGGAAAAAAACAAAACAAAACAAATAAACAAAAAAATCCAACACCCCCCCCAACCCTTCAAAATGGATTCTGTGTAGCAAAATCTACCCGTGTCCTTGGGAAAACAAGCTTGTGAGGAGCATTACTATCAGTGCTGGCAGCTCTCTTCAGTCTGCTTCTGCATATACACAGAACTGCCTTCTCCTGAGCAGCTTTCACCCGCTGAAGGCTTGCAGGGCATCTAAATGGCTGCAGGGCTTACGTTCATGATGCACTCACCACCGCTTCCATTTTACGTTCGGTTGCCCAGCCATGCCTGGGGAACTGCCTGCGTACCGCTGCTGGTTTGGACTGACAGGCATCAAAGGATGCCTTCTCCTGAGCAGAGCACTTCAAGACCCCATGAGGAACTGTGTTTTGCCTCCCCAAATTAATATGCAAAAGTAAGCAGCATGAATCAGCCACGGGGCACTGCAGCTCTCCTGTATTCCTTTTACTCTTACCAGCAGCTTGGATTTTATGCTTGGAGCATCATTCTTTCCCCATTCCTCACCTCTCAACTGGTCGTCTCTCATCCCGTTCCTATTCCTTTTCTTCCTATAAGTAATTCTTGTTCTCTGCTCTGTTTTCAACAAGTGCTTGAAATGAATGAGGGAGGTGATTAATTATTTAGGATTGTACAATCTAACTAGGTGCAGTGGGAAGGATTTAAGCAAGTGAGACATAAAGGCTGAAGATCAGGAAAATATTTCCTTAAAGTGAAATGTAATAGAGGGCAAGCCTGCCTCTGGGGCAGTACAGGAAGTTTCTCCTCCCATGGGATTTAAGATTGCAAAGAGCAGAAAATGGTCTTTAAGAGTAATCCTTCTGGGACAAAGTTAGCTAGCCCAAAAGCCTGTATTTGTCTCTCCCTTCTAGGCACAATGGTGGGACACAGTGTGTGAGAAAGCACTGAAACGAGAACACAGAGAGATTTATTCATGCTGCAAACTTAAAATGCAGTGGGTAACTTCACGTCAGTGCAAACAACTCTTTTTATAACCTGTTTGAAGATATTTTTTTATATATCCTTATTACTCAAGTAATCAATTTTCAACAAGGAATGTGAGAAGACAGTGCATCAGCACAGCAGGTAAACTTGGGGCTGAAAAGAAAGCACAGTAGCCCTTAAAATGAGAATTAGTTGTGAAGACTACATCTAAGATTTCTAATAGTACTCTGAGCAATATCAGGGTTTTCTGCTTTCATTTGCTGTGCTGTCTCCTTTCATTACAGAATGTCCTAGCATGAACCTATCTGCCACGCTCTTGAATACTTTTATCTCTCATGAGCTTTATTTTTTTTTTCCATTGATGACTTCCTTCTCATGCAAAGACTTGATATGTTTAACCTTCATAATCTTCCTACCTTGCAGTTGTGGGTCTGTAATTACAGGCTGTTTGAGGGCTCACCTAGCAATAAATCAAGTTGCACTAATTGAAAAAAACTTGTTCAAAAACCTTCTCACTGAAGTGATCATTTTGCCTCTTTTGGAAAATTTTTTAGCTCCGAAATAGCACACAAACTTGTTGCTTATGTGAAGCCTCAGGATTATTTTGGTAACTCACAAAGCCCATTCTGGCTGCAGGCAAAGTGGTACCTTCAGCCAGGCTAGGCTGTGTGGTGTGGGCAACCCAAGGAAACTGTGAGTGGCCAAATGTTGGCTTGGGTGAAGCCCATCATTAGTGGACCATTTTATCGTGTACAACAGTGTGACGTTTTAATACTACAAGCATCCATTCCAGCCTGTCTGAGGGCATTGCAACTTAGGTGGTTCACTGAAATGGCTAGAATTTTGCTGCCTTTTAATAGCTTCATTAGCTGTGTTCAATGCTTAAAATACATCTATGGGACACAACGCTGTCTCTGGAGCAATTCCCACTCTAGTGTGAATTAGTTACCCTGAGCTCTCGAAGCCGCTGAAGCATCGTGTTCCTCCTGACCTAACTGGAAAGGCAGGGCACAAGATCATCTCACGTGGCAAAGTCAACACACCTGATCTGCCTGTGCGCTTTGCGTGTAGCACAGGTAGCCTGCGGGTGGTGGCTCCAACACACATGGGTCGTAGAATCATAGAATGGGTTCGGTTGGGTCTTACAAGTTCATAGCGAACGAGCCGCGTGCTGATATTGGTGCAACCACCAGACATCTGGCCAAGTAGCGGCACGTGTACGGCAACACCTGGTGACAGGGACTCACAGGTCTTGAAGTTTTTTGGGTGCCTGATGGCTGCATGAGTTGATGGGAGATATCTGCTGGCACTGAACCGCCAATCTACATTGACTTGCAGAGCTGTAACTTGCTGGTAACACCAAAACAACTTACCTTTGTTTTCCCTCAACTATTACATTGCATGGGACTCCTGGAAATGCATGTTCTTTTCTCTAATTTACTTCTGTTGAGGTAAGGACTGCCTGGTATCCCCAGGCAGAGGCTGTGCCTTCAAACCTTCAGTGCTCCAGAGAGCTGACAGTGATTTCAGATTCCCACAAATATGGGATGGGGAAGCAAGAAAAATAATTTTACAGTACAGGATCCTGATGCTTCAGAGCTGTTCACAGGAAAAGCCCAAGGAGAGGGGAAGAGGGGGATGCAGAAGTAACACAAGGGGGAGGTTTCTTGTCACTTTTTGTTCCTCCCAGAGGATATTAGCTGCACATCGATGCCAAACAATATGTTGTGCATGTTCTTTAGTTTGGCACAATACCTCCTGCCTTGCTCTTTATCTGATCTCCTGGATAAATCAGTCGACTCATCTTCCAGATCCTCAGCTGGAATTTCTCTGTGTACCAATAAGCAAAACAGAGCTTCTGCATGTCCCAGTGGTTTCAGCTTCCTTCCCTCTCATTTAATTAGTTCTTGTAGTAGTTAATGGCCACCAAGTCTGCTCTCTATTTTTCCCTGGGGGTTATGAGACTCTCATTTATAAACGATCTCAGGAGGCATCAGGTAGAAGAGGAGAGCTTTGCCACTCTGACCCTCAACATTTTATTTATACTTTTGCTGAGTCTTCATTTCCAGGCTAAATGTTGCAGCAAACTGACACCAGTGGAGTATAACCAAGTCAAAGCTTTTCCTGCACACTGCCATTTTTTGAGGAACGACTTGAGACTGTTAGGACACATCACACAAGTTAACTTTGCCAGCTGTTGGGTCCGGGTCTCCCATCCCTAACAAGCTCCTCTTTGACCATTGCATTATGCTGCACAGGCTGTTGAATACAGAGGGACTTGTGGCCAATCTGGTCTTGAACAAACAGCTATAAGCTTCAGCAACTACCCATATGCCCTAGTGTCCTGCAGATGTCTGAATGACATTTTCCTTCCACAATATCAAGAAATAATGGGAAAATTTGTGCGTACCTGCAAAGACTTCTTATTGGTGGCTGATAAGCAAACTTGAGGAGAAATGATTACGTGCTTTGCATTAAAGAGGAGCATTGGCAGGACCTTGGAAAGCCAAGATTTTGTCCATATAACATTTCAATGAGCAAAGTTGTGCCAGGTAAAGAAGAAGGGGAAGGTTAGCAGTAAAAAGCAGCATCATTCAATTGCATTTAAAAAAAAAAAAAAGAAAAAGTAGATTCTGCAAAAATATTTAAATGTCTTCTTACAGTGAAAAATCTGAAGTGAGTCTTTCCCATCTGGTTTTTTCACATTTCTAAATAAGCATATGATTATTTTTTAATGTTTTCTCCATAGGGTGTTAAAGTGTTATTAAGTGACGCTGGCTCCTGAGCCTCTATTTTTTAA